>NW_024881885.1:0-581731 GCF_019059575.1 Amphibalanus amphitrite
TTTTGCCCACCAACTTCCCTGGAAAAGCTCCACCCAGGGCTCTGCGCCGTTTTTTTGCGAAGTTATTCATAAAAAAACGAACCCTTGCCTTGGACCTTGGGCCTGACCTCAGAGGTCACCGTTGATCTGAGACCTTAAAATCGGGCCAGCCACCTCCCCCTCGGGCCGCGCGTGTAGAAAACTTATATGGTCCGGCGAGGGTTAGATATCTCGTCTGGTGTTCCACTTACGGCTTACCTATCAGTTGTTTCCAATTCATCGACATATAACAAGCAATATTTAGCTAGCTCTCTTCTTTCTTTACGTCATACTCATGGATGGAGATTTGTTAGACAGCATTACGGATTCCACACTGATATGAAATATCCGGGTGCTTCCCACGACACAGAACATTCGACATCGGTACATTTTTTTACCCACGGCCAAATGTGTATTTCATAATTTATATTCGTCGTATACTGTCACCACCACTATACTCTGTTCCGTTTTCAAGCTGCATCCAGCCGAATGCCCTGCTGAAAGCAGGGGCCTCGTGCACCAAAACCCTAGCTATGTAGAATCGGGCAAAATACCTACCTATAAAACTACCTACGCGGTACTTCTCGCACCATCCTACCTACCGACCTAGGTAAATTTGACAGCTCGGGTTTTTAGGATTTGTTGATTGGCTGTTTGGCGACGAATTATTTGTGGGCGCAAACAAAGTACTTAAGAAACATTAAATGGATATTGTTTTTATTATATACATTTTGGTATTATGAAATCATTTTTTATTTACGTAATACCGATAGAAGTTATTTGATATTAAATTACTTGAACAAATAAGCTTAGTTTCCATGGCAACGATGATCTTCACCTGGCTGTTCTGCTACGGAGGTTTATCGCCTTGGTACGGAGAAGCACCTCTGTGAACCCATGGAGCATTTAGTCAATTATATTATTATTCACTCATAAATTGATTTCTCATTGTCTAAACATTTGTAATGCCTAATTTACATAAAAGTACCCGTGGATTAATGTATTGTGCCTATTGTTACTAATTGAATCATTTTACCTAAGGTTTTGCTAGTTATTTTGGAAGCCCGCGTTTACCGTCAAATCGTCAAAAATTCCCCGCGGTACTTCTTTCCGGCTTTCGGTGCAAGAGGAAACAGCCGGTCGGATTTTAACAATTGTAAGTTCTTTGCCACTCGGTAGAATTTCTAGGTAATTTTCACGTAGCGTTTTTGGTAGGTAGTTTGGTGCAAGAGAATCTAGGTAAAGCTAAACCTAGTAGGTAGTTTTGGCAAGAGGCCTCAGTGCGATATTTCTGTATATACCTACAGCTTTTACATAAGACGCAAATTCTTGAGCGGAGGAGCGATCTGCCGAAGAACTCCGACTGCAAACTTGATATGGAACAGACTATAGAGCTGTAACATAGAAAATATATGTATACCGGCGACTGTCAGCTCGCCATGTCCAAGAATGCTATTATGACTTGCGTGCACCACACGCGGCGGCCCTTTGTACAAAATCGGGACCCATCACAATCATAGGCGCGGAACGGGGAGGCACCGGGCACCGTGCCCCCCTTTGATTTTGGCATTTTACATTAGCCCTATGGCGTTGCATGGAAGAATGAGACCAAAAGTCGCAGTGCCCCCCCCCTTATTGAAGGTGTTCCGCCGCTACCTACTGGTCACAATCACATCCCATCCGTGCCCAGCCGCCGGCAGGACGGCTGGGCCCCTCCCGCTCTGCCCGCTCCCCCGCCGCACAGCATCACGAGCGCGCGCGCGCCTGACATAGGTACATTTGCACATTTTGTTTGGAGTGAGCTTTGCATTGTACAGTAATACAGGCACAAGGAATATGCTCAACCAACAAACAAAATAAAGCAGTAAAACACAATCCCCTTATCACCCTCCATCACACGGCACCGAAGAATGCGTACTGCTCGAGCGGCAGCCTCTGGTAGCCCCTCCTGGTCAGCTCGTCCCAGCTGCCGTATCCTACTCCCACACCAGCCGGCGCATGCTGACGTCAAACACCTTGTCGTCTGGCACCACCGGGTGCGCACCGTTGTGGAACGCGCCCTCCGCGTGGCGCAGCGTGCAGCGCAGCCGCTCCGCCGACGGCTCCACGCCCAGGAAGTGCAGCATGCGGCGCAGCTGGGCAGCCGGCGCGGCCGCCAGTCGCTCGTAGCTCACCAGCAGGGTGTGCTGCGGCGCCTCGGCCCAGGCGGCCGCCAGCTCGGCCCAGTAGTGGCTCTGGGTGTCCACGAATCGGCGCCACTTGGTGCCGGAGAAGGCGGCCGGAGCGGCGTGGCTCTCCTGCAGGTGCACGCTGCTGCGCGCAGTGAAGTGGCGCAGAGAGATGAGCGCTCGAAACGGGTCTCGGACCAGCAGGATGGCCGGCAGCGGGTAGCCGGTGCTGTTCCCCGCCAGCGCAGCCAGAGGGTCGCTGATGTTGCCGCCAAAGTCCTCGCGGATCCGCTGGGTGAGGTTGGAGGTATCGGTGCCTTCTAACCGGCGCCAGGTGGGCGGGTAAGCGTGCGTCTTGCCGACCAGACAGGTCCGCGTCAGCGGGGACACGTGCTCGGCGATGAACCCGGCGTCTCGGAGCTCGGCCGACGAGGTGACGGCGCGCCGACTGGCGGCTACCTCGGCCACGGACGGCAGCCCCACCACCGGCAGCGGCTCGTTGTCGTCGGCGTCGTGCTTGGGTCCGCAGGTGACCAGGCCGGTGGCGGCCTCCAGCAGGTAGCGCGTCCACGTGTTACCGGAGCGGTGGTACGAGGCGAGACGGGCGTCCGGCAGGCTGCCCGGACGGGCGAACCGCGTCACCAGGTGGGCGCAGCTCGGGTCGCCGGCGAACCAGGCGTGCGAGGGCAGCGCCGGCTCCACCAGCCGCCATGTTGCCACGTGCAGACCGCCCCCGTCCCCACCGCCGCCGGGGCCCGTCGAGTCGTCGGTGGGAGCGGAGACGCGCGTCGGGTCCGGCAGTAGACTCCAGGTGAGTGTCGGTCCGTCACTCACCACCAACAGCAGGCAGAAGGCGCCCACAGAGGCGACGAACAGACTCGGGACAACCAGATGGAACGGCCGCTGGTAGGCAGTCGATGACTTCCAGCGGTGCGTATGGACAGCCTCCATTGCCGAAAATCGGACTCTGAAATAAATATAAGCAGCGCGCTGCCCAATCGCGTTTGAACTTAAAATTTAAATTCATACTTAAAATTACAAATCAAAGACCAGAGGCCTCTTGCACCAAAATACCTAGCTAGGTAGAATCGGCAAAATACCTACCTAGTAAAACTACCTACGGCGGTAATTTCTCTTGCACCATCCTACCTACCTACCTACACTGAAAAAAGTTTTTACCATCAATTTACTAAGTTACTAGCTTTGGTAAATTTTACCATCAGCCTACCATCATATTACTACCAGCCTACTATGGTGCTGAATACTATCCTGCCTTGACATGTTGATATTACCATGGTTACGTTTATCAGGGGTGGTTTTGTACCCCAGTTTACAAGGTGGTAACCACCTGAGGCTAGTAGATACCCTCGTAAGCTAATATTCCCTACCATAGTAAAATCAACCTTTCCACGGGCGGATCCAGCAGGTGAATTCGGCGATCAAGTCTCCTCCTTTCCATAGAGGTGTTTGCCAATTTTTGATATGTTGGAAGGAGCGTCATCCAAGGACTAGCTGAGACCCTGAGCAATTAATAGCTTTATGGACGAAAGGCCAGAAATTTCTTGCAACAGTTCCCTGGGTGTGCTTCTGCTGCTATGGTAAGGTATACCATGGCAACACCATGACAACACTACACCCTTACTAACAATCCACGTGCGTCTGACTCTGCTGCAGCGGCGCCGCCATGTCAGTTCCGGCCGCGCGCCGGCGTTGTGAAGGTGCTCCGTGGTTTTAAATATTTGAACGGTGATTGTGTGGGTGGTTAGCGTAGCTGACGGTGGAGGATACTCGGAAATAACAAGTAAGTCGTTGTATCTTCAGCATAATAATACTTATCTCACGAGTGCCATTTCCAGCAAAGATCGCAGCCTTTGTTTCGGTTCATGTTGTTGAATTTCCTTGAGACCCTGTTGGACCGGGTAGGGGGAGGGTGGTGGGGTGGGTATCATTGCGGGCATTTCCCAGCGTCGGAAATCAACGTGTTTTTTTATTTGTTAACCCACGCCTCACTGGGGTATGTGCTCTAACGCGCCCCACAGCACGTTACAGCACGTTACAGTGGGGGGGGGGGGGGGGCTCCTAACTCCGAAACTACTGGGCCGATTGTCAAAATTCAAACGGCCCCTGGTAGCCCTGGAAATATTGTTGAGCGAAGCCTAATGTCATTGACCTCGAGGTCATCGATGACGTCACAGGTCAGGTCAAAGTAAAAATATCAGCGTCTTGGCACTCTGGGCGCCGGCCAACAAATCAGATCAGGCTCATTTTTTGTTTGCACACTCGTGAATATATGCGTAACATAACCTGAGGGTACCGAACTTGTACTTCGAATTTTTCAGGTCAAGGCCATCTCATCCCAGGTCACGAAAGCTTTATATCGTGCATCGGTGACGTGAGACATGTTTTATGGTTCATGTAGGCCATATATATCGAAATCAGTGTTGTATGTGTCAGTTTAGGCCATTTTAGCTGAATATAGCTGAGGTCAGGTCAGGTCACTTTAGGTCAAAAATGGTCAAATTTTGAAGTTGACATTTTTCAACAAAAAAGGTGTTTGTCAGATGAAGTTCACATATATTCAACGCATATGTGTTCAAACACATATAGACCCCCGTTTCCATGGGCATCACTGATCCGGATCAGCAAACTTAAATCGTATTATATTTCTCGAACTCTTCGTTACATGATATAATTCCAAGTGGATTAGGCTTATATAATCAGTTAATCCCTTATTTTCATTTTCATATATTGTCTAACTATACTGGATTAGCTAATCCATTTTTACTGATCCGGATCAGTGATGCCCATGGAAACGTGGTCATATTCTGCTTTTTTTCATTCAGAAACGTATATGTAAAAAAATAAAAAATACAATTTCTGAGTTTTTATATTTATAATTTTCAAAATATTCAACATTTCGAAAGTCCGAAATCAGTTTGGTAGCCCTGTAGAGTCCACCCATGCAAAAAAAAGGATCTAGCTTAACCCTCAAGGCGGTGGGGGGGGGGGGGGGCATTTTTTGCATCCATCTTTAGTTTTTTTTCGATATATCTCCAGAACCGCTGCGCCGATCTTCACCAAACTTTCAGTACCCTTTTGCACATTGTGACCAAATTTTTTTTTCCAAAGGCTATGATAAGTTGGCCGCTACGTCGGAGTGACGTCATTTCTGCCATTGTCGACCAAAAAAAAAAGCTTCGCGGGAAGAGCTGTCAGGTCTATAAATTTGATTATGCATAAAAATGTTCAAGACATGAAATGTGTAGAATTACCAGGGCTACTATACTGTTCTCTCGATTTTGTTTTTGAAGTTGACCCCAAAAATAAAAAGAAATAGATATAATAGCCAAAAAATCCCAAAAGTTTTTCGATTTTCGAAACAAACGGAATATATGTAATAGCCACTATGGACTTCTATTCACATTCCAAGTATTAGATCGATAACTCCTTTTTGCCAAGTTATAACAAAAAAAAAACTGTTCAAAATTAATGACGTCAAATTTTCAAACTCGATTTTGGCAATTCTAGACCACAAAGCGCAAAACAAAGACCACCATTAGACTCGCCGTGACGAGTGGCATCGAATCAATACCAATTTTATGCGAAACTATCAACTTTGACCTGAAATTTGACCTTTTTGACCTGACATTGACCTGACCTCCACCAGAAAGTGACCAAAAAAACCGTCCCTGATGGTCTTATAACCAACACCATTGAGGCGAATATGAAAAATTGGCCATAAAACATGCATCGCACAACCCTACTTAGTAAAGATAGGTTCATGTGCTGACCCTTGGTGATCGGACCTGGTATTATCAGTGACCTCCAATAGCAACATATGCTCGTATAATAGGCAACTCACGCCCTATCGCTGATTTTTGACAAAATGCCCTTTACTCGATGTTGCAGCGCATTCCTTAAAAGACCCGTGAACGGTGAAACATTTTATCTTTGACTTGGCCTGTGATGTCATCGGTGACCCCGAGGTCAATGAAATTGAAGTTCCCTCGACAAATTTAACAAGGCTATCGAACGCCATTTAAATTTTACCGATCCGTCATAGTAGCTTCGGAGATTCGGGGGGGGGGGGTCAAAAATCCCCCCCCCCCTCCCACCGCGCGGAAGGTAGCCGGGAGGCCCACCGCTTGCCGGGTTAAAACTCAGATCTTGAGAGCGATTACCGTTGTTCAATGCTTTGCATCAAAATCGGCCGAACATGATGTCACTCTGGCGTCATTTCCGGCCGATCTATAGTAGCTACGAAAATTTTATTAGTGCACAAGGTGTCAAATAAATTGATGCAGCCGAAGGTCCTAAAAGCTTTGTTTTGATACGTCCAGCGGTTTTAAAGATTTGCGTAAACACGAGAGGGGCTATGAATAGCCCTCCCCACAGTAGGGTGGGGGTTAACCCTCGCCCGTATTGGTGTTTTTCAGCCACGAACGTTTAAGGGGGGGTCCGTTGAACCCCCTCCTTGCCGTTTCGCCCCTGATTGAGCTAGAGCTTCGCGGAAAAAACGAGCGTGCTGCCCGTGACGAGAGAAAGCCGATGGTACCCAATTTTATCCTAGGTCGTCGGTCCTAGGTCATCGGTTGACCTTCCAGGTCAGGTCAATGACCCAAAAGTGGGGAAAACTGGGACCTGTTAGAACGTCGTAAAACGTGGCTGCTATTGGGTTTTTTAGGGAACTGATCACGAATATCATGTTAGCTATGATCATAGATGATGTCTTCATGCATTTAGGCCAGGTCGGGTCAGGTCAGGTCAGGTCAACCAGTAAGGGTTTTGCCGGGTATTCGTAGTAGGTGCACTAGGTGGCAACCGCCTCTGACAGCTTCGTAACATGTTACGAAGGCACCAAAACTACTTCGTAAATGTTCATATATGGTTGTTAAATTCGAAATCAGCTAAAAAAACTAGCCTAGAAAGATGCTGATAAAACTCGAAAAAGTAAACCGAGGTCATCAAAGGTCAATGAACTGACCTGACCTTCTGGTGACCTTGACATCCACCCTAATGCATGGGAGCAGCATCATATCCCATGTTTGAACGCTTGAAACCACGAAAGGACTGCAAACGCGCGGCAAATGCGAGCCGACATACGCCGAATCGCGATTCCGGCCAAACATGGTCTCGAAAAGTAGGTCACAGGTCAAAGGTCATTAGTCAGGGCCATTACATTTTTTAGGGTAGGTGTAAAATTGATTATAACTCGAGGGTACTGAAAGCTTCGTTGCGGTCGGCCGCTTTTTACGCGAGGTATTCGCGAAAAACCGAGGGGGAGTCCGTTCGACCCCCCCCCCTATACGGGGGAGGGTTAACAAGCCAAAACGTTGCTAATTTTTATTTTGATCTGACCTGTGACGTCAACGGTGATCTCGAGGTCAATAAAATTAGGTTTTGCTCGACAGTTTTTCCAGGGCTATCAGACGCCGTTTCAGTTTTGACAATCGGCCCAGTAGTTTCGGAGTTGGAGCGGGGGGGGGTTCTATAAATAGCCCCCGCCTCCCCCAGTGGAGTGCGTTACAGAACATACCCCAGTGGGGCGCTGGTTAAGAGTAGAATTTTTGAATTATTGCCAACACTCAACACTGCACCTCATGGCAATTAATTCATTATAGGGCATTTTACCTGAACCAGCCTCTGGCCTAATGTCCCAAATTTGCTAAATTCCTCACCCTACAAATCCCCTGTTCTATTAGATGCTGCCATTTTTTTAAAACAACTTATCTTAAATCCTTGTTTCATCAAACTGGGAGCTAGGTCACGGGACACTGCGAGTCAAGGTGGGAGGGGTAGGAGATAGAGTGTCACTGCAGCACACACAATCAATCTTTCCATTGGTTTATCTTATATCAATGCCTGCTCTTTTCCAGAGCTGGCTTTCGAAGTTCGAACCTTCGGTATATGGCTACCAATGCCCTTGGAGAAGGTGTTGCGTGATAAATCGCTGGAAGGGCGACATTCAACGATTGTGTGAAAAGAGACCGATTGCATTGTGATGATAAAGTGAACTGTAATAATTGTTGTTCATGCGCGTTGTTTGGTTATGTGCAGACGTAACTTTGTTTGTGGCCAAATGCTTTTTATGTGTGAAATATTTCATGTAGGTTACTAGGTAGATGCTTTGGAAAAGTGAAGAGCTGCTTTGTCGACTGCTAGGTAGATACTGTCATGCATGCTGTTGTGCATCAGTAAGTGGCTGTCGTAATGATAAACAAATTTGGCATGGATAGGCTAAAGCACAGCATATGAAGCATGCTGGTTGATGACTAGTAAGATCCTGTTAACCGACTGGTAATATCACAATAAATGTCACATAGTAAACTATTGTTTTACGATGGTTGGCCAGCAAAGCAAAGCTGGTATCCAGATGACAAAAGGATGGTTTTACCATGATAAGTCATTAGTAAGCATTACCAGGGAGTAGCTAACGATAGTAAAGTCCTAGTTTCGTGCTAGTATCACGTGGGTTTTTGGGCATGGTATGACGACATATAGTTACCGTGTTAATACCATGGTAATTTTTACTGGCATTGGTATTCACATGGTTTTACATTCATATTAGGCCTAGTATTTGGGTCGTAAGTTAGTTTACCATAGGTAAGAGGCTGTTCAAAATATGACCACCACTCGAAAACTAACTAGGGTGGTATTTTTCTTAGTAGGCGGTACCAGGATAATACTAGCGTTAGTAGAGCTTTGGTTTCTTATTAGTTATGCTTTAGTTTCAAGGTAGTATGATGAAAAAATATTACCGTACTAAGACCATGGTATTTTGATGAGCATTGGTAGTTGCATAGTATTCCTTTGATATTGGGCCTAGTATTTGGATCGTAAACTGGTTTACCATAAGTAAAAGGCTGTTCAAAATATGACCACCACCCAAAAACTAACTAGGGTGGTATTTTTTTCTTTCAGTGTAGGTAAATTTGACAGCTCGCGTTTTTAGGATTTGTTTTGATTGGCTGTTTGGCGACGATTTATTTGTGGGCGCAAACAAATAGTAACTAAAGAAAACAATTAAATGGATATTGTTTTTATTAATATTACATTTTAGTATTATGAAATCATTTTTCATGTACGTAAATACCGATAGAAGTTATTTTGATATTAAATTACTCGAACAAATAAGCTTCGTTTCCATGGCAACGAGTGAGTCTTCAACTTGGCTGTTCTGCTACGGAGGTTTATCGCCTTGGTACGGAGAAGCACCTCTGTGAACCCATGGAGCATTTGGTCAATAATATTATTATTCACTCATAAAACATTGATTTATCATTGTCTAAACATTTTGTAATGCCTAATTTACATAAAAGTACCCGTGAATTATCATGTATTGTGCCTATTGTTACTAATTGAATCATTTTACCTAAGGTTTTGCTAGTTATTTTGGAAGCCCGCGTTTACCGTCAAACCGTCAAAAATTTCTCCGCGAGTACTTCTTTCCGGCTTTCGGTGCAAGAGGAAAACAGCCGGTCGGAGTTTAACAACTGGTAAGTTCCGATGCCGCTCGGTAGAATTTCCAGGTAGATTTTCACGGTAGCGTTTTTTGGTAGGTAGATTGGTGCAAGAGAATTTAGGTAAAATCGGAATTTACCTAGGTAGGTAGTTTGGTGCAAGAGGCCTCTGAGGAACGGATGAGTCTTCCGTTACCAGTTCTAGTATGATCGGTATAATCGGTACCTATATCGGTGCTAGTCAGTAACGTGCTGAAATTTAAATTAAACTCGACTTGATAGATAAATGAAAACGTACCTTTGTTTTATGATTATTTTATAAAATGTTATGTCTATGGATTATGGACCGAGTGAAGGTTGAAGCAGAGTAGCTAAGATATTGTACTGTTGCTATTTTTTCCAGTTTCTAGACGGATGAACTCGATACCTATATGAGACGGTTTTTTATTATTACATGGACGTATTGATATAAATGGGAAAGGCAATGGGAACTTGTTTTTATATTCAAATTGGAGGTGACTGGGGGGGGGGGGGGGGGGCTCTGGGACTCTTTCCACTCTACCACTGATTGATGTGCCGATGAATTTACCTCTCTACCATTCGACCCCGTTCGACCTCGATTGTATTTGGATATAGTTAGGTACCTACTTGTATAGGTATGGTGTGATCAAGGGATTATTCCCGAAACACATTTATACCTAACCAATTTTGATATAAAAAAACAGCACGTTCCCATTGCCTTTCCCATTTATATCGAGATGGTTTTTTATAATCACTTCATTAGTTAGGCGTGGCATCGTTCCGACCGTTCTGAATATGTTTTTCTTGTTTCCGACAAAAAAGCTAGCAATGCTTGAATGATAACGTAACTTCTATAACATAATTATCGGGAAAGGCCAGCAACCGTTCGGGGCGGGCCGATTAGGTACTAGCCACGGTCACTGGCCATACCTGCTTAATAGTACCTAATATTCGTACTTTTTGTGAGACAAAAATCAAAAGGCGATTGATAGCCGGTCTTACCTGGAACGACGTATAACTTAACCACGCACTATAATTATAATAACGTCGGTACGGCTTACGCAGTGGCGGCCGACCGTCTCCACCACCTGGCTCGATGTTGCTCACACTGCCTCGTGCACTGACCCTACAGTACATCTCAGCCGCTCAGCAGAGGCGGTCTGCAACACCGCGCCGGTCATCGCGTGCACCGTGCATGGTGGAGAGGTGCAAACTTACGGCCAGCGGGCGGTAACCGCTGGTATGAAACTCAGCGCATACCTGCCAGCGAGGTAGGCGGCTGTGTCAGGTGAGGTCAGGGTCTTGTTATTGCCTCAGACCATGTGCAAGAGACCTCTCCTAGTGATGAGCGTACCGTGGCTTCATCGTACATAAACTCGATCTGCCGATGTCATTTGCATCTCGACTCTCGAGTAATAATAGCGATGAGCTGCAGGTGCCTTGGAGCGAAGGTTAACGACCGCAGTCGCTGGCTGTTGTTGGTTGCAGTTCTTACTTTGAAGTTCCTATTAGTTCCTATACCTAAGAGGAGAGAGAAATAGAGGATAGAGGGGTGAGTATGGGAATGAGACCGTCCGTTACCATACGGGGGACGCGTCCCCCAGTCAAGATATTCGGGGGAGGGGGGGAGGGTCACCTAAAAAAAAACACCCATGTCGACCACAAACCCTTGGAGGCTCCAATGGTTCATGGTCGACATGCAGGTCGGCCGACCTATACCACTGATTGATGTGCCGATGAATCCACGGATGTTTTTTTTAGGACTAGCTATAAGGCACTTAAACGGCTTAGGTATGAGGTACCTACCGCTTGCTTTCTGTGCACTGCTTCATATGCAGGAAGCATTGATGAATGATGAGTGATCATGGATGCAAAACCCAGCTGTTGATCCTATGTGCGGCATTTTGAGTATGAGGTATTTTGGGTATCTGCTCATCTATAGCAGCGTCCGAAATCGATGAAACCCTGTCATTTTTTTCTCGCGTAGGAACATAGGCGGCGGAACGGGGAGGGCACCGGGGCACCGTGCCCCCCCCCTTTGATTTTGGCATTTTAACATTAGCCCTATGGGCGTTGCATGGAAAGAATGGGACCAAAAGTACTTTTATTGGACAAAATTTGTGCCTACACGATTGTTTGATAAGTGATAAGTTGATAAGTGCACGCTGCAAATGGCTCAGTAGTCAGTTCTGACTCTGAGGAGTTTTGGAAATGGGAATTTGGAAGTATGCATTCGGCCCCGGCAGCGTCCAAAGCCACCTTTCCTGATTTGCCAATGTCGAAATTTACATTCATAGGCATTTTTTTAGTATGAATAGCTGAAATCCTGAATGACAACAAACGTGGTATGTACAGGTCTCGCGACAGGTTGAGCGAATAATCTTACTTCTCACAGAAACAAAAAATTGCAAAGGCCCTCCCTCCCCATCCTCACTCCGAACCTCAGCCTCGCCTCTGGCTGGCAAATGTTTAGCAGAACGGATGGCGTGCTCAGTTGCACCATTATGAGATGACCACTCGAGTCAACTGAGGTATGCGCTGGAGTCATTACGTTCACTCGGGCTGCTCGGGTCACTCGGGTCACTCAGGTCACTGCGTTCCCTCAGGTCACTCGGGTCACCGTATCGCCATGGTCTCCGGTCACCGTCGTTCGGGGCTGTGGACCGGTGACCGATGCCGGTCATTACCCCTCCCCTGTGGTCCGAACGACCGCCAGACGGGGAGCTCTGGGTAAAAACGGGTCCCCATTAGCCGCTGATGAGTGTGGGGGACGGTCTGATGATGGGGAGGGGGTCCCATAGATACGAGTACAGTGGCCGGAACGAACTGCGGACGCACGAACCGGGTGGTGAAGAGGAAGAAAGGGAAGGAAAGGGGTTGGCAACACTGGCACAGGTGATTAGTGAATATGTGATCTAACTTCATCTAGCTACATCGATACAACTACACTGCACTGTCCAGTGTCCAAGCTACAAAATAGCTAAAAAAAGTCTTATTCTTTTGCATGCGATTTGTCTTCCCTATCAACGTACGTACAGGTCTCGCGAGATTAAGCGGTAGGTTTTGCACTTTTACATTTCCGGTTGTATCTCAGAAACTAATCGATCTACGATGAAGCCATTTTACACAATCATGGCCGGCTTGTTACCCAACAAGTCGATCGCATTTTCAACACTTAAAAGCTTAAGACGACGAAGATATAGCCTGAAGTAGGGTAGCCTGGGGCAAGACGCCCCAGATAATTTATTTTGCTACATAAATTTTGTCCCACATCACCTGAAAGGCCAAATTTGTGCTCAATGCGTTCTTTGGACATTTTACTTTAAATTGCACCCCTCAAATTGATTCACTTATGATCGGACTCCAAGCTAGGAAGTGATTTGTGAAGCAACTGCAAATGGGGCATTTTGCCCCAACCCCAGGGCAAAACGCCCCACGGCCTGGGGCAAGTAGCCCCATACCTTAGATTAAAGATTTAACATGGTAGTTGGCTAAATCTTATGTGAGAGGTCCGTTAGACCTCTGGAGGCACGGCACTGAAGTTAGCACATTCCATCCTGTCAGGTGCTCAGCATATGACACTGTTGTATGAGCAGGTTTTTCACCTACCTCATAAGACCAAATAATAAATTATTGCAATGCAAATGTTAATAAAATACTTCCTTTGCCATCCAGTTGCTGAGAAAAATACACATAAAGGCACAGAAACTTACTGTTCGCCAGCTACCGAACATTAGAAAGTGGGTAGCCCCAACAACACAAGAGGTAAAACGCCCCAGGGGCTTTTTGCCCCGCGACCTACTGGGGCGTTTTACCCCATCACGTAGTTCGGTCAGAGAACAACGCCTTGCACTCCAGTAAGACATAATTTAACACGAACCAACCCGGCATGATAAGCGTTAGACAATAGTTGTTCAAAATACATAAAAGTCGTTAACCTAATGTGGACCATAAAAGAACGCCAAGATTCATAATCTGACAACAAAACATAAAAATCACTCAAAAAACACATTTTTGGCTATATCTCCCGAAAGAGTCATCACAATTTCTTTCCAGTCTGCTCATATAATGATCATATAGTGCACGTTTTATAGAAGAGATGATGTTTCCCCAGAACCCTGCCAGTTCTGAGAAACATCGGTGAGGCGTTTTACCTCGGCGGGGCGACTTGCCCCGGTCTACCCTACACTAAATTTTCTAGGTGCAAAACCTACCGCTAAAACCCGCGAGACCTGTACCTATGTAGAGTAGAGAACTCAAATGTTTTGTCAAATTTTAATACACCTTTTTGCACTCAAAATAGGCATCTTTTCATTCAATTTCGGCGAATTGCATTCAATTTTAGCGATCTCTCTATTCGAAGCAAATGAGAGATCGCTAAAATTGAATGCAATTCGCCGAAATTGAATGAAAAGATGCCTATTTTGAGTGCAAAAAGGTGTAGTTTGGTCGAAATTCTGGATTAAGATTTACGGTGTCAGTTGATGTTCACATGACTGCCTGATTTATGGATTACAAGGCTCATCTCGTTAGCAATGTGCTAGCAATGTGAGGGCTAACTTACATCTAATATGGATGTTATAATTTAAGGGCAGCAACCCATTTCGCAATTCAATCCACAATCGTGCTCACGGTTGACGAAAGTGACGCAGTGTTGCTGGCGTGGTGGTGGCCGTCGGCGGCGTATTGTGTGCATGATTGAAGTTTTTAGTGAATTTTGGTGTTAAATGTATGAGGCTCTGGTGAAAACATGTATATTTAACATAAGGAACATCACAAGACTTGATTGAAATCAAAAAGTCAGCTTGACATTGTACTGGAAGAACGTGGGACGGTGGATCCGATTCGGTTGTGCTTAGGCCATCGAAAGGTTGTGAACTTGGATTTTTCATATCTAAGCCACTTGCTAAATTTTGATATAAAAATTGCACCATTTTCAGAACTCTAGATGTTATTGTATCAGAGTCACCTACTCAATTTGTGGTTATGAAGTTAAAACTGGCCATGTAGTCCCAGTCCTCGTCAGTGTTGTTCGGCAAGTCAAAATTCTGCAAGTGCTTCAGACTTTCATGTGTTTTATATTGAAGACAAGATGGGCAATAGATAAAGTCCTTTGTTGATGCTTAGGACTGGTTGTTGATTACTCATATTTGTATGAGTAAAAATGTGCCCATAATTTGTTAGCAGTTTGTAGTTTGCTCTCATTTCTTTGCAATAGTTAGCACCTTCAAGAGCAGCCATGGATTTAGTCAAGGCATTCAACGCAGAGGTGAGTAGCAAACTGGTTATTTCATTATTTTGAACCTTTGGTGGCAATGTCAATTGGTGCCAATGGTGTTCATGTGTATGTATGTAGTCATGTTTTTATTTAACGTATCTTAATGACTTATTCACTGTTCTTCACCGGAAGCCATTGTCTGCCACCTACATATCATCACTGTTTGCACAAGGAGTTTCAAGAAAATCTTTTGCTTTTATACATTATTGCAGGCTGCATGAGGCTGCAATGTTTCAATCCACTAAGCAGAAAAAATAAATGTCTGAGACAAATTGCACACTAAGAAGACATATTATGACACTGCATAACCATTCTAATTCATATTTCCTGATTCAGTGTGTGATGCCTGTTTTGATACCTACCTGTTCAAACTGAAACCTCCTGGTGCTAAGACAACAGTGTTTATTCTGGCTTTAAGTCATCTGTTCTAGAGTCCTCATATGGTGAGCAGCCCTCAATGGCCTTTTTCTTATCCCTCATCTCACCTCAACCCATTTCAGCACAACTTATCTCAATTCATCAATTGGAGCTTTACTTTTCATTTTTGGAATATAAATGAATGAATTAGTTTGCTAGTGGCACATATTGTACCCTTGTAATCTTCAACCTGATTTGCTGGTCAGACATTGTCAAATTAATTGAAGAACCATTTGACCCGATGATTTATTTATTTATTTATTTATTTATTTATATATTTATTCAGATAAATCACCAACAAGCTCATGGCCCACTAACAGGCGAAGTCATATCACAACATAAAATACACACACAAGGTGAACACTAACATGACACACTCACTCATTTGCAATAGATGACACTTAAAAATACAGAGATCCATAAAAGAGCCATAAAATAAAACGATATAATATAAAGAACACAGAAAAATAAAACAAAAGTAAAAGGAAAAAAGCAATAAAAAATAGAAATAGTACAAAGAAACTTTAAAAATCTCTAAGACACGGATCTAAAAGGCATGTTCCTGCAGTGGGCCACCGAGAATGATTTAAAAAAGCTAAAAGTATCTGACATGAAATCCACCTGAGGATTCCCGGCGATAAAATCATTTGCTTGTGCCGCCAGTCTATTAAAAGTTCATGTCTTTACCATCGAAACTTGAGCAAAGGGCACATTAACCCGCGCCCTACTGGGGGTCCTGGATTTCCACGCCCTGCTGTGGGGGGGGGGGGGGGGGTTTGACCCTACCTCAGAAAAGTTTGCAATCACGCCAGAGCTAGAGTTTTTGACCGATCAATTTCTTCTCTTCAGGCTTTAGTTAGGGTACCAGTATGTGCAATTTGTATATCTCGGAATTTTGATATCGGTGACCTAAGGTCAGGTCAGTTTCGCGACCTCCCCATTATAAGTCAATGGGGGAAAAATCAACTCCCTGTTTTTACCACTAAAACGGGTCGGAATGGCCCCATATACCATACATGACTTCATATACGATCAACCTTCACTACCTTGAGGTCTGTTTTGCTGTTGGGCAGCTGTGAGGTCATGTGACGTCATCAAAGGTCACCAAAGGTTTTTGGCCAATAACTCCGTACAGGAACAAGATATAGACGCGTGGATGGTCTCATTGTGTTCAGCTCGTCAAGACGCATCGAATGATATGCATGATGACCTCGAGGTCACGTGAGCTGAGGTCAACCTTTGACCTTGACCTTTCGAGGTCAACATATATATCATTCGATGCGGATTGACGAGAGGATCACGATGCTGCCCTTAGTTTGTTCCTATCTTGACTAATTCGAAAGTTATTCGAGAAAAACTCTCCATATCTAGCGCCGCCATTTTGACTTTTTCGACCCCTGTGACGTCATCTTTGACCTGACCTGAAAATGACCTTAGTAAAAATTGTAGACCTTGTCCATGCGTATCCGATGCCGTTTACCGTTTGTCGCTATCTTGCTTCGTTCTCGAGATCTCAGGGGGGGGGGGGCGAATCGGCCCCCCCCGCCAGTTTCTTGTCCCGGCGGAGCCCGCCAGGAATAGGGTTAAGGCCAAAATTCGCCGATTTAGGTTAGATGTCGACAATTTTCAACAAATCGACGCACAGCTCGGAAACTACTAAAGCTACAGCGCCGCGAAAAAGCGCATTTGATAGCCTGATTAACGCTCTTTCTGAGCAATTCTCTCGGATTTGACCTACCATCAACGGTCTTGCTTTGCCTGCAGGGGGCAAAAACTGCCAAAATAGCCGATTTTTTAAAGCCTTTTTTTCTGCAATAGATTTTGACTCAAACCTTGCACGAACATTCTATTACCAGCATCGTGTTCCTCTCGTCAAGACGCATCGAATGAACTATCACTTGACCTTGAAAGGTTAGGTAACTTGAAAATTTGACCTCAGGTCAAGGTCATGATCTGACTGGTAAGGGTCAAATTGCATATCAGTCGATCTGTATCGTCGAGCCAAACACAACTAAGGTGTTTTCATCGCTCTAGCATGCCTCTATCAAAAGTTATTCGCGAAAAACAGTCAGATATCATTGGTGACATGAGATGACCCCAGGGACATAAAAAGGGGTCACGGGTGCCATTTTCATACTCAGTGTGTCAAAGACACTAGTAATTCAGTGTTTTAGAGTGTTTATAATGACTTCCGTCTAAAAAAAGGCGACTTTCAATTTTCTCCCATTGACTTATAATGGGGAGGTCGCAAAATTGACTGACCTGACCTGTAAATTTGTTACATGATCTTATGTCATTGATATCGAAATTCCAAGATATACATTTTGTTTATTATGTTGCTCTTATCACTTGCTGAAAGTTTCAAAGTGATCGGTCACTCGGTGTAGCTTTGGCAGACATTGAAACTTTTTATGTAGTGAGGTCACTTGACCTGACCTGGTGACCTGACCTTGAGTGACCTGGGTCTGAAATTTTCACAACATATGTAGAAAAGATGCATGATAAGGTGCGCCAAAAATGGCGACGCTTCGCGCCGCCGTTTTTGAGATAGGTATTCGCGTAAACCGCAAGGGGGGTTCAACCCCCCCCCCCCAGCAGGGCGCGGGTTAAACAACTGGACGTTCCGTATCGGACGACGTGGTACATGTAATGCGAACGAGGCTAATAAAAAAGACAAGTCGATCCGTCCAGAGTAAATGCTTTTCAGGAATAAAAGATCGAACAGAGTGCGTCGCGCCTCGAGTGATAAAACATGGAAGAAGTGTAAAAGATGACGGGGTTCCAAGCAAATTAATCTGTCCGTGCCATCGGCTCGAGCTGCTAACCACCTAAGGAATTTGTGCTGGACTCGTTCTAACCGTTTTAAATGAACTTTGGCTGCGCCAGACCACACAACACTACCGTATCAAGAATAGATCGGACGATCAGAGCCTTCTAATAGAGTTTTTGTCTGGGCAAGCCGGTATGGAAAGATCTGAATAGCTGTCCGAGGGCTCTGTTTGCTTTTGCTATTGTACTGATAATATGAGCCGAAAACGTTAGTTTAGAGTGCAGCACAATTCCAAGATCGCGAACTTCTGCGACACGCTGAGGGGGGAAACTGTTGACAAGGGAGGTATGTAGGATGGGTGCTCTTTTGAGAGTGATCGTAAACGAAAGGCACTTCTGAGCGTTGAGAGAAAGACACCAATCGGTGGACCATTTGCGAATGTTGGTGAGGTCGGTTTGAAGGAGGCCGCAATCAGCAGGAGTTGAAATTTGTTACGGAGCGAGCGAAGCGAGCGGAGTCTTACGTAGAATAACGGAAATTTCTGAGTATGAGCGGCCGGCCGGCCGTGGTCACGATTTTGCGACGCTTATATCTCAGCAACCACTTTGACTTGACCGATTTTCATAAGGTAATTTTTGTAGGGTAGCTTCATTCCTTCTACCAAGTATTGGACTATTCCCGATGCATGTGGGTGACCCCTTATGCACGTGCCACGTGCAAAACGAAGAGGTGTCAGTTTTGTAATAGTTGCAATATCTCGGTGACTACTTGGCCGATTGCGCTGAAAGTTGGCATGTAGGTAGGCACCCACTAGGCAATGCATATCCATGTGCGAGAGTTGGGGTGCTGCTGCACGTGCGCCGCACGTGCAGGGGTCGATTCCAGATCTCGAGAGCGGCTGGACCGATGGCGCTCAAATTTGGTACATGGTTAGGGACCGGTTAGTAGAGTGCTGTGCAAAAGTCAGCTGGGACCCATTTTACACGTGCGCACGTGCAGGGTGCCGCTTCCAGATCTTGAGAACGGCCAGGCCGATTGTGCTCAAATTTGGCACATCGCCAGAGACCGCTTAGTAGGGTGCCGTGCGCAAGTCAGTGGGAGGTACCCCTCGCAATTTCGCACGTGCAAGGCTCACCCTCTCGCTCGCTCCGTTAGTCGCCCCAAAAGGCGTTATACTGGTGATATAGGTAGTTCAGGAATACTTATATCAATGCTGGCATACCCATATCCTACACCAATTTTTTTCTCAGAGGGAAAATGAATTCTTAAATTAAGCCTTAACCCTCGCCGGCACAGGCTTTTTTGCGTCCTTCGACTGCACAGAGGGGGGGGGGGTGATACGACCCCCTCGCGGTTGGCAACTGATCGAGCTAGAGCTTCGCGGAAAAAAATTACCGTGTATCCCGTGACGAGAGGAAGCCGATGATGCCCAATTTTAACTCTAGGTCATCGGTTGACATTCCAGGTCAGGTCAATGACCCAAAAGTCGGGGAAATCGGGACCTGTTAGAACGTCATAAAGTTTAGTTACTATCGGATTTTATCACGCGAAAAAATGGCCCATTGTAACGAAACTTTTAATATCGTTGGGTTACTCAGGCAGCTTTACACATACCCTGAAAATTTCATGACCCTGGGCCAGATCACCTTTGACCTGGTTATCAAGACGATACCAGGCCGGTTTGCGATTCGGCGAATGTCGTTGCACATTATCCGTGCGTTTCCACACTTTTTGTGTTAAATAGACAATTGTTCGCATGTGAAATGCCGCAGAGCTGCTTGTCGCATGTATTATATGATAGGTGTCATGGTCATTGACCTTTGGTGACCTCGGGTGACTTTTTCCAAGTTTACGACTGTTTGGGTAGATTTTGGAGCTGATTTCGAATTGATTACTCTTTTGAACATTTAAGAAGTAGCTTTGGTGCCTACTGCCTATGCAATATGTTGCGGAGCTGTCGGTGGTGCTGTATACCTACCAGACCTACTATGGATAGCGTGAGAGGCGCCTACTGGTTGGCCTGACTTGGCCTGACCTGACCTGCCCGAAATGCATGAATACATCATCTTTGATCAGAACTACTACGAAATTCGAAATCAGCACCTCGAAAGCCCGATAACAAAATCACTTGAAGTTCTAGCAGGTCCCGATTTCTTGACTTTTGGGTCATTAACCCACGCCGGGCCGGTGCTCTGAGATTCCGCGCGGGGCCGGGGGGGGGGTGTCTGAACACCCCACCCCCCTTCTAACTCGGCTCCTGGGCCAAGTAGCGACACGCGGTAAGCGGCAATCGAAAGAACGTCCAAAATAAGGACGAAAACACTTCGATCATTTTTTTGTGTCAGGTCAAAGGTCAGGTCACCAGAGGTCACCAAAGGTAAAATGTTGACTATTTCAACGTTTTGGAATCTGCCAACGGCTATCTCGGGAACCGATCGAGCTACAGCGCCGCGGAAAAGCGCATTCGATAGCCCTTTTACAGACCTTTTTGAGTAATGTTCTCAGATTTGACCTCAGGTCAACGGTTTAGCCTCCAGAGGGCAAAAACTCCAAAAATAGCCGTTTTTACGAAAAACGTTTTTTTTTTCGGCAATAACTTTTGACTCAAAAGAGCCATGACATAACTTTTGCCAGCATCGTGTTCCTCTCGTCGAGGCGCGTCGAATGAGTATAATTTGACCTTGAAGGTCAACTTGAAAATTTGACCTTAGGTCAAGGTCATGACATAACCGGAAAAGGTAATGTTGCATATCAGTCGATCCGCAACGTCGAGCCGAACAATTATAAGGCGTTTTCAGCGCTCTAGCACGCCTCTATCAGAACTTATTAGCGAAAAACTGTTAGATTCTGTGCGTGACCTGAGATGACCGTGGGGACATAACGAGGGGTCACAGTTGCCATTTTCCGGTTCAGTGTGTCAATTTTACCTACATCTCGATGTTTGAGAGTGTCTAGAATAGCGTCCGTGCAAAACAGACGCTTTTCAATTTTCTCCCATTGACTTATAGGTAATGGAGGGGCCGCAAAATTCACCTGACCTTAGGTCACAGATATAAAAATTCCGAGATATAAATTTTATAGATAATGTTGCTCTAATCAATCGCTGAAAGTTTCAAGGCAATCGATCAATCAGTGTAGCTATGACGAGCATTCTTATTTTTTCTGAGGTGAGGTCACTTGGCGTGACCTGGTGACCTGACCTAAGGCGACCTGGGTCTGAAATTTCTTAAACCATGTGCGGAAAAGATGCACGAACAGGTGTGTCAAAAACGGTGGCCGCCGTTTTTGAGATATCTGCGAAAAACCGCAGGGGGGGGGGGTGTTCAAACACCCCCCCCCCGGCCCGGCGCGGGTTAACCTGTCCTGGAAGGCCAGTGAATGACCTAGAACCTTCACCTTCCTCTCGTCACGGGTAACCTGCTCGTTTTTCTCGTGAAGTTAGTGCCGATCAGGTGCCTCCATCAGGTGCCGACTGCGGACTGCCGAACGGCTTGGAGGGGGAGGTTCAACGGACCCCCGTAAGTTGGCTTCTGGCAAAACTTCAATACGGGCGAGTGCTAAACTCGCTGCTACTGGGGGGCGGGGGGGGGGGGGGGGGTAAACACCTTCTGCGGTTTTTCGTGAATATCTAGAAAACGATGGCGTCACCTTATCATGTATCTTTTCTGCTCATGTCAGAATTTCAGACCAAGGCCACTCAAGGTCAGGTCGCCAGGTCTCATCAAGTGACCTCACCTCATAAAAAAGTTTCAATGTCTGCCAAAGCTACACTCAGTGACCGATTGCTTTGAAACGTTCAGCGATCGATAAGAGCGACAATATGTATGTACAAAGTTCTTATCTTGGAATGCTGAGATCGTTGACCTACGGTCATTTCGATTTGTGATTTTTCCGTTATAAGTCAATGGGAGAAAATTGAAAGGCGCCTCTTTTGGACGAACGTCATTCTTAACACTCTCAAACACTGATTTACAAGTAAATATGACGCACTGACCTGAAAAATGGCACCCGTGACCGCTCATTATGTCCCCGAGATCCTCTGGTCAAGGAAGAATGGTAGGTAGGTATCTAACAGTTTTTCACGAATAACTTTTGATAGAGGCGTGCTAGGCGATGAAAACGCCTAGATATGTTCAGCTCAACAATACGAATCAAATGTTATACAACATATTTTTTTTCGGTCGGGTCATAACCTTGACCTTAGGTCAAATTTTGAAGTTAATCTTTCAAGGTCAAATTCTAGTTCATTCGATGCATCTTGACGAGAGGAACATGATGTTGGTAAAATTAAACTCGTGCAAAGTCTGAGTCAAAAGTTGTGAAAAACTGTTTGCGCAAAAATAATCTATTTTGATAGTGTTTGCCCCCTGGAGACAAAACCGTTGACCTTAGGTCAAATTTTAGAGAATGACTAAAAAAGAACGTCAAAAGGGCTATCAAATGCGCTTTTCCGGGACGCTGTAGCTTTATTGGTTTTCGAGCTATTCGTTGGTATGTTGAAAATTGTCGACATAGAACCTGAAAATCGGCGAAGTTTGCTTTCGATGACATCTGGTGGCCTGACCTTTGACCTAATCGAAAAAGCGCCCGATGTAATTTCGTCATTATTTTTGACGCTCTTTCGAACGCGGCCTTCCCCGTACCGCTACGTGGCCTAGGAGCCGGGTTAGCTGGGGAAGGGGGTGCTCAACCGCCCTCCCCCCCCCCCTCAGCGGGGCGAGGAAATCCAGGATCCCCAGCGAGGCGCGAGTTAACCATTTCGTTTTGCCAGGTGTTTCCCCAAAACTGAAGGCGTCAACCTGCATCCTTTTCATGGTCTTTTATTTGTATGAGCATAAGTCAAGGCTATCATCATTAACAATTACAATAATTTTCTTTACTTCTTGAGCTACTTCTTGTTTCGTCACTTAACGTCTTTACTTTTGCTACTTTATCTTTATTTTCATTTTATTATTACTTTTTTGCTACGTAAGCTCGCCTCTCATGGATATTTGTTGTATTTGTGTTACAGCTCACGTCGCTCTACGACCAGAAACCGCCGATATCCAAGGTGAAGATGACATCGCTCACCAAGGGGGCCATTCGAGCCATCAAGTTTTACAAGCATGCTGTACAAAGTGTTGAGAAGTTCCTCCAGAAGGTGAGTGCCAAAATTATCGCAGGTTGTCACCTAAAGATTGAATGATATGCCTTGATTATTTTCTTCGAATGCTTCGTTTTTTAGAATGTCTGTAAATAATTGGCATAATCGTTATGAGATATTAGCGGTATTTGATGGCAGTTTTCGCATATGACTCTCATTGTAATTCCATTGCGAAATGAAAATTCACAATTATTTTTTAGTCATTAATATTTACCTTCCATTTTTAATTTCTCTTGTCATTTCTTTGACGCATACCAGCGATGATCAATGTTGTCGGGCTGCCCTTCCAACCCAGACCAATGACACACGCCGGTGTGCGTTCCGTTTCAGTGCCGCACCGAGTACAAAATTCCTGGCCTGTACGTGATCGATTCGATCGTGCGTCAGTCCCGCCACCAGTTCGGCGTCGACCGGGACGTTTTCGCGCCCCGCTTCGCCAAAAACCTCTCCATCACATTTTACCACATCTTCAAGTGTCCACCTGAGGACAAGGTGAGAAAGACGGTTTGATTTGATTAATTGCGGTTCGTACATTAATTTCCCATGTGCGTACACCTTGCAGTTTTTCAGCTAATGCTTCTACATTTTATAATTATGTTTTATGCAGTAGAATTATAAAACATAATTATGCTTTTACATTTCTCCAAACTTACATTGTATGCATTGCATAGATGGATGAATAAATTCGACATTTTATAAATACGCATATACGTGGTCTTATATTGTCCACCAGCTCCATAGCGAAGTCCTTTTTTTCCTGACGTCGCCATCTCCCGTCCACGTTGACAGAGCAAGGTGATCCGGGTACTGAACCTGTGGCAGAAGAACCAGGTGTTCCCGCCGGAGGTCATTCAGCCCATATTCGATCTGGCCGACCCAGAGAGCGCCACCAGCCGCGCCATCGAGCAGCAGATTCTGGCCAAGGAGCAGCAGCTGCAGCAGCAGGGTACACCAGCGGCGACGACGGCCGCGGCCGGCTCGACGCCCTCGGGCGCGTCGGCGGCCGGCGGCGACCAAATGACGACTCCGTCGGCTCGACAGGCGAGTGGCGGCCACAGCGGACGTACTGGGGGAGGGGGGATTTTGCCCGTCTGGGGTGGGTCTGTCAGTAGGGTGCGGCTAGGTCAGTGAATGAATGGGTTAAAATTATGGTCGGATTGAAATTGAGTCTGACTCTGATCACCTCCGTGCCGAGTGGCGCCTTCTCGTTTGCCCGGTGTCGTTCCACGCGCCGCTGCGTGCTGACCATCTGCCACTATGTGCCGTGCGCGCAGGCGGACGGCGGTGGTGGCGCGCAGGTGGATCCCACTCTCATTCAGAAGCTGCACCAGCTGCAGTCGCTGCTGGCACAGCCCACCGCCACCCCGGAGCAGGTGCGTAGTGTTGCTGTGTCGGTTAGTCTGCAGCGGGACGGGGGAGGTCGCCGCAGCGCGGCGGGCCCGAGCAGCTTCAGTCGCAGCGATATATCGGCTGTTGGAATACGAGGACGCCGCTCTGGCTCACGCCTGGCTGCTCTTTCGGTAATATCTCACTCTCCCTCAAACCTAACTATGTCGCTGGTCGATTATCTCTACATTCGGGTTGCTCAAAACTCCTCAAAACTATGTGACTGGTAATCTAACTTACCCTTTTCGTCCCCAGACGGGCCCCAAGTTCAACCAGCGGCTACTGGAGGACGACTTTGACTACGACGAGGAGCCGGACGGCACTCCGGGCGGCGGCGGGGCGCTCAAACAGCCCGAGCAGCCCTCGCTGGAGACTCTGGGCACGCTGCTCACCAACCCGGACGTGCTCAAACAGCTGCAGGTACGTACGGTGATGGGTTTGCTATTAGGATGGCTTAAGACCGTGGGCTGCTAGATTGCCTGCTGTGAGCGGAGTTAGCAGTGTCGTATGGTAGTGCAGTGACGGTTTATAATTATTTTTAGCCCCCTTTGGATGTGAGTTCATGTGAATATTGATGTGAGAACTATGATGAATGTCTTGTGCTAGTACTTTTCATTAACTTTTCGAATGGTTGAGTTTGCACTTGCGGATAGCATTTCGATATTATCATCTTTTTTCGTTATCGCTGTTGCTTTCCCAGTTACTGCCATGGTAGTGAACTGTCCGCCGGGGCCCAGCTGAGCAGTCTGTCACGTTTTCTTCCACAGGGTCTTCAGCAGACGCTGCAGGCTCAGAAGCAGCTGGAACAGGCCGAGCGCGACCGCAAGTTCCGCCAGCAAGAGGACGAGTTCGACAAACAGCTGGCGCAGACGGTCGGCGTAAGTCACGAATGCTGCTTGGTCGTTCTCCCTCTACCACTACAAGAGCTCTAATTCTCTGTATTTGAATAACATTGTCGCTTTTATATTTACCAGCTGGATAACACATCTTTTTGAAGCATTTCACCCCTTATCCAGTGACACAGATCATTTTGTGGCTCACCCCTTGCGACCATCTCTGAACTCTGCTGTTTTATACCTATATTTGTCGCCCGTTTCTACCTCCCCCGTCTGTGCACCATCTTACGCATACTTTCCGCCCTCCCGCGCCGCACAGAACCTGCCGTTCGCCAGTGAGATCGAGCTGAAGCCGCCGGCGCCGGGAGAGATGGCCATGATGTCTACAGCACCCCTGTCGGCCACCGGTGACCGCGACATGCGTCTGGAGGTTCCCGAGCTGGCCGTGCCGGCGCGCCGCCACCAGAGCCCGCTGGAGGAGGGCGAGCGCGGACCGGACACGGACGGTGACGAGCGCAACAGGTGACGATCGGGGCGGGAGGGGGCGGGGCTCGTGGATGGTTGGGATGAACGATCGAGTGGACAGGCTAAGGATGGACGAAACGGGACGAAACGTGATAGGAGCGCAGATGGGAGTATCATTTGCGGCTCATTTATGTGTTGTTTATGTCCTGCTGTTTTATCATAGTATCTTATTTCGCATATTATCTTGATTTCTTTACCATCAGCCATCAGTTATCTACTCACCTCTACCATGAAATGTCTCGTTAGGTCCGCGTTGCTATTGTCTCCGTTAAATCAGCGCTGATCCAGCCCTTCACTTACACTATGTTCTCTCCCATTTTTCTCTGCACAGGGACCGGGACGAGCGTGACCGGAGCCGCCGGAGCCGCTCGCGCTCGCGCTCCCGCCGCCGGCGCCGCTCCCGCTCGCGCAGCCGGTCGCGCTCGCGGTCCCGCGGCAGGAGGTCGCGCGGCGGTCGCGATAGGTCGCGCTCCCGCGGCCGACGCGCGCGCAGCCGCTCCCGCAGCAGGGAACGAGAGCGCGAACGTGAGCGGGAGCGAGAACGAGAACGAGAGCGTGAGCTGGAACGGCTGCGCGAGAAAGAGCGAGAGGCGGAGAGGGAGAGAGAGCGGGAGAGGAAGAAGCGTGGTCTGCCCGACCTCAAGGCGGACCATCTGGGAGGTGGGTGTATAGTCGACTTCGAGCGGGCTGCCGAAACTTGGCGCGGTGCCAGAGCAGGATATGGTGTGGTTGTAGCTGATATGAATTGAGCTGATAATTGAAATGTACTTGTGGTGGACACACCCCAATTTGACTTGCGTTAATGTCCCGATTTAGCTCAAAACGTTTTCATCTTTGTATCACACCTTGGCAAGTCACACTAGGGAGTCATTCATTTCTTGTACTTTATTTATGATCGGTTATGAAGCCTCGAGACTATCTCGCCTATGCCTGATATTTATCGCCTTGGTCGTAAGCTCTCTGTCTTACCGCCATGCCCCTCCGCTCGCGTCTGCAGTGTGCAGCACCACGCTCTGGGTGGGCCACCTCTCCAAGCTGGTGCACCAGGAGGACCTCAGTGACCTGTTCGGGGAGTACGGTGACGTGCTCAGTATCGACCTGATCCCGCCGCGCGGCTGCGCCTTTATCTGCATGAACCGGCGACAGGACGCGGCGCGCGCGCTACTCAAACTGAAAAACCACAAAATGCAGGGCAAACCCATCACGGTGAGTGTGGGAAGATCGGCAGGCTGTGGTGTGGAGAGTTGCTGGTCGGAGCTACTACGGTGTAGCGCCGTTTTACATTCACTACGTCCTGAAGTACAGACAAGTTTGCAGTGTTTCTGATGTTTGTATGATGCATCCCGAATAGTTATTCTAAGCTGTTTACCGTTTTTCTTTAGGTCACTAATTCATTCATTCATGCCAATCGTCCCGCCATTAGATACGTCTTGGGCCAAGGACATGTAACGTCTCTCTGTGTGATAACTTGTTTGGAGTGCTTATCACTGTCCCAGCGCTATCTTTTAGCGGGCCGGGCTCCAAGCCCGTATGACTTGGTAATGTATGACTCTGATCTTCCTGGTACCTAATTACTGACTGATATCTAACTCTCGCCTACAACTGTCGCCAGATTGCGTGGGCGCCTGGCAAGGGCATGAAGGGCAAGGACTTCAAGGACTACTGGGAGGTGGAGGCGGGCTGCTCGTACATCCCGTACAACAGGCTGACGCTGATGAGCGACCTGGACGCCATGGAGGAGGGCGGCATGATCGACGAGGAGTCGGTGCCCGACTGGCTCAGAGGTGAGCTGGACAGCGTGGGAGGAGGGTGGCGGCGGGGTGGGATGACAATGGAGACTACATGTGCCGCTTAATGGCTGTTTGCCATTGGCGTGATGATTCATGTGAAGCTATTATAGCAGTGATGTGCTCGGAATGCTAGAAAATTATTAACCATTTACATCGAACTCCTGTCAACCAGCGGGATGTCCTCAACTCAGCGTGATTGTATACCATTCCCTTACCATGCTCATGCTGGCGTTTTATGGGTGTGCGGTGGCGCCGAGCTGCCAAACTAGCTGTCCCACTCCTCCCGAGCATACCTATGACGGTGCCGACCCCGTGACGCCAACGTCGGCTGACCCGGCCTCCCCTTCCCTCAGGCCGGTACCAGCAGCTGCACCAGATGGATCAGCTACCTGTGTCCTCTGTGCCGATACCGACCGAGCTGCAGCCGCAGCCGCCGCTCGGTCTGGCGGCGCCCGTGCCCGGCGCGCCGTACGGAGCCCTACCGCCCACCAGTCTGCCCCTGCAGCCGCCGATGGCGGTCAGCCAGAGCGAGCCGCCACAGACGAGCCACCCGCCGCCACTGCTGCCCTCCGGACCTCGTGAGTGGCGACATAAGGGGTACCTATTTTAACGTACTATTGCATAAAAAAACTGATCAATTTACCGCTATCTTGTTTTCTTGCAAAAATAGCTCATGTGATATTGTGGAAACATTTGACTCTTACTTATTATTCAATCATGCCTGTTTCTTTTGTCCGTCTCTCCGCCCTGGAATTCTACGCTGATGAAACGACGCTGGGGCAGATTAGGACATTATTACATCCCAGGTGCCAGCAGCTGTGCGTACTAACCTCCTCCGTCCCCCTCCCTCGCAGCGCCGGTGAGCATGGGCATGAACGTGCCGTTCGGCGGCGCGCGGCCGCCGCTGCTCAACATGCCGCCCATGGGGATGCCGCCGCCGTCGATGTTACCGTCAGCCAGCAGCGTGCTGGGCCAGCCTCTCATGTCCGCGCCGCCCGGCGTCACCAGCCAGCAGCTGCAGCAGAACATACCGGGACCGAACATATCACAGAGCATGACGCCCAACATACCTCAGAGCATCCCCCAAAGCATCACTCAGAACATGCCGCCCAACATGCAACAGAACCTGCAGAACCTACCTCCGAACCTGGCCCAGAACCTGCAGCAAAGCCTGCAGAACCTGCCGCAGGGCCTACAGCAGACCCTGCAGAACCTCCCTCAGGGCTTACAGCAGAGCCTGCAGAACCTACCCCAGGGTCTGCGGCCGAACCTGCAGAGCCTGCCGCCGGGCCTGGGTCCCACCCCGCTGATGGGGTCGGGTCAGATGGACCTTCCGCCGCCGAACCTGCCCGGTCTGCCGGGCCAGCCGCCGCGCCACCTTATCACATCGACAGCAGGTGAATGGGGCGGACGAACGGCGGTACAGTTGGGCATTTAGTGCCGCGTCAGCGCGTGTGTATGTAATACAGTGAACATTGTGAACCTGAAATCGGCTTTCTTTTTGTTATCGAACTTTTTAAAGCTTCGAATGTTTTTCTTTATCTCAACCCAAACGATCTCGGGGCCTCTGACTTCATCTGACTGATGCTCTTTGCCGTGAGCTATGTGTCCCGGTCGCCCTGACGCCGTGTCTTTGTGCCGCTCAGCGGGACTGCCGCCGCTCTCTGGCCCGCCGCCCATCGCCTCTCTGATGGGAGCCGGTCGCGGCGGCGGAGGTCTTCTGCCGCCGCCCACCTCTCTGCTGGGACTGCCGCCGCCCGGTGTCGCGCCGACCGTCCCTGTCCCGGCCAGCGCCGGCGAACCGATGGACCTCGAGACCGACTCGGGTCCGCCGCCGCCGCAGACTAACGGTCGCAGAGAGCTCGACTCGCCGCCCAGGGGACCGCACGGTGGCAGACGGTGAGCGTTGAGACGGGGAGAGATGATGACCGGAGGCGGAGTGGTAGGGGAGAGAGTACGAGGGATGGAATAATGAAAGATAATCGGGGGAGGGATGGAGGGGGAGTCGGGATGCAGGTTGGCACAACTCCGGCTTCGAAAGCTTAAAATATCTACGGCATATTAATTTAAGGATATTCATATGTCACAGTGAGCTTATTGTTCTTGATGCTTTTCGATGTTTTCTTAGCATCGTTCTTCCTATTCCACCATTCTTAAATCTACCTGTGCCTAGCGTATTCTTCGTCTCGTCTTTGTCTCCTCTTGTGCCGATGTACCTGATGAGCTGCAGTTGAGTGAGAGATAACCCCCACCCTCTCCTCCTTCACCGTCAGCGAGGAGACGCCGCGGCGCCAGCGGGGCAGCCGATGGGGAGCCGGCCCTCCTCCCGAGGATGACACACCTAAGAAGGAGGACAGCACCAAAAAGGAAAAGGACGACGTAAGGCTGTGCACTCTCAGATGTTCTTTGCACAATGCTACAGTACAGCTAGCTATCACCGGAGAGATTGATGCAGACATTAGTGATATTATTGCGGAGTCAGAAGAACGGTTCCATTTATTTTAGGAAAACTGACAACTTTTGTGCTCTTATTTCAAATTTCGTTTGTTTGTTTGTTTTTTTTTTTTTTGCTGTCAGGCTGACCCTGCCAACCTCTCGTGTTCTCGCCCGTTGGTTCGTCGTGACCATTGGACGCACTGACCTCCCTCTTCTCTCCCATAGGCCGAGGAACGTCACCGCTCGCTGATGTCGCGGCTCACAAACCTGGCCAACACCAGTCTGAGCTCGCTGCCGCAGCGCGAGCGCGACAGGGAGCGCGAACGCGAGCGCGAAAAGGACCGCGAGCGCGAACGCGAGCGTGACCGCGACCGCGACCGCCGCGGGGGCGGCCGAGACCGGTTCCGGCGGGACCGCAGTCGCGACAGGGATCGCGACAGGGACCGTGATCGTGACCGTGACCGTGACAGGGACGACGACCGCAGGTGGGTGACGATGGCGGGCGGTGCTCGAGGCGGGATTGCCTGCATATCTGTAATCTGACTGGTCCAGGTTGAGGACTTTGTGTGGCTTTCATTCAGCAAGTGCATATGTGGCTGTTCGTTGTGGAATATTTAGCTTGGTTGGCGTGTCCTGTCTACCATCCAGTCATTTAAAAAAGGAAAATCGATTGTTGCGTCATATTTGGTTGTTTCGTTGCTGGCAACACGACTGCGTTTGGGAAATTTAACCGTAAATTTGTCTATCCTAACTTGTCATAAATATCAACACAGTAAGACATGAGTATAACACTAGACTTGCGTCGCCCGTCGCCGCATCCAACATCGGAGGGGTGCGCTGACCCTTCCACGGCCTACCCGACAGGCGCAGCAGCCGCTGGGGCGACGACGACCGCCGCTCGCGGGACTCGGGCCGGTCCCGATCCAGAGACAAGGAACGCTCCCGGGACCGCTCCAGGGACCGCTCCAGAGACCGATCCCGTGACCGATCCCGGGACCGCTCTAGGGAACGTTCCCGGGACCGACGGACCGAGCGGTCTGCGGACCGGCCGTCGTCACAGCCACCTCAGCCGCAGCCGCCGTCACAGCTGCAGCCGCCGACTCAGCAGCCCACTCCCGCTGCGCCCGGTGATTGGGGAGGAAGGGAGGGGGGAAATTATGGCTCTGGGGGATCCGACCGTCAACGGACATAGTGTCCAATGGGGCTTGGATTGACATAAGGCTATGCGCCATACTTGTGTTATCTTATAATCTTTCATGTATTGGTCATTATTTTCATCCTACCGTTCGCCGTTATAGTGCTATGGACTGACCTTTGCTGACCCATGACTTTCTGTTTGCAGCGAGCGCACCGCTGTCCTCATGGACGACCGTGGAGCCCACTGAGCAGCCCAAGCCGGTCATCCCGTCCCTGATGGCGCCGCTGGTGATCCCACCTCCCGGGGCCGCCGCCCAGCCTCAGCCGCCGTCTGCAGGCGCTACCGCTCCACCTCAGCCGCCGTCTGCCGGCGCTACCGCTCCGCCTCAGCCGCCGTCTTCCGGCTCCGACTCCGACAAACCAGCTGATACTCCGAGCACGACTGACACCCCGGCGACGACTGACACTCCAACCACGACTGATGCTTCGGCAACGACAGCGCCGGCACCGGACACGACCGCTGCCGCTACTACTGACAACGGTGACGGGGAAGCCAAGATGGAGACCAGTGAGAGTGGATCAGCGCCGGCTGCACCTACTGGGGACACCGAGACCCCGGCAGAGAAGGCGGAGGCGCCGGCTGACGGGGCGACGCCCGCAGCACCGACGGAAGAATCGACTCCAGCTCCGACTCCAGCCCCGGCCCTGGCTGGTCAGGAGGGTGAACAGGCGGCTCCGGCGGCCGCCGAGCAGTCGGAGAACGCAGCCAGCGGTGAGGCGACGACCGGAGACAGCGAGCCACCGGCGGATGCGCCCCCGGCCGAGCAACAACAGCAGCAACAACAGCCACAACAACTGGATGCCGCCCCGAGCTCCCCGCGGCGTCTGTCGTTGGGCGTCGAGCCGCTTATGGGCCGCCGACCGGGCCCTGAATTCGACGGTCCGCCGCGCGGCCGCCGACCCAGCCTAGATTTCGACGGTCCCCGCCGCGGCCGGAGACTTAGTGGAGGGTTTGACGGTCCGCCACGGGGCCGGAGGCACAGTGGAGATTTCGGCGGCCCTCCCGACTTCGATGGCCATCCGGATTTTGAAGACCCACGAGATTTCGACGGCCACCCAGGCTTTGAAGGTCACCCGGATTTCGACGGTCCGCCTGAATATGACGACTATGATGGTCATCCCGACTTTGACGGCCACCCGGAGTTTGATGGTCACCCGGAGTTTGACGGGCCCCCGGGCCGCGGGTTCCCGCGGGGCCGCGGCAGGCCGGGCATGTTCCTCGGGCCCCGGGGAGGGCCTCGGTTCCCGCCGAGAATGCTCGCCGGACCCGGTGAGTGTACGAGGGGAACGGGAGATGCATGAGAGCACGGTGATGGTACAATTAACTTTCTTCTTTTTGAAGTCACTGCACTGTTTTCTTCAGGAAATCGTTATTTCTGGTCAAATTTACTAATCCTTTAATTACCCTCAGTAATCATTTCTTCAGCACGGTTCAATATCTTTCCTAACACATTCACGTAACGTTGCTGTGGTGTCGGTGCATCTTGTCGCGCCCGCGGTGTGAGTGCCCACTGACGCCGGGTGGTGTGCCCGCGCGCCAGGCCGGCCCGAGGACGAGTTCGTCGGTGACCGGCTGCTGCCGCCGGTCGCCCTGGACGCCGGGTTCCGGCCGCACGGCCCGCGCCGACCGCCGCCGCCCGGTATCAGGGGTACGTGACGTGACGTCTCGCCACACGACACGGCACACGGCACGGTGTGGGGAGCGGTGGAGGGAGAAGGGACTGTCTTTATTAACACAGCTTCCCTACATGTATCATACAGCTGTTCTGGTAACCTGTGATCTGATCATCATTCTACACCTCTACACTAACGTTGTACGGTATACTGGGTCTAGCTTTTAACGCCTCGCAATAGAAAACCGCACGGATCACCTTGCCGGCACCATTGACATCCTATTAGCTTCTGCTTTTGGTGTAGGTAACTACGCAACTTCCGCCGCTGCAATTTTCCCCGCCGCGTTTATATTAAAGCCGGTGTACGAGTGCAGTGTTTTTGTCTTTTTGCTCTTCCGTCCCTCTATCTGCACTCCCGTTCGGCTTGCGCCATGTTTCCCATTATGTCCCGTACTTCAGCTCGTCTGACCCTTGTCGTTCCTGTGCCGACAGGTCTGCGACCCATGTTCCGGGGCGGACCCGGAGGACCCGGTCGGGTGCTGAGGATGCGGGGTCCGCCCGTACCCGGAGCGCCCCGGCCCATGGGGATGCGACCGCCAGGTACGCTGTCGCGGCTCTGTGCCTCGGGAATGGGAGGGAGTGGGGAAGGCCTCAGTAGCGCGGTATTCGGTTACTGTAGTTGTAGTTTCTGCAAACCGTGCAACTCGTCCGATAGCACGAACATATGATACCAGTATAACGCCTTTTGGGGCGACTAACGGAGCGAGCGAGAGGGTGAGCCTCGCACGTGCGAAATTTCGAAGAAGTACCTCCAGCTGACTTGTGCACGGCACCCTACTAACCGGTCTCTAGCGATGTGACAAATTTGAGCAAATCGGCCCAGCCGTTCTCGAGATCTGGAAGCGGCACCCTGCACGTGCGCACGTGCAAAATGGGTCCCAACTGAGTTTTGCACGGCACCCTACTAACCGGTCCCTAACCATGTACCAAATTTGAGCGCCATCGGTCCAGCCGTTCTCGGGATCTGGAATCGACCCCTGCACGTGCGCACGTGCAGCAGCACCCCAATTCTGGCACATTGATATGCATTGCCTAGTGGGTGCCTACCTTCATGCCAACTCTCAGCGCAATCGGCCCAGTAGTTACCGAGATATTGCAACAATTACAAAAGTGACACCTCTTCGTTTTGCACGTGGCACGTGCATAAGGGGTCACCCACATGCATCGGGAATAGTGCAATACTTGGTAGAAGGAATGAAGCTACCCTACAAAAATTACCGCATGTAAATCGGTCAAGTGGTTGCTGAGATATAAGCCTCGCAAAAGCGTGACCACGGCCGGCAGGCCGGCCGGCCGCTCATACTCAGAAATTTCCGTTAACCCGCGCCCCGTAGGGCTACCGGCGGACCCTACCACCCGTAGGGGGGGGGGCCGTTTCGGCCCCCCCCCCCTAAGATCTCGGAAAGTTACCGGCCGATTTTCAAAATTCAAACGGCGTTCGATAGCCCCACCCGGGAACTACCTTGTGACCAAATTTCATTGACCTAGGTCAAACCGATGACGTCACAGGTCAGGTCAAAGGTCAGATTTTCACCGTTCACAGGCAATTCAAGAAATGTGCTGTGAAAGCGAGTAAATTGGTAATTTATTGAAAACCATCGATGGTACATTGTTCGTCAAACACATACTTTGCTATCTGAGGTCACTGATACCAGGTCAGGTCACAGCGAGGTCAGGTCACCGGGGGTCACAATATGAATGTGTCGTGTGATACATGTTTTATGGTCCATTTTACATGACAAATGCGATTATGTGGGTTAGGCAGCCTTTGGGGCCATCCTAGGTCACGTTTTTGTGAAGGTCAGGTCAAGGTCAGGTCAAATTAGGTCAAATTTCAAAGTTGATATTTTTGCATAAAATGGGTATCGATTCGATGCAGCTCGTCACGGGGAGTCTAATCGTGGTCTTCGTTTTTCTCTACGAGTTCTAGAATTGCCAAAAATTGAGTTTGAAAATTTGACGTCATCATTTTTGAACAGTTTTTTCGCTATAACTTGGCCAAAAAACGAGGTATCGATCTGAAATTTGGTATGTAGATAGAAGACGGTAGGCACTATCACATATATTCCGGTTTTTTCGAAACTCAAAAAACTTTTTGGATTTTTTGGCGAATATATCCAAAAAAAATGCTTTTTTGATTTTTGGGGGTCAAAACTCAAAAATTTCAAAAATTCGAGATAGCAGTTTTGTAGCCCTGTCAATTCTACACCTTTTACGTCTTGATCATTTTTCTGTATCTTCAAAGCTGTAGTCCTGACAGGTCTTCTCGCGAAGGTCTTTTTTCGGTCGAAAATGACAGAACATGACGTCACTCTGACGTCATTTGTGGCCAACCTATCATAGCCTCTGGAATAATTTTTGGTCACAATGTGTAAAATTGATGCCCGGAGGGGTCCTGAAAGTTTGGTGGCGATATCTCCAGCCGTTTAGGAGATATCGACCGAAAAGGACAGGGGGGGGGGCCGTTTCGGCCCCCCCCCCCTACGGGGCGCGGGTTAAGGCGGCCGCACACTAGGCCATTCGGCGGGCGACATTCCGCAAAAACGCAATTCCGTGGCGACATTACGCTTTCGTGGACGCCGAATCAGCTGCCGAAACGACAAAATTATCAGCCGACCGCTGCCAGCTAGCTGTCCGCGGGTAGAGTGCGCATGCGCGCGAACAGCCGCGGAGTTGCGGAAAAGGCTGGACCGGTTCAGCTTTTTCCGCGGCGACGCCGCGGACACCCGAAATTGTGGAACTTGAAACTCACCAACTATTGATGGAGCAGCCGAGAAATAGACTTCACTTGATAAAAAATCGTAGCGGCACTTCTTTCCCCATATTCAATGGTTTTTATACACTTATTGGTTAATTCAAATAATGGGTTACTATGTGCCTCTCCACAATTGTCTTTAGGTTTCTTGCATTTGTCGACAAACACGGTTGCTTACATTAATCACGAGCTTTATTTTTTTGCAACTTCCTCCAGAAATTATGTCAAATTAATAGATATTCAAAACTTTATTGTACAGAAATATAGCATAATCGCATTAAATAAGCAAATATTGTATTTGCTTAAATGTATTTAGTTTGCATTCGTTTATATTTATCATAAAATGTTTCACATAAAGTTCCTGAAAATACTAAGTAGAAAATCGCACCGCCGAATGGTCCTGTAAACTGTTGAAAACAAGCGGAAAGCCACTGTAGGAATGTCGCCCGCGACATTCCGCTTTTGCGGAATATCGCCCGCCGAATGGCCGAGTGTGCGGCCGCCTTTAATCGGAAAGACTACGCTCGCTTCGCTCGCTCCGTAATTAATTGTTTAGCTTTTAAAAGTAGATTTTGTATTGCAAATATGCGATATGTCGTGGGAGTGACGTTTAATGCCACGAGTGTTCTTTTTTTTGTCAATCCCGAAGCTGATACCGACCACTCAATATTCGCTGGATTACTTGCCCCACACATTGTTTTACGACTAGTTTTTTTTCTCAGTAACTAGTAATTAGAGACTTGGATTCTATGTTTTTTTTTCGTATTCGAATATCCAACGGAGGACGCAATTCGCACTGGAACATCTTTTAAATATTCTTCCTTCGATACATGTAAAAATATTCATTTGTTCCTTAAGTTAATGTTGACAAATGTGTGATGAAGTCAAAATTGTGATTGGTGTCTAGGGAACTTTATCTGTAATCTGTGGTGGCGGCACTTTCTTGATCGAGGGAAACCACCTTTTTGAGAGGCTGTATCTGGTATATCCTATCTGGGAGCGGCACCTACCTGAGGGTTACCCCTTGCTAAGCTCATTCCCGAGTAGGGATCTCAGCCAACTGCATTATGATGGAGGGTGTCAGATTGACCACACGCCTACCTATTGAAAAGTTAGGAAACAGAAATCTATAAAAGGTGTGGAGTCTGAGCGTGCCGCATCCGCGGCGTGCTAGCTCATTTTTTTTTTTTTGTAAAAAATTCAGTAGATAAGGATGGTTGATGACTTTATGACCTCAGGCTGACCATTAAAGAGATTCCCGGTCATAAGCTGCAGCCTGGTCATTGCAGATAGTTACCGATGGTAATATTCTGAAAATAGGCTGTAGTTATGGCCTGCTTGTTTGAAACAGGAACTTTCACATGATTCACTGTTTTTTAATTGTGTGTTATGACATGTATGTGACCTTCCCCAGGACCGTCACAGATGTAAAAATGTCCAGAAAGTGAATTGGTGAAAATAAGCCCTCGTATAACTTGCAACTTGCTATAGGACACAATGAATTGTAGGATAGGCTCAGTGCTCAATAGTTTTTTTTTTAGGCAGAGCGTAGACCACTACATAGTGGTCTATGGGCACAGTATAACTTTGGCCTTTTACCAGGCTTTAGATGATTTGCGATCTAAATTTGATAGTGTGCTAAAATGGATGCGTCATCAATATCATGGAAGAGAAGGTACATCATAGCGTAGAATGCCACTTCCTGGACATATCGATTTTCATTGGAGCAAGCCCATTTAAATGTTTCGATTTTGTCATAACACGAAATTCATATTTTGTGTAATAATGCTATCATCAATTTAGAGTCTGGAACTTGTATTCTCGGAAATATTGAAACATGTTTGGAAAATTTGATTGACATTATTACAGCTAATTCATCATATTTCCGATGCTTTTATTTAGGACGGTGAATTTGTGGATTTCTACGGAATGGAGAGCCGATAATCAAATTTAATTGTTTAATTGTGTTGCCCCTATAACCTGAATAGTTCACTTTCCCGAAATTAGTTTTTTTGTAATGGATTTGATTTTTATGCTCAAAATGGTCAGCAAAGAAAATAAAACTTTTTATTTTATTATAGGAAGAACTATATTCTATATAAAATATTGTTTGACGTGGAAGCTTATTACGTGTTGACCAATCATATTGCGTAGTTCAAACCCATTGGCTGTAAGCAGCATGCTGATTGGCTGACGCCATGCTGAGGCTGAGGTGGCTGCATTCTGGGTATGTCTTCATTAAGACACCACACTCCTGTTCAAGACACTTTTCGGAACGAGAAATGGAAAATCTTTGCCCAGGGTGATCGTTGAGCCATGGATGAAGGAGGTTGAGCCGTAAAAGCTCCTGATTTATGCTGGTCTCAGCTCAAGCTACAAAACTGTTATTCCAGTTCGAAACTCCATGTAAAAAGTGAACGATTTCCTTTAACAAAACTATTGGCTGCTGGTGTCACTCTGCCACCCGCCCAAAAATGGGAGAACCCGTTTGTTATCAACCCGGAGCTTGGCTGAGGTATTTTTCGTAACACTACTGAATTAGCGCCCTTTTATACTTAGTTCAAAACAATAATACTGTAGAAGCATGGTTATGCGACACGTTTTATTATAATATACATTTTAGTCATGTAATTCGATTATGACGTCGTTTATGGCTTATGCAATGCGACACCATTTTCATCTAATAGTAGCAAGGTCTGGGCACGATTTAATAAAAATATTTTAAAATTCGTCGTCTACAGAACAGTCATCGAGAGATTTGTTCGATATTTGAACACTGCGCAAAACTGATGATTTTGAAAGTTTAATGACGATATGTTTTTGCCTTAGCGGATATTTCTTGATGAACGAAAAAAACGACAGGGCTCTTTATAAGCTCCCCGCCCTCAGGCTTTCTCTGTTTAATAAGGTGGATGGAATACGATCTAAAGTAAGCCCTTAATTTATTGCTGGCTAGATTCACCGTGCAGTGTGCAATCACAGTTGATCTGGAGGCAACACAACAGCCTGAACTATTTTATGAAGCATGGTGCATAACTGAAAAATGTTCAACAATGGTCAACATAGATAGAGACACATTATAAGAAGTAGCACTTGATAATCGAGAAAAGTTTGCAACATTGTTTTAAAAGACATTTAGATAAATGAGGAATAATCAATAGTACGTTTTTTGCTAAGGCATGTAACTCGGAGTTTCGGAAGAAAAAACTATCGAAGATTTTCAAAATTTTGAAAATTATGACTGGTTGACCCCTACTGGTTGACCTGACCTGACCTGACCCGACCTGGTCTAAATGCTTAAAGACATTATCTGTGATCAAAACTAACACGATATTCGCGATCAGCACCTCGAAAAACCCCTTAGCAGCCATACTTTACGACTTTCTAATAGGTCCCGATTTTCCCGACTTTGGGTCATTGACCTGACCTGGAAGGTCAACCAATGACCTAGGACCTTAAAATTGGGTATCATCGGCTTCCTCTCGTCACGGGCAACACGCTCGTTTTTTCCGCGAAGCTCTAGCTCGATCAGGGGCCAAACGGCAGGGGGGGGGGTCCAACCGACCCCCCCCCCCACACACACACACATTAGAAGCTGGCAAACGCCGCACACATGCGAGGGTTAATTTATTGCTGGCTAGATTCACCGTGCAGTGTGCAATCACAGTTAATCTGGAGGCAAAACAACAGCCTGAACTATTTTATGAATAATGTTACATAACTGAAAAATGTTCAACAATGGTCAACATGATAGAGACACATTGTAAGAAGTAGCACTTGATTGTCGAGAAAAGTTTGCAACATTGTTTTAAGAGACATTTAGATAAATGAGGAATAATCAATAGTACGTTTTTTGCTAAGGCATATAACTCGGAGTTTCGGCAGAAAAACTATCGAAGATTTTCAAAATTTTGAAAAGTAACAGGAAGTATTTGGTGTTGCGCGACGATCATTGGTCAGTTCATTGGTCATCATTGATCTTCATTGGTCATTTTAAATATCAGGTCAGAGGTTAGGTCACTAGAGGTCGTCAAAGGTCAAATTATCCCCAATGTCATTGGACGAATTGGCTCCATGAGGATACACAGAAACATAGATAACATGATTCATGTTATCTATGACAGAAACTATGCTCTTTCAAGTTTCATGGCGAATTGTAAACCTTGGATCCAAGATTAACCATTTTCATTTTGTACCTGTTGCACTCCCACGTCACTGAGGTGTTGGCCCAGACAGTCTGTGGCCGGTAACCTGTGCTAATCCGCTGTGTGTCCGCTGCTGTTACAGGTCCGTGGATGGAGGGCGGCCGAGGACCCGGCCCCCGCTGGTGACGAACCCCCCGGACCCACGAGATGGCTGCAGCCGCCGCGCCCGCCCACCGCCTGTGATATATACCGAGGTACTCGTCAGCCGCCCACCTGAGCTCAGGACCCGTCGTCGCCGCGTCATGTCGATCATGTCCCGCTCTTTCTATCTCCGCCTTCTATCGCGCGTGCCGCCCGCGACTGCATTGAGCTTACCGGCTCAATACATTTTACATCGAGTCAGCCGAGCAATCTTTGGAGGCACCCGGGAGCAGCGGGCCGGGCGGCGGACGGGGTGGGTCGGCGGGCGGGCGGAGCACGGCGGCTGTGTGAGTGTCGAACTGTCTGAGGCCGGAGGTAAGTCGCTCGGGCTCGGTCGGCCCCGACGCGGCGGCGGCTCGGCTCGGCTCGACACAGCGGCGGCGGCGGCCGGCGGCGGACTGAACCAGCGTCTGGGCTCAAACGGAGCCGCAGATGCAAGGTAGAGTGCCGACCGAGGACACATGTGTCTCAATGTGTGTGTGCAGTGGCGGTGGCGGTGGCAGTGCCGGCCAGCGGCTGGCGGACGCTCTGCGCCGGGCGGCCGGAGGACGAAGACGGGCGGGCGGCTCGAGCTGGCTCGCAGACTCGCCCGGCCCGACAGGAGGCTCGCTGGGCCTGCCAGGAGGCTTGCTGAGCGGGTCAGGAGACCCACTGAGCTGGCCAGGAGGCTAGCTTAGCCGGGGCGCTGGCTGGCGGAGAAGATTGTCATTTGGACGGCTTTTGTGTGTGCGCGCTCGCGACTGTGTGTGCCGGTCCGCTACTCGGGAGGTCAGGGCTCTCGGCAGGTGCAGTGCGTATCTCTGTGACGTGTTTAGCGCGCTGTGTGCAGGGCTAGAGGTCGTGTCTCGCCTGGCTGACGCCCCACGCCCGGAGCCCTGACCTACCGACTTGGGCCGGACGCTGTATGACTGTTGCTCTTTGTGCACCTGATCAGAGACAGTTGGGATTGCTGACTCTGTCAGTTGTGACAGAATGTACTAACCACACTGCACTAGGCAGTGGATGAATAATTCGGGTGGTGTGCACATGTATAGTTCATAGGTAGATGGCTTTTCAGTTTGGATAATCCTGCGTGTACGAAGACGATGGCATTGGATCGGTCATATTTAGCTTGCGCACGTTTCGGTCAAACCACATGTAATCCTGCGGAAATACAGTTTGCATAGGTCTGTTTCATCATTGTAGGGAATAGGCACGCTTCTAACAATAAACCCTAGATTTATCAATGGCCTTTAACCGGGAGCGACCCGTGCCAAGTTTTGACGCTTTCATTGTGCTCTCTCGACTGTTGGGTGCTTGTGGGTCGTTCATTGGGCCGAACTGATGGCTTCGACTATAGAGGCCTAATCGGGCGGTGTGTGGGGTCGATCAATGTTTGATGGTCTGAGAAATTAGGCTCTGGCGTCACTGTGCTTCCCAGTAGGGGCATCAGTCTGTGCTGTGCTGAGTCGGTCCCGATGTGTCGAGGCGAGGGCCAAGCAAGTTGTACATCTGAGGGCCTTTAGCGTCTCTCTTAGGCCCGTGGCCGGCAACATCGTGTTTTAATTATTATAACACTGTGGGCCCAGGACACGTTGCGACCAGTCTTGAGGTCGTCAGTTCCTTTCAGAAGTGCCAGGTGAATTTTATAGTGCGTCATCTCACATCCCCTAAAAGGTGACCTGTCCTCGTGATGGGCTCAGCTCAGCCCCGACGGGCTACCAGGCTGCCCACCCAAGACCAATGTCTCCCCTCTAATTCCGGTCATCCTTCCGACTCTGCGATGGTGTCATAAAACCGAAAGAGCCGAACCCAACATGCGACAAGACAACAAAAGGGATCGCGTCCATGCCCAAGATTCTTACAGTCCATGCCCTGGTCGCGTCAGTCTGTGTGGACCAAGCTACTTGCTTGCTAAAGCGGAGTAGGAGTTTCGAAGGAGTTCTCGTTTCACCAAAGACGATAACCGAAGGTTTGTAGTCAATAATTAAAACTATTATAGAGTTCAGTGGTTAAAACACTCTAATACGTCTGTCAAACTAGCAGCGAGCAGCGAGAAACGGGCCATCCCGATTTGGCTAAAAATTTGCTCACAGAGCCTTCTCAGCACGCTGGTTCCAAAAATCATGGTCTCTAGGGTGAGAATCTTTACCATTCTCGAGATCCCTCTAAAGTTTTCGGCACCCATGACCGGGCCATCGCGATTTGGCTGAAAATTTGCTCACAGAGCCTTCCCAGCACGCCGGTTCCGAAAATCATGGTCTCTAGGGTGGGAATCTTTACCGTTCTCGAGATAGAATCCTCTAAAGTTTTCGGCACCCATGACCCGCGGGCCCCCGATTTGGTTGAAAATTTGCTCACAGAGCCTTCTCAGCACGCTGGTTCCGAAAATAATGGTCTCTAGGGTGGGAATTGTTACCGTTCTCAAGATAGAACCCTCTTAAGTTTAAGCCACCCATGACCGGGCCATCCCGATTTGGATGAAAATTTGCTCACAGAACCTTCTCAGTACCCTGATTCCGAAAATCGTGGTCTCCAGGATGGGAATCTTTTCAGTTCTCGAGATAGAAACCTTTAAAGTTCTTACTTTCCATGACTGGGCCATTCCGATTTGGCTGAAAATCTGCTCACAGAATCTTCTCAGTACCCTGATTCCGAAAATCATGGTCTCTAAGGTGGGAATCTTTACTGTTCTTGGGATAGAACCAGGGCTGCGGAGTCGATGGATTTTCGGCGACTCCGACTCCGACTCCGACTCCGACTCCGACTCCGGCTTTCAAAAACCAGCACCGACTCCGACTCCGCAGACCTAGCAGGGCTGCGGAGTCGACAGATTTTCGGTGACTCCGACTCCGACTCCGGCTCGGGTTTCTAAAGTCGACTCCGACTCCGACTCCGGTCACAACTGTCGACTCCGACCGACTCCGACTCCGACTCCGACTCCGCAGCCCTGGATAGAACCCTCTAAAGTTTTTGTCACCCATGACCGGGCCATCCCGATTTCGCTGAAAAATTGCTCACAGAACCTTCTCAGCATGCTGATTCCGAAAATCATGGTCTCTAGGGTGGGAATCTTAACCGCCTCGAGAAAGAACCCTATAAAAAATTACCACCCATGACCGGGCCATCTCGATTTAGCTGAAAATTTGCTCACTTAGCCTTCTCAGCACGCTGATTCCGAAAATCATGGTCTCTGGGGTGGGAATTTTTACTGTTCTTGGGATAGAACAGAACCCTCTAAAGTTTTTGTCACCAATGACCGGGCCATCCCGATTTGGCTGAAAAATTGCTAACAGAACCTTCTCAGCATGCTGATTCCGAAAATGCTGATTCATGGTCTCTAGGGTAGGGTGGGAATCTTAACCGTCTACTCTCGAGAAAGAACCCTATAAAAAAAAATTCCCATCCATGAACGGGCCATCCCGATTTGGCTGAAAATTTGCTCACAGAGCTTTCACAGCACGCTGATTCCGAAAATCATGGTCTCTACGGTGGGAATCCTTACTGTTCTCGAGATAGAACCCTCTTAAGTTTTCGGCATCCATGACCGGGCCATCCCGCTTTGGCTGAAAATTTGCTCACAGAGCCTTCTTAGCTTGCTGATTCCGAAAAATATGGTATCTCTATCTAGCGTGGGAATCTTTACCGTTCTCGAGATAGAACCCTCCTAAGTTCTTACCACCCATGACCGGGCCATCCGGAAAGCTTTAGAGGGCTCTCTATCTCGAGAATGGTTAAGATTCCCACCCTAGAGACTCTGATTTTTGAATTGTGTTTTTCTTTTGAAAAACAAATCTGAGTTCCATGACAATTTGGCAAAAGCTGCCTGAGATCTATGAATTATGAAACGTCAACGGTGCGCGAAAGGACCGGGCGGGGTATCCCAATCCAATCCCATCCCATCCTTTACCCCACGGTTTTTCATGCGATACATAAGAGATCATTCTTTTATCAGATAATTGCGCCTTAGCTTAGCTTACGAATCCCAAGATGAAAATAGATAGGAGGAATTCCATTTTGTCAAGAATTCGGAATCCACGAACCTGACGCAGGGATTCGTCAATTGCAGTGAAATCTCGTGACGTCATAAGAAAGAGCTTCGGTATTGGAACGATATGATGCCTGGCGAAGAAGTTTCAAATCTGGCGCGAATGTTGTTTACTTATGTCGCCGCGCGGCCGAGGGGGACCATAGGATATTGAGGTGGGACGGGTAATTTTTATTTTTGCTGAACTAAATCAACCGGCTACATGCCAAACACTGTACAAAGCTTTTCCTCAAATTACTTTTCTTTCTCAGTTAGGAGCAGGGTGCCTGGTTGAGGCCGATTGTGAATATGAGGGGCGTGGCTATACTGGCCCTTGCAACTGGCTTATCATTATGCCTCAACTTCAACCTACTTTGTGATCATTTTTGGTGATTCAGTTCTTTCAAGTTTCAACTCATTTTCATTTGTGATTTTCTTATCACTTCTGTAACTCATTGAAACGCAGACAGTAAATGTTCAATAGTAACTGTAAAATGTTGGTTTATGGCTAGAATGAATTGAAAGAGAAAAAATTAACATTACTTGATTGCAAATTGAATTTCAGTTATGTGGGTCGCGCTAACATATGGGCATTTCACCAGATTGCAGAAGCTATCATGAATTTACACCAACTGCAAAGAATGTCCATGTAAGACCCTAAGTGGGTTAGGTATCTCACCGCATTCACCCACTGCCCGACAAATCAGAGACAGAAAGTGATCTTGTGCCAGACTGGGAAAAAAACACACTATGCCAGATGCCTTGGGGGCTCTTATATGCTGAAATTCAGTGCAATTTTGCGCTGAAATCTTTACACAACATGAGCTGAAAGTTCAGGCTTATTTGTGTCAAACCTCAACTCTAATTGCCCGAGGGTCCAGGCTGTCACAAATGTCAACCCAGGGATAGGTGGGCACTCTTTTCAAATGTAGCATGAAGTGATCAAAGTCAACTAAGGTTAGATCTTGTCACCTTGTGCCAAAATTTCTAAAATTGTCCACTTGCTCCAAAATTTGCTCATTCATCTTGGCGCACTGAGTCGGGGCAGATGGTGCACTGAATTTTTGGCGCAATACTACAATTCTGTGGGACGTTTTGACAGTTACAGGAATTTTTCCAGTTTGTATTATGTGTTATGACTGGTTTCAGCTGACCAGTAGAATGCATTGTGCTGCTGTCTTCTCAGCTCAATGCTCATTGTCGTAGGAATGCAATGCATAGACATTGTTTCATGGTACCTACTCGTACTCTACTGGTTCATTATGCGCTTAGATCATGTGTTGCCAAAATATGACATAGTGCATGGCTGAAGCTTTTTAACATTAACAGCTCTCATCTAACGCAAGCTTAAATATGCTTGTGCTGTGCTTTGAACAGAGAACCAATGACTGATCATGTGGTCATGTGCCATGTTCAAGTTTTATGTAGAGTCATTCACAACTGTACTTCATTCCCTGAGGCATGAAACAGTGTTTGTCTGCTAATGCTGCTGCCTTCTATTTTTTCTGGTGAGGTGAACCATTTGTCTGCAGGTGACTTGACTTATGACTATCCCAGTCCATTGATGCTTTCATGGAATGGAAACTGCAAGCACTTATAACAATTAAAGCCACTATTAAGGGTGCTGTAAAACAGCCTTAGATAAACAAACAGCTTGAGGAAATTGGTTATTTTCACTCAGTATTCTAGTTGATATCACAGAGATAATGTCTTCTGTTCTATGGGTTTTAAAGATACACCTCAGGCTGAGCTCTGAAATAACATGCTGAGAGCTTGTTTGATGCCCAAGGTAGCTGCCAATGGCCAAAAAACACCTACCCATTATTAAGTTCAGAGGAGCTGAGTGTATCAGCACAATGTGACATGTGGTGGCCCCTCATATTTCAAAACTGATTATTAGCATTAAGTTCACTCACAAGTAGGCGCTACATTAACTTGTAATGCCTGCTTTGTAGCTACTTGTTCATGATACACTCCAAACCCTAGGTCTAGACTTCATTCTCTTTTTACACTTATCAACTAATTTCCTTTTTCGTTGCAGGTTCATCTAGTCTTCTTGGCTTCAAGATATCAAATCTCTGGAATTTCTGCCCTGGATTTTGCTGATCAGTGATCACAAGCTGCACTTAACTCTCAGGAAACATTTGCTTCTCAAAAGCCATGCCATTTGTTTCATCCAAAACAAAAAAGTATGCATATAAATGCACAGTAAGACTGCTTGATGATTCTGAGATACTGCAGTGTGAATTTTTGGTGAGTATAGCATAATGTTTCCATTTTTCTTCTACCTTAGAACTTGTATTCTTGATGATGTATCATAGCTGATTGCTGCCTAACAAATCAGCATAATATGTGGTATCATGTATGAAGCTTTCTTGATTGGTAGAAGTGTATAATTTCATAAGTTTGATCTTTTCAGGGGAAGGAGAATGGACAGTACCTGATCGACCAAGTGTGTGCACACCTTGACCTAGTGGAAAAGGAGTATTTTTGTCTCAGTTTTGAGGACTGCAACAAAACAAAGGTAAGGCAGTCGCCTTTTTAACATGGCTGCTCCCATTAAAGAAAAACTTCCCCTTTTCTTGGATGTATCTTTTAGGTTTTAGGTTTGTCATATGGGATAACATAAAAGAGCTAAGCATACAAAGAGATAAACCTACATGTGCAAAAGATCCAATCTCAGATCAGCTATTGCCATCATTTGTTATTGCTACAATTTTTATTTTCTGCTTAGTTGGCTATGATTGACACCTCAGGCTGAGCCCTCAAATATGATCTCCAGCATTGATTGATAAGACAATCCATTGATGAATGTGGTCATCATTTCCAGCAATGGCTCGATCCCACAAAACAGATCCTGAAGCAAGTGAAGGGTGAGTGTGATCTATTTTATTTTTATATCTGAGCTATAAATGTTGAAATAGTGCAGCTCAAAATGCTCACATTTGGTAAATAGAGAAAGGATAAAAATTATTAGTTTTGGTATCAGCTGAAACATGAATTGTCATGCCCTGTGTAGCTTGTTACGGAGCGAGCGAAGCGAGCGGAGTCTTACGTAGAATAACGGAAATTTCTGAGTATGAGCGGCCGGCCGGCCGGCCGGCCGGCCGGCCGGCCGGCCGTGCGGACGCTTTTGCGAGGCTTATATCTCAGCAACCACTTGACCGATTTACATGCGGTAATTTTTGTAGGGTAGCTTCATTCCTTCTACCAAGTATTGGACTATTCCCGATGCATGTGGGTGACCCCTTATGCACGTGCCACGTGCAAAACGAAGAGGTGTCACTTTTGTAATTGTTGCAATATTTCGGTAACTACTTGGCCGATTGCGCTGAAAGTTGGCATGTAGGTAGGCACCCACTAGGCACTGCATATCCATGTGCCAGAGTTGGGGTGCCGCTGCACGTGCGCACGTGCAGGGGTCGTTTCCAGATCTCGAGAACGGCTCGACCGATTGCGCTCAAATTTGGTACACAGTTAGGGACCGGTTACTAGGGTGCCGTGCACAAGTCAGTTGGGACCCATTTTGCACGTGCGCACGTGCAGGGTGCCGCTTCCAGATCTCGAGAACGGCTGGGCCGATTGTGCCCAAATTTGGCACATCGCTAGAGACCAGTCAGTAGGGTGCCCTGCACAAGTCAGTTGGAGGTACCCCCTCGAAATTTCGCACGTGCAAGACTCACCCGCTCGCTCGCTCCGTTAGTCGCCCCAAAAGGCGCTATACTGGTAATATATTTATAGTGTAGGTATTAGAGGCTGTAGATGCTCTTATGATCGTATACGAGTATAAAAGTATTACCTATATAAAAGCATATTATATAGTACTAAAAGTATCGTTCACCAATGTGTGATCTGCATAAAAATGCGCATCAAACCTCAAGGGCAAATAATGGGTCAAACAAGTGACCACAGACTTCAGCCGACTCCCGCCTTCTACAAACACAGCACTAGACTTATTCGGGCCATTTTACATCAAAGATACTGTCCAGCGTCGTACGAAATCGAAAGCATATGTAGTGTTATTTACCTGCTTAGCGTCAAGAGCTACGTATATCGATTTGGTAGAGGGATACAGAACTCAGGATTTTCTGCGTTGTCTGTATACTCTGCTGTATATCAGTGTGCAGCTTGCGGCCCCGTTTAACGGTCACCTCTCCGCGGTCCGCAGACATGTGGCCGATGGTGTTCAGTTTCCGGGTGAAGTTCTATCCGGGCTGGCCGGAGCGGCTACAGGAGGAGCTCACGCGCTACCAGGTGTACCTGCAGCTCCGCCGTGACCTGCGCGCCGGCCGACTCTCGCCGCCAGAGGAGGAGGCCGCCCTGCTGGCCGCTCTCGTACTCCAAGGTCAGTCGGCGCCGCTCAGCGGGTGTGTGTCGTGCGATGGTCGGTTCTCGTTAGTATTCTTCCAAGCGATTTCAGCATTTAATGGCTGGTTGTTCAGTGTCTGCAGTTTTTACTTTACATTCCCCCACCTGCCTGTCCTCCTCAGTAGGTGCCTCCATCACCTCTGCCGGTCCTTCTGACAAACTCTTTTACCATCTCTTAGCCTCTCCTGCCATTCCTTTGACTAATTCCCCCTGCCGTCTTCCCCGCCCCGTCTGACTCGTTCCACTCTCTGCCCCCAGTGGAGACGGGCGACCACGACCCGGAGGAGCAGCGCGGCCGGTACGCGTCCGACTACAGCCTGGTCTGGCGCGCCAGTAGCCGGCTGGAAGAGCGCACCATGGAGCTGCACAGTCGGCAGACGCGCGGACTCGACCCCGGACAGGCCGAGATGACGCTACTCAAACGGGCCGCCCAGCTGGACACGTACGGACTGCGGCCGCAGGCGTTCAAGGTGAGGGGGAGTGGCAGGGACTCACCGCGGAAGAGGCGCCGTTGGTCTTAGGCTAGGGAGCGGCCATCATCACATTATAAGTTCGTTTTTTTTTTTAAAGGACGCTGGCTCAAAGTGCAATATCGAAGCTCTCGCGTGAGTTTTGGCAGCTTCAGTGTCTGGCCAAGAATTTCTTACCGAAAAAATAATCGATTTCAAATTGTGCACGGTAAGTAGCTGGAAATTGTTTCTTAAAAATGAACATTCTATGATGACGTCACTGGTGGCAGCAGGCACCCAAATGTCCGTGCAATGGGACAAGTGTCAACAAATTTGGGTGAAACTTAGTTTTTCACTGTTGCCGAGCATAATCGAGTAAGCGGTTCCGTCCATGATAGTTATACGTTACATTGCAATACATGTTCGACAGCATGACGTCACCACTGTTCCCATATCTGGTTCCAAAACGCACACGGTAATTATCGGGAAGAAATCACATGTTAAAATTAGTCGACGTTCGATTTTCTCAGGTTCAGTTTTTGCTCGTTTTGGCGGCTAAAACACGTGCTTGTTCGAAAAACATACTTGGAGCCAGCGTCCTTTTGAAAAAAACGAAATGTATGACTTAAGAGTCATGTTACCTTTTCCTCAAGTTATAATGAATATGAAATAATATTTTCGGAGTTTCTTGAGTGATATATATTGAAAAATTGATAGCAAATATTTCGATACTCGTAGTGGTACCCAGGGGGATGTCACTACTTTGCTTCGCCATAGGTCCAGTACTGATTTCGTCGGTTTCGATCCCGGTGACGTCAGTGCTGTCTACATCCGGGAACTTATCGCACTTGGTTCTCATTAGAGGTGGCCATATTGTTTTGTCTCGTGACGACACATTTGCGTCATCGGGATCGAAACTGGCTGTAAACAAATCGCTCAGTGTCGCTACCTACTATATATGGCCTTGGTGGTACCTTTTTCAATGCGAGTGATGCACAGTGCGAGCTTTGTTAAGCACAACAAAATAACACAATTCCCATGCAATCGGTGGAGCTGGGTCCTCCAGTGCAGATAAAATAACCTATACGATACCGCCTTCCTAAGAACTTATACAATATCACTGTCTATCACGGAATTTTAATTAAATATTTAGACAATCAGCGCTAATTTAATAAAAAGAGCGTCACTTCAGTTACAGGTAAGTCACACTTACACAAGGTGACCCCCCCCCCCCTCGCGTGTTCGTTCAGCGTGCCAACCACTATTTTTTTAGCACAATGTCCCATATTGGGCTCAGCTGGACGCCACCGCTGTCGAGATTCATTGACGGGCGCAGCTGTCGGATCTCGATGGCCTCCCTGATTTTACGTTTTTTCCAGTGGCGTTCGATGGCTAGGGTTCTCGCCTCGAACGGGTTCAAGTCACCGCCACAGGTACAAAAGTGTCTGGCCGTCGCTGACGTATCGCAGCGTCCGTGCTTGATATCGGCGGTGTGCTCCTTCAATCTGTCCTGTTTTGGTCGCCAGGACAGATTGAAGGAGCACACCGCCGATATCAAGCACGGACGCTGCGATACGTCAGCGACGGCCAGACACTTTTGTACCTGTGGCGGTGACTTGAACCCGTTCGAGGCGAGAACCCTAGCCATCGAACGCCACTGGAAAAAACGTAAAATCAGGGAGGCCATCGAGATCCGACAGCTGCGCCCGTCAATGAATCTCGACAGCGGTGGCGTCCAGCTGAGCCCAATATGGGACATTGTGCTAAAAAAAATAGTGGTTGGCACGCTGAACGAACACGCGAGGGGGGGGGGGGTCACCTTGTGTAAGTGTGACTTACCTGTAACTGAAGTGACGCTCTTTTTATTAAATTAGCGCTGATTGTCTAAATATTTAATTAAAATTCCGTGATAGACAGTGATATTGTATAAGTTCTTAGGAAGGCGGTATCGTATAGGTTATTTTATCTGCACTGGAGGACCCAGCTCCACCGATTGCATGGGAATTGTGTTATTTTGTTGTGCTTAACAAAGCTCGCACTGTGCATCACTCGCATTGAAAAAGGTACAGGGACCCGCAGTTGCTACTGTACAGCGACCCTGAGTAAATTGTCCCAGCACCCTCACAGGGAACAACGATAAGCTGTCAGAGGGCACGCACAGAAAACCTCAGCTGCTCTTGTACAGGGACCAGCAGTCGATATCAATGTTATCGGTTGTTACTGGACAGGACAGACGGCTAGACTTGGGGTTCGTGTACAGTAGCAACTGCGGGTCCCCGTACCACTACGAGTATCGAAATATTTGCTATCAATTTTTCAATATATATCACTCAAGAAACTCCGAAAATATTATTTCATATTGAAAAAAACGAACTATAGTTATACCTGTCGTCTAGGCTGAGGAACGGTGGAGGTTCAGGAGGAGAGATTAGTAGACGGCCTGGTGATCGTGGTGGATCTTGTGGAATGGTTAAAGAAAATGGTTAAAAAAATGGTTAAAGAATGGTTAAAGAAAATGGTTAGGGCCAGTATCGGGCGGTACCTGTTTAATGTTCATGCCTCTTTTGTTACTAATTTATGTGTTATGTACTGTTATGGCCATTTACATGTTTAATTGGATATTCCAAGTCCGTTTCCGTTTCACGTTTGTTGGTACGTTCCCCATTCTGCCGGCCTCTGGAGGATCCCGTCGCCAGCGCCGTTCTCGTGCGATGCCGGCCGCAGCGATGTCGCTATTGCGTGCCGCCGGTAGCGCTGTCGATTTGGCGAATTTAGAGCGAGCTCATCAGTTGGATGACCGTCATTTTCGCCAGTCCCCCGAGATGTGTGGGCTTGATTGGGTGGGCGGACGTTTATCGATTCTGTGTCAGAGCTGCCTCATACCAATTTAATGGCAGGTTTCCTCGAAAAATCATGATGAGCGTAAAATCATTGCAATATTTACATTAAAAATTTACCGCCGCCTAACTACTGGTATTCACTTTTTAACGGTGTCTTCATAGGTATCGATACACACCGCAAATTGATTGAAGCATTATTGTACGAAAGTGCATGCAAAATGAGACGCAATGACTTTTGTTAGTCTCATTTTATCATCACAAAATTTGTAATAAATTCGAGTTCGTGTGATTTTCTTACAAGCCAAATTTATATTTGCTCACGTAGTTACGTTGACCAAATTGAGTAGCGCGATTTCTTAAAAAAGAACTTACGCTCATGACCGTGACGCCTCACTGTGACTGTTAGCCAACTCCACATTGTAATTCCCCTTTACCAACTCTCTCATCCCCCGTCTGCCGGCAGGACCAGCGCGGAGCGCCAGTGATGCTGGGCCTCAACTTCCGCGGCATCTCCGTGCTGCAAGACGGTCGTCGCACCCACCTCTTCCGCTGGCATGACGTTCAGAAACTCAACTTCGAGAACAAAATGTTCATCGTGCACCTGGTTTTCGTGGAAGATTCGAGAAATAAGGTATGTGCGGACGTCGTTTGGGATAGTTTGTTTTGCGGTGGATTTGTGATTAGTGTTTGCTGAAGCCAGCTGGTGTATGCGTGTGTGATAGGCTAGGAGGTCGGTCTGTTTTTTGCTTGCCGTGGGGTGAATTAACTTAGTGGTGTTTGTATTCTGGTGTTCTATAGCTGCGAGATGCTGTATTTTTTGCATTTAGGCGCACGCTGCGTGATGGTACTGGGATTGTAGAGCTCGATCAGTTATAATGCGTGTCTATAGAGTGTGGTCATAACGAGTGTAACGAGCAGCCTGCATGTGGGCGTGTCGTGTGTGGTTTTATCTCTCACCGGCCCGAGCTTGGTCTGTGTGTGCACCTCTAACCTCTGGACGCCCGCCGTGCCCCGTGCCTAACCGCCGGTCCGTGCCGTCCGCCGCCACAGACCAAACGCACAGTCGGCTACAAAAGCGACTCGGTGCAGAGGTGCCGACACTTTTGGCGAGATGCCACCGAGCATCGACTGTTCTTCACGTGAGTATGGGGACGGGCTGCACCGATCCACGGATGGGAGTCGACGTGTGTTCAGTGTGGTAACTTCGCTCGCTTCGCTCTTGGTCTCGTATCTTCTGAGTGCTGTGACCACGGGCCTGGTCCTAAAGCTCGTCGCCCGTTTGTCCCCTCCCGCACCGTCGGATACAATCCCGTCCCTTCCCGTCCATTACCATACCATCCTGATATTCCTTATTTCTGATCCCTTTCAATCCCTCCTGTGCCTTACCGTCTCAATCAAGCTATATCGTCCTGTCCTTTTTCGTCCTTGTCCGTCCTTTTCCGTCACGTTTTATCATCTCGTCCCGTCCTGTGCCGTCTGCTCTGCCCACCATGGTCACTTGGCCAGGCGGCCGGGAGCAGCGCCCGGTAATTGGTATTGACTGAGTGTCCCGGGACGGTCGCCGGCCGGGCACCGGCGCCATATTAGTCAGGAAATGGCCACAGCCGGCCGGGGCAAATATTGGTGGGGGCTGGCCTTGGCCCGGCGTGGGTCGCTCTGCCCAAATTAAGGACCGTTGCCGCCGGTGAAAATGTTAATCATAGCTGTAATGCTAGGATCAAGTGTAAATAAAGTATTTGGACGGACTCTGACCCGGCTGTACTCGGAATCTTAGGAGTTTACCCTTCACGTTCGGGCGTTATGTGAAACGTCGAGTTTCAACGGGTATGTCCATTATTCGCAGTTTCCTGGTATGGGATGTGTTTCCACAATAAGATTAGTGTGATGTTCAGATCGTCCAAAATTTTCTATGGCTCCTGTTATCCTTAATTCAATCCTTCGAAGTCTATCTTTCTATGCGTACCATGAATCTTACGACATTCCCGTGCATCGACAGCGGACCATAATGAATGCCCTCTATTTCCAGCCCCACGGCCTGACATGAGACCTGATCTGACCTGACCTTTGACTTGAGCTGCAAATAGAGTTCTTGACCACTGACCTGAGCTGAGATCCCTGGTGCCATGTGTGACTCGTCCCTGGTCAATCCTGGCATGTGACCTGACCAGTCTGACCCCTGCCGCCAGGTGTGAGTCGTCCCGCAGCGCGCCCCGGATGGTGCTGGGCGGCTCTCTGTTCTCTCGTCACTCGCGGGTGCGCTTCTCGGGCCGCACCGAGCGGGAGGTGTGCCGACAGCCGGTGCGCCGGGAGCAGCCACAGTTCAGCAGGTTAGAAATAGAACAGTCAGTGGAGAGAGCCAGAGCAGTCTCAGTTTAGTAGGTAATGTCCAGAGCAGCCAGGGAAAAGCCAGAGCGGCAACAGTTAAGCAGGGGAGGGTCTGACCGGCCGTAGTTAGGCAGATTAGAGAAAAGTGCGCACTGTATGGACGAGAAACTGCTTACCGTCCGCCCATAAGATGGCAGCACTCACATTATGACGGCTGTTGAAGCTTAATTGTAGCGCTGCAGCTTGGATCGTCATTTGTGTCGCATTCCCCAAACGCCATATTTCCTATTGCTCCTTTCATGTCCTGATCATGTCTGTTATGAGCGGTCCACTTTGCCCATGTCCTATACTCGCTGCTCCCCCGTGCTGACTATTCTCCCCTCCCCCAGGTATGGGCTGCGTCCATCAGTCCGGCCCAAGTCTCAGAATGTACAGTAGGTCTATTAAAAAAGTCCCCGGCACCAGTGGGCGCTGCCTTCGCTGAGCCGAACCCCCGTCTGCCTGTCCCATATCGCGCCGGGCTCAGGTCAGATAGGGTCAGCGGGACCGCTCGGTCCGGCCCGCGGGCGGTGGACGGGCGGCCGGTAACGCTTTCCGCCAGCCATGCTCTGTAGAATCCAACAAACGGGACGGCCGCCGCTCAGCGCAGCGAAACCGGTGTTGAAGAATAGCAGTAGATGTTCATGGCCACAATTATTATGAGAAAGTCATTGTTAACCCGTGCCCCACAGGAATGCCTATGCACGCCCTGTTGGAGGGAAAATGGGGATTGAGCATCATTCTTATAACTCAGCTTTGGGCATTTAAGTGGCATTCGAAGTAGCGTCAAAAGTAGCAAAAAGAAGAAATATACTTCAGCCAATTTTAGATCGGGTCAGAGCCAGAGGTCATGTCATCAGAGGTCATCGGTGGTAAAATTTTGCTTGGACAGGGTGCGTTGCGCGCGCCGGTGCAATGGGTTTCCAGTTTCCATGGAAAAATCAACAGACTCGGGAGCTCGCAACGCTAGCGTGGAGCCGAATTCATATCAACCGCCGCAACAATGCAGCAGCGCAGCGCAGCGTGCTGCAACGCAGGGCCGGGAAACACCGCCCAGGGCTATCCATGTGTCAGGGCAATCCAACCCACGTGATGGGCTCGGCCCCAGCGGAGCATGAGGTCCAGGACTCTCGCCCAGGCCCCCTGGGCGAGAGTCCTGTAGTCTCCCCTAAATTCCTGTCATCCTTCCCACTCTGAAATCGACCGAGCCTAACCTAACACAACAATCAGCTCGTTTACCGAGCTGTCTGAATAATATTGTCAGATTTAATAAAGGCGAACGGCTTAGCACGTAAATAACAGCAACTGCCACCATCGGTATTATGAGAAAACCAATTGCTTTTCCACAAACACTTAACCCGCGCCGGGCCGGTGCTCTGAAATTCCGCGCCGGGCCGCGGGGGGTGTTTGAACACCCCCCCCCCCATCTAACTCGGCTCCTGGGCCACGTAGCGACACGCGGTAAGCGGCAATCGAAAGAACGTCAAAAATAAGGACGAAAACACTTCGGTCATTTTTTGGGTCAGGTCAAAGGTCAGGTCACCAGAGGTCACCAAAGGTAAAATGTTGACTATTTCAACATTTTGGAAACTGCCAACGGCTATCTCGGGAACCGATAGAGCTACAGCGCCGCGGAAAAGCGCATTCGATAGCCCTTTTACAGACCTTTCTGAATAATGTTCTCAGATTTGACCTCAGGTCAACGGTTTAGCCTCCAGAGGGCAAAAACTCCAAAAATAGCCGTTTTTACGAAAAACGTTTTTTCGGCAATAACTTTTGACTCAAAAAAGCTATGACATTACTTTTGCCAGCATCGTGTTCCTCTCGTCAAGACGCGTCGAATGAACTATAATTTGACCTTGAAAGGTCAACTTGAAAATTTGACCTCAGGTCAAGGTCATGACCTGACCGGAAAAGGTCATGCTGCATATCAGTCGATCCGCAACGTCGAGCCAAACACATATAAGGCGTTTTCAGCGCTCTAGCACGCCTCTATCAGAAGTTATCATCGAAAAACTGTTAGATTCTGTTCGTGACCTGAGATGACCTCGGGGACATAACGAGGGGTCACAGCTGCCATTTTCTGGTTCAGTGTGTCTATTTTACCTACATCTCGATGTTTGAGAGTGTCTAGAATAGCGTTCGTGCAAAACAGGCGCTTTTCAATTTTCTCCCATTGACTTATAATGGAGAGGCCGCAAAATTGACCTGACCTTAGGTCACCGATATCAAAATTCCGAGATATACATTTTATAGATAGTGTTGCTCTTATCAATCGCTGAAAGTTTCAAGGCAATCGTTCAGTCAATGTAGCTATGACGAGCATTCTTATTTTTTCTGAGGTGAGGTCACTTGGCGTGACCTGGTGACCTGACCTAAGGCGACCTGGGTCTGAAATTTTCACAACATGTGCGGAAAAGATGCACAAACAGGTGTGCGAAAAACGGCGGCGCTCCGCGCCGCCGTTTTTGAGATATCTGCGAAAAACCGCAAGGGGGGTGTTCAAACACCCCCCGGCCCGGCGCGGGTTAAAAGTTTTAGCTTAAAACTTGCTTGAAATTAATTTTACCAGCCTCGTGTTCCTCTTATCAAAAAAACGCTTCGAATGAATCAAAAGTTGATCTATAAAGGTCATTTGAAAAATTTGGCCTATGTCCAAAGACATGACTTGACCAGAAATGGTCATGATGCATAGCAGGATATTAGATTCGTATCGTGGAACTTTACAAACACTTTAGATGATTTCATAACTTAAGCATGTCTATCAAAAATGATTATGACATGGCTCATATATAAGCTGGGTGTGTGATCATGCTTACTAGTATGTTTAACGCAACTGATAATGTTCTGTTGGTCACAATTTCTATATTTAATTTATTCTCCCGGATTTCATATTTCTATTAATGACACCTTGACGATGTCGAGAAAAAAAAACGCTTAGGAGATTTAACAGCCTGAGATACGTTCAGTATAAGGAAGGGTCAAGGGTGCTAGATCCCTTCCGTCCTCGCTATCCTCAGGAAAAAACAATCCACATCGCCCCTAGTCTTCATGTTTCCCTCTCTGGACTGGAGGTCACCCCACCAGCCAACCTGTAGTTGATGTCGGATCCATTCCAGGACACATAATCCTCTTCGGGTGACCGTTTGGGAGACGGCTGGACCGTCCCGACAGGGCAATCGTCCCACGGGAACAGTCTCGCTTCCGCAGATCACTGTCGCTGGCTCGCACAACTCAATTACTACACCAGCGCATAGTTATGTCATAGCTCTGCAAGGGCCTTTTCAGACCGAAAAAGATGGCTCCCAACAAAACAAACAATTTTCTCATTCAGTATTGTATCTCATCAAGCACCACGTGTTTTCATAGTGTTTATTAAGCGTTCCGTCCAAAAAAGCGCAGTTCAATTTTCTCCCATTGACTTGAGCGATCACAAAATTGACCCGGCCTTACTGTCAACAATGTCAAACTTGCAAAGTAAACGTTTCAAATACATAAAGTCTTGCCCATTGAAATCGCTGAAAGTTCTAAAGCGATCGGTTAGTCGGTGTATTTAGATATGATGAGCACAGGAACTTTCCTTGAGGTAAGGTCACTTGACGTGACCTGGGCCTCGTTTCATAAAGCGAGTCCGTAATTTACGCCGGTTTTTGGTCTTGTATTGCAAGTGCATGTGAAGCGATGACGATAGTTTGGATAGTGGAATTCATTTATTTTGCAAGCAAGAACAGAAGGGAAAAGGGGAAACAAATTTATCGCTTCACATGCGCTTGCAATACAAGCCCAAAAACCGGCGTAAGTTACGGACTCGCTTTATGAAACGAGGCCCTGGTGTTATGACCTTGAATTGAAAGACTTGGGCGGGAAAAATGGGTTATTTGAAATCTGAAAATGCTAGATTTTAACAATAATTGCAAACACTATCCCGGCCAAATAGTGAGTGAGAAGGGAACGATCCCCCAACCCCATGTTTAGCTCCTATAATTGAGCTAGCTGCTAGAGCCTCGCGGAAAAAAACGAGCGCTTGCTTCGTTACGTGACGCAGCGACTGGCACCCCATTTTCAAATATCAGTGACCTCTTAGGGCAGGTCAAGGGCCCCAAGGCATTCGATCGGTTTTAGGTAAATAACTTCGCAAAAATGGTCGCATTATCGTCATTTCGATACAATCGTGTTTTCTGTTCTCAGACGCGTCGATTTATATGCTTTTTTGTGTAGGTGAAGCAATTTAGAATGTTTACCTGAGGTCAATGTCATGTTAGGGCAACACAGGTCACGAAGCTTTTGAAAGGAGGACATGTTGCATAACATTTGATTCGGCAAGTCTTGCAAAGTCCAAAGATGGCTGTCCCGACTGGCTAGCTCACTTTGATCGGGAGTTATTGACGAAGCACTCCTATCACCCTAGTGACGTCATAAATGACGTCAAGCAAGGTGAACAATGCAAAAGTGAAGCATTAGACCTTGCCAAGATTGTATGAAGTCACGATTTGAAGTGCTTGAGGTGTAATTTTAGATCATTTCCGAAGCCAAATTAACAGTTTCCATATTTCTCCATTATGCTTGACACTAAGTGCATTGCGGGTTTGCATCATTTTATAACCGACAACCGTGCAGAGGTTTACTTAACCCTCGCCGGACCTATTGGTTTTCTACATACGCGCCGGCCGAGGGGGGTGGGGGTGGGTACGACCCCCCTCGCCGTTTCGCCCCAGGTAGAGCTAGCGCGTCGCGGAAAAAACGAGCGTGTGCGCCGTTACGAGACGCAGAGATTAATACCCGATTTTAAGGTCCTAGGTCAACCGGTGACCTCTGAGGTCAGGTCAAGTGCCCCAAGGTACGGTTCAGTTTTTGGTGAATAACGTCGCAAAAAACGGCCGCAGAGCCGCAATTTTGGCAGCATCGTGTTCGCCTTGCTCAGGCGCGTCGAATAATATACTTTTTGTCCGGGTCAGGTCAACTTGGGGTGTTGACCTTAGGTCAAGGTCAGGTCAGCACCCCCAGGTCACGAAGTTGGTCGAAAGAGGTCATGTTACATATCATTCGATTCGGCAGGTCTTCCTGAGTCCATTGGTGGCTTTCCCGACTCGCTAGCTCAATTTGATCCGGAGTTATTGACGAAAAACTAATATGACCTTGATGACGTCATAAATGACGTCACGCAAGGTCAAAATTGCAAACGTGACGCATCTAACCTTGCAAGGAGTGCATCAAATCACGATTATGTGTGCTTGAGGTAGTTGGAGATCGTTCCCGGCGCCAGAATAGCAGTTTTCATTTTTACCCATTGACTTATACCTAATGGTGAGGTCGCGAAAATGACCTGACCTCATATGACCTTTAGGAAAAATCCGAGATATACAAGTTGTGAGACTCATAATGGATACTAGATCCTGCAAGTTTCATTTCCCTGTGACATCTTCTCTGGCAGTGAGGGCGTTGCGAAGTTGCGACATCGGAAGACCGTGCAGAGGCTCACTTATGACGCTATAGGTCAGTGACCTGACCTGACCCAAAATGCGGTTGGTGTCAAAAGATCCGGCTTGAATTAAAGGTTAGGTATGCTAAGTTTCAGCTTTCTATCCCCAGCGTGTTCGGAGCTATCGCGAAAAAAAAAACTATTGGGGGCGGCACCACCCTCGGCCGGCGAGGGTTAAGACGCCATGGTTAAGTGACCAGTGACCTGAAAACGTGGTTGATTTCAAATGATCCGGCGTGAATCAAATGCAAGGCATGTGAAATGTCAGCCTTCTATCATCAGTGTGCTTTGAGCTACCGCAAAAAAAAAATACATGGTGGCGGCATTCACTCCTTCTTCTCGGCCGCCGAGGGTTAAACCTCGCTTCGAATTATTGCAGATAATGATGCGACCGAAAACAAAGCATTTATCTGTGTCTAACTAGAACGGCCGCTGACTTGTTGGACAAGATCCCCAATCTTGATTTGCTAGATGGGAATAAAATGCTGGGTATGTTATACATATATACCCCTCGATTTGCTCTCGCGCTATGTCTATTTTAATCATTACTGTCGCTTTTTTATCCGAGATGATGTCGCCGCTAAACGGGTTGTTTTGTTTGCTTGCTTGCGTTGAATAGTCATTACGGATTATTGAAGGGTTATGATAAAATAGGAATGCGGCGAGGGAGGATATGCACTGCGTCTGCGGGTGTTTAATTTAGATCACAAAGGCATCATTTCCGGCATAGTGCAGAGTCACTATCTTCCCCCTCCTCTGCACTGCGGCATCTCTGCGCCCCTCACACGGCGTCCTCACTCCACGGCCGGCCGCCGCCAACTGACCCACTCGCCGGGCGCCGCGACCTGACCCGTGTCGCTGCCGCGGCCTGCGCAATAGAGTCGGGGCTGGAATCCGGGGGTTCGGCCGGCCGGCCGCCTCTGGAGCGGGGGACTTTTTTTGTAGACCTACTGTACCGGCCACACCGTACTGACTGGCTCCCTTCTCCTTCCCCAGATACGGGCTGCGTCCATCGGTCCGGCCCAAGTCTCAGAGTGTACCGGCCACACCGTGTGAATCGCAGGGCAGCTCGTCAGGTGAGGACAGATGGGATACAGGAGTGGGTGTCAGGATGGAGCTTTGTGGATTTTTTTAGAAGTTTCGGGCTATCGGTTCGGGTCATATTGCAATGTCGGAAAGAGATCAAGTTTTGAAACAATTCGGTGGCATTCACTGCAAGTGCAGTAGGACATCAATGTTATGGCCGCACTGGTTTAGTCTGCCATGCGTTCCGCTTTTTCCCGTTTGTCGGTCTTCTCTAATCCATCCTTCTCTGACCCGGCAGCGTACGGCGCGGCCCGGCTGCCGCACGACTCTCCGATCCCGGAGCACACCAGTCTGGCCGACGACGAGACCATGATGGTGGCCCCGTGTGGTCCGGACGAGACCGGCGGCCGGCTGCTGCGTCCGCTGGACGAGATCGTCAGCTACACGCCGCCCTCCAGTCCCGGTCAGTGTTAGACAGGCATACAGACAGATCAGTCACACACTGACCTCCAGTCCAGTGAGCTACACACCGCCCTCCAGTCGCGGTCAGTGACAGACAGGCATACAGACAGACAGATCAGTCACACACTGACCTCCAGTCCAGTGAGCTACACAGTACACAGTACACACCGTTCTCCAGTCCCGGTCAGTGTTAGACGGACACAGACAGACAGACAGACATACTGCTACACACCGCCCTCCAGTCCCGGTCAGTGACAAGAGCACAAACTGACGCACAGAGGCAGGCCGACTGACAGAGGCAGACAGACACACAAACTGCCGTGTACACGTCGTATACCTCTGCGATCTAGAACAGACCTAGACGGCAGCGGGCTTAGGGAAGATCCCGCGACATTACCAGCGCATTGTGCGGCGCGTATCCTGGTCACCATCGCGTGCTGTCAGCGGCTACTTCAGTTTTCCTCGCACGCGACATTTGCATGTGCTCTTCTTAAGTGGAAGTAATTACTGCATTCACCTTTGTCAATTTGTGTATTTTTGTGTAAAGCTGGTCCGTGTTGCTGTCCGGCTGTATACTCACTAGCGAGCTTATTCTTTCCGTTGTCAACCGTTGACAACGCCTGTGTTCGACTCTGGCCGTAATTCTGTCCAGCTGTGTTGTCACACCGCGGGCTGATTAGCGCTCCTCTATCTGCTCTCGTCGCTCTAACCGTGCTCCCGCCTCTCTCCAGACATGTCTCCGATTCGGGCGTACGAGTCTGCCGGGCTGACATCTCAGCAGCAACAGGACCGGTCCGCCGAGCGGCCGCTGCCTCTCACCACTCTCACTGTACCCACCGACTCACCCCTGCACGGACAAGGTTAGTTCACAAACTCACCACTGCACAGACAAGGTTAGTTCACAAACTCACCACTGCTCGGACAAGGTTAGTTCACAAACTCATCCCTATACGGACAAGGTTAGTTCACAAACTCACCACTGCTCGGACAAGGTTAGTTCACAAACTCACCCCTACACGGGCAAGACAAATGATAACTTGCGTAAATATGGGCAAGGTTATTGGTGCTGATGCATGGTCAGAGTTGGTGCACTAACTTGCATTTGTATAAAACTATAAAGTAATTCAAGTCATGTGTCACAACACGGTTATTTGCTGGCAAATTGGCTTTGTTTCCTCTCTCTCTAATTTTTTTTCGAAGCACCATGAGTATCTTGCTGTATTGAAATGATAAGTGAATCGCTGGTATGTTACTTATTGGGATCCTTTTATTGATGTGTTGAGTTGTGACGCGTTCCCTGGTTCTTACGTCGTGTTTCGTTGTGTTTCTCGCAGCGGGCGTGTCGCGTCTGGAGCGCGGAGTGCCGCCGGAGCCGCCGCGCCGGCCGTCCCGCCGGCCGTCTGCTCCCGCCGCCGGCCGCCGGCTGCTGGTGGCGCCGCTGCTGCGCGTGCTGCTGTACGCAGTGCTGACGGTGGCCGCACTGCTGCTGCTGCTGCTGGTGGCCGTGTTCGAGCTGGACACGGCCGCCACGCGCGAGCTGCGTCTGTTCCCCGAGCTGCAGCTGCTGCGCCGGCGTCTGTACCAGCCGGCCCGCGAGCTGGTGGTGCGTGGCGTCAGCCTGTGACCGCGGCGGGCGGCGGGCACCGGCCCCAGAGACAGCTGAGTGCCGGCCGGCGGGGAGGGACGGCCGCAGAGGAGACGGGGTGGTACCTCGGGACTTGGAGGGGACTATCCTCACGGTTCCAGTATTGCAAAACTGGCATTTCCCCGATTAGAGGAAGCCATTGGGCCCGAAGAGACGGATTTTACCCGTTGACACGGTCCACGAGGCAGCCTGGCGGGCTTTCCGTCTAAAGCGACGTTCTTGTGCTTTTAAGCTGTTCGCTTTTGGCTGGAGAGCCATTTGACTTTGTGATCCAGTGGGACTCCCGTCGCGTCCTGAGAGGGGCCCGCTTCATTCCGCAGCTTCAGGGTAGAGGCACGTTTTGTTTGTGCCGAGAGCTTCTATGGGTCTGCTGGGCGGGTAGCGGCTACTAACCCTGGCCACCGGCCGTTGTGCAAGACACGCCTTCCTCGGAATATATCATGTGCAATCGCGCTAGGTGGCGACACTTTCAGCGCTGTATTTTGGATGTAGTGAGTGTCGGCTGACGGCATTTTTTCCCTTGGCCCGGCAGTATTTTACACTGTATGCGCGGCGCTTCTGCCAGCGAGGCCATTTGGCCGTTCGTTTTTTGCCTTTGATGTCTGGACGTATACTGTTTGGCAGCTCCTACTTACTGGCAGACTGACGACTTGCAACGGCCACTAACCGTCTTCGATTATCGGGACTTACTATTCTGGCAAGCGATGACTCGGCGGCCTCTGTAGGTCCCCGATCGGTCAGCATGGGTCACCATTGGCCCAAGAAAGGGCTGTCGGTGACCCCTGCTGACCAGTTTGTGGGGTCACGCAGTGAACCCTGCTGACTCATGACTGGTCAGTCATTTGACCTGTAAGCCGGTCAGCACGCCGGGTCGCTGGACCCCTGTATGCCCGCCAGTGCCGATTCCAGTAGCTTATGGCGCGTCATTATGGATGGTTGTGACCCGGCATCCACCTGATCTGTCCCTCTTGGCTTTATTACTGATGGTTGTTTTGTATTTTTGTACTTATGCTGTGCTGCGAATCTCGACTTTATTTATGCGAACGGGTGCCACTTTTGGCAGCCGCACGTTTTTGATGTACTAGTTTTGTGATTGTTCTGTGATTTTGTTGGTACTCGTTTTGTCTGACTGGACGAGTGTTGTGTCGTGTCCGTTATTGCTGTGCTAATATGTCCACACCTACGCACAAAGCTCACTGAATAATCAGACTTTATTCTGCCTACCTACTGCGATGTGTCTGTGGTGGCCTTCTGCTGACCGACCGATGCAGCTGTGTCTGAGATGGGGAAGGGGTAGGAGGTTCGGGGGGGGGGGGGGGTCTGCTGACCGGTACTGTGTCTAGTATCCGATATCCGCATCCGTCTAGTGCGTACAGGCAGACACGACATACAGGAACACTACACCGTTCCGATCCAAAATTATCGCCTCATTGCGGTGTGTCGGCTAAATTGGCTTTGATTCTATCTGAGTCGGAAATCTTTCTGTCGGTGAAAGCTGCCGGTCATGCTCGTCTCAGAACGCTGACGCCGCTGACGTGGGCGGAGGAAATGTCCGTATTCTCTGCCAGCCGCAATCACGAGAGTAAGTTGATGTCACACCTCTGGCGGGAAATACTGCCGTCACGCACGATTGATCCCGAGCCGGCAGAGCGACAACCAGAGGAAACCTGCAGTCCTTCTGGTGTCCGTAGGTCATGCACATTGAATGGTGGGACCCTGCTCCGTGCTCGTGAAAACGACTCTCCTGACTGACTGTGACGTTAATCCGACCGGTGACAGAGATGGACGAGGGTTTATGGCCCGGGTGTTTATCACAGCGGTTTGATCTCTGATATTCTAAGTAGGGGAGAGTGGGGCAAAGCGGCCACCCTAACGTTTCTAACGATACCGACGCTTGATTTTTAAACTTGGAAAGATTCTTTCTATACCAATGTGATCCCTATTAAATTGTCTTTTATTCCAACTGCGTTTCATTTCCAAAGGCGTTCACATATGGGAGATATTGACAAAACTTTAAACCTATAGCATATTGGCCACTTTGCCCCATCCCTGAGGCAAAGCGGCCACTGGCGACTTCTCAAGTCCCGATATGAGAAACAGAATAGTTGCCTCATGCACGACTAGGGTATTTGATGGTGACAAGGTTTAAGGGAAGATGGATGTTTACTTTGTTCTCTTCCCACCTATTGCTAAACAAAGAAAGAATTTTCTTGGAAAAACATTTAATTGCATAATTTCGTAACTCATGTAACCGAAAAGTGGCCAAGATGAATGCATGACGACACATTTGAATATAAATAATGTTTTTATTCAGATGGAAACAACTTATGGCCAATTGGGGGCTGGCCACTTTGCCCCGGCCGCTTTGCCCCGCGCATACCGTCCGAGACAAAAATATTCCAGCTCAGCTATTAGTGGGGTAAAAAGCATTAAAATTGGTAGAAGGCGTGTACGATAACCACGCAATGCATGGACAAAAACGCTTATAAAAATTCCAAACGGTTATGGAATAAAATAACATTTAAAAATTGTAAACATAATTGGTAACCTGGCAAGAAATGCTTTTCCGTGTTTCACAGAACAATGGCGATGGGCCTGAAACCCCGGTCTGGCTCATTCGAACGACCGCAAAGAGAAGAATAATTGGAAATCATAAATTGGAACTGACGCCAGCTGTGGAGGGCTAAAACGATGGATGGCCGCTTTGCCCCGGGTGGCCGCTTTGCCCCACTCTCCCCTATCAGATGTTAGATGTAGCTGATTACGGGCCTCATGACACGATCTCTGGTGCACGAATCTCGCGCTGGCACGGCGGTGTATAGTGAACACGGCCGGACACAAGAGTTGGTGTCCGGCTGAAGGTCAGCCGTGATTACCACAGCGGGAGGGCCGCGGACAGTCGCCGCACTTTCCTCCGTTTGCGGTTCGGTCGACCGGTCTCCGGGCTCATTGTGATTGGGACGGGTGGCGAGCTGGGTGTCTCCCCTGGTTTTACAGGTGTCTTTCCGTGTCCGAACCGTCCGGGACGACCTTCAGGGGTGTGATCCTGAACGGCGCTGACATCACACGAGTAATGATTTGTTTGTCAGCATGTTACCCGACACGGCAAACAACGTCATGGTTATTATCAACAAGCGCTTCAGTGAATTCACAGGAAACATCGATTTTGTGTCGATATTATATTTCACCTCGCACAATGACAGGGAACAGAGATTCACAGTTCAAACAGAAAAATTTAAAGTCCAAACAAACAAAAGTCCACTTTCAGCATTAAATTGCATCACTTTTGTGGGAAGACACTGTAAGCAGCAAAAATGAGTCTAGCTTTTAATTGCAACACCACGAGCTGTTGCGGGAAGACAATACTTTGGTGTAACTCACAGTCAGATTCGCGCCTCCGCATAGCCGAATCACGTCCGGTGCTGACTTTTGAGCGTCTCAATTGGGTCGGTATATAAATATGAAACATGGAATGTCTAGATATCGAACGTTTTGCGTCGGAATGCCTTGGTTCACATCATCGACTGGATACAATGCCCTTACATAAGGTCACATGCATCTGTGAACACGTCACATACACTCACGGTGAAAAGAGCACTGTCATCCGCTGGAGCTTTTGTGGCATGAGAGCCACGTAAAATCCAGCCTCACGAATGTCTCACAGGCATAGCTGTCTTCATAGCTTCACAAACAAATGTTCAACAATCCCGCCCACTTGTCCGCTCACAGTGTCACCGCCAAGCATCTTCTGTTCAATGAACTTAAAGCACACACCCTAACAAATTCTCATAATTACAGACTAAATTGATATGATCTCTGTGTCTTAATGCCACATTATGATAAGCACCGCCACATCGAAGGCAGATCTCATCCTCCCCTATCACTTTCCTCGCCAAATAGCGGCACTGCACAAAGCACACGGTAAACCTGACCCAATACGCTGAATCCAGATGATGTCACTGGTTCAGACACTCTAGATTGTCCGCTGTCCGTCCTTCCTCTGGTCCGGTCAGACCCGGAACAGGCGCCGCTCGGCGATCTCTTGGTCCGGAAACGACGCGTGATGGTCTGTTGGTCCGGTCAGACCCAGAACAGGCACTGCTCGAAGGTCCGTTGGTACGGAGGAGACACCGCTCTGTGGTCCACTGGTCCGGTCAGTCCCGGAACAGGCACTGCTCAGTGGTCCATTGGTCCATTTGGCCCGGTCACACCCGGAACTCGGTGGTCCTTTGGTCCGAACTAAGCGCCGCTGTGTTGTCCTTTGGTCCGGTCAGACCCGGAACAGGCGCCTCTCTGTCGTCCACAGCCAGGCGGTGAGCACGCCGGCGGCGGCCAGCAGGACCAGCACCAGCACGGCGGTGACGGCCGTGCACAGGTGCCGCGAGCGCAGCTCCGCCTTCCTTCCGAGCTCCACCGAGACGCCTCGCAGCTGCAGCTCCTGGGAGGAAGGGACGCACGGTCAGAGAGACGCACATAGCCTGCTAGGAGCGAACGGTCCAGCCCCCACCGCGCAAGGACACTGACAAACACGTTCCATAGGTTAAAAATAGCTACTTTATCCTCATAGAAGCTTGTTCGAGTCAGCGAACTACCGCCCGCCGGTCGGTGCAGGTCGTTCAAAGTCAATCGGACACGTTGATTGACTTAATTTTACAGTTAGTGACACGGTGTGCGGCCGAACAACGAGGAAAGTGACGTTTCAATGGTAGATCGGTGCTAAAAATCAATCAGCACCCCGGTCCGGCGCGTTTACAGTCGTTCAACTCCCAGAACATGTGCACTGTGCAGGAAAATGAGATGAATTGCTCAATCGGAAAACGTGTCCTTGCGCTCAACATTGCGACGGACGATGTCTTTGTTGCTTTACCGAGCCTGGCAGTCATGAATCAGATCAATTTTCGTCCTCATGGCTGATCTTTCCTGGTCGTTTTTCCTAATCCAGGAATGTTAATAACCGAGTGACCGGCGCACCGTGGGGACTTATGCCATCCTAGAACGACATAAGTGGCAAATACGAGTATTTTGATATCCACTTTTTTGTCATCCATTTCACGTATAATTGCCCAGTGCATCCATACCCGACCTTAAATCCTTTCAAAAACGATTGCTTACACCTCAAAACACCTCTCAAAGTGTAGCATTGTGCTGACCAGCATCCTGCTTCCCGGATATAGCGAAAAAGCACATGACAATGAAACGCCCGCTCACTCGTTTCCCTGAACAGTAGCTTAAAGTTGCGATATGTTTACATTATCTGTGTTTAATGAGGAAGATGATGATATACACGAAAATTTCCAAAAATCAACCAAAGGTATCATTTTCGAACCAAATGCTAAAAATTTTAAAATGCTTTTGATTCCAGGAGTTGAATCAGGAAACTGTTACCCTACAAAGTTTGATACGCGGTGGTACGCATGACAACACATATCAAAATGTTCTCCAATAATTTCTGCATCGGGGGCAACTCTCATTTTTTGCCGAAATTTGCCTAAACCAGTCACTATGAGACGTCAAAGCAGACGGTGACGCGTGGTTTCTTACGCCCCGCCGGGCCGCGCCGCGGCGGGTTACCCGACCGCGGCACACCGCCTGGGGGATTCCGGTCAGTAGGGGTTGGTAGGAGGGAGGGAGGGGGTGATACCATGTTGACCTTGTTATTTTCCATCGCCAAATATTGTTCTTGGATAAATCAACAACGCTGTTGCAACGCTGCGTCTACATTACTGGCTTCTACAGTCAATGTTCACCTTAAGAAGCTTGAGTTATGGAGCTTTGATATAGGCAAATCGAAAACTGATATAACTTCGTAAAGTGGGGGTGTAGGTTTTGGGGGTGGTGATCACGATTTTCGTGTTAGTTTTGATCAATGATGATCTTTTTCATGCAAGGTCGGGTCAGGCTAGACCCGACGATTAGGTGCCCTGCCGCCTATCCATAGAAGGCAGGTGTAAATCACTTCTAATGGCTTCGTAACAGGTTACGTAAGCACCAAAACTTCTTATTAAAGGTTTTAACGGGTGTTAAATTCGAAATTATTTCCAAGCACTCAACTAGAAAAATGCTTACTCGAAAAGGAATTCGAAATTATTTCCAAGCACTCATCTAGAAAAATGCTTACTCGAAAAGGTTAACTAAGGTCATCTAAGCTAAATGACCTCGACCTAACCTTTGACCTTAAAAATGCCAGGAACAAACAGCATTTCATATGTTGGAGCGTTAGCAGCCACAACAAGCGCCGATAATGTGCGCTCACATGCGCCAAATCGATAGCAGCCTAGCCTGGTCGGGAGAAACAGGTCATATGTCAAAACTTATGAAAGTCAAGGTCATGAACTTTCAGTTCATGTATAAAATTGACCGACTCTAAGGTATAGAAAGTTTAGTCGCGTTCCACCACGTTTTGCTTGAGTTAGTTGCGAAAAACCGTGGGGGAGGATCTGTTCGACCCCCTCCCCTTCAAGTGCAAGGCTTCACAAGGTTAAGTCCGAAATGCCTTTTGATTATTGGGCTAAACATGAGCAAATATCTATTTCTAAAAACAATTATAGCTTCGTTCCACTTCTTGAACGCTTCCACGCCCACGATGCATTGCTAGCCGAAGACGACTTAGCGCTAAGTCTATGGGGGAGGGATGGATGCAACAAGGGAGCCAACCATGTTGTCTGGGATCAGTAACCATTAGACCAACCATTTGACGGCGAAATAAAGCTAGTAAAAGTAGCGTAGGGTGCGGTATGAATTAAGTCGTGCTAGGATGGACAAAGTCCCCACAGTGCGGCGTCCGTCCGCCCGTCGCCTTCTGAGGAGAAAGTCTGCCAATCCGGGCTGGATCGACCCAACCCCTCCCTCCAGCCGGCGGCAAGGTGACGGATTACCGGGCCACTGGCGACGAGGATGGCCCGCCCAGGCCCAGACGACGCCCCTTTTCCTGCAGCCCTGCCACCGCTTTCCTTATTAGCATATCCAACAGTGGACAGAACGGCTCCAGACCAGTATGATAAGTGCTGTTTTTGCATGCATTGCCCCAACAAAGAAGCTGCCTGTCACCTTGAGGTGGGCATTTTTAAAACACCTTTGGACATCAACCGCTATGAATTGTGATATTGTTTGAGGTGACTGTTGAAGTGATGCCACCCTGGTTGCCAAGCGACTTCTTTTAACAAGGACGCTATTGTTTTAACGGGTCCTAATCCATTCAAGGGCAGCCATCCAATTTCTACAGTTTGGTTGCCTTCTCCGTGTGCATTGTGATTTACCCATGCCTCCTCTGTAGCTGCTACGTGCTTCCGATTTTTCTTTTCTATTAATTTGCCATTGTTTCTCGGAGTGTTTCTTTCAAAGCATGCGTATTGCCTGCCTGCAGATCGCAGGTACCGGGATAAGGGAAAACCAATGCGTATATACGTTCAGGGAAGGATAAAACATGCATGGAGGCGGTAACTCGGGAATGTTGATGGTCTCACCTTTTTGCCGCCAGCGCTGTGGCTCAGTCCGGTGAGCCTGCTGAGCATGTTGGATGCGTAGAAGCCCTTGTTGCGGCCCCTGCCGACTGCGCGGCGGGCGGGCGGCCGGTCGGCGTGACGCCGGGGCCGCGGCCGCGCCGGGCCCGGCTCGTTATCCACGGTGTCGGCCGAGAAGGTGACGCGTCGCTCGCTGCCGCCCTCGGAGCTGTCCGAGGGCAGCAGGCGGCCGCGGCTGCCGGCACTCAGCCGGCTGTCCCGCGAGTCGTCCGAGCATGCGTCGGACGGCGTGCGCCGCACCGAGCGGCTCGGCTGAGAGGAAGCGTCCGAGCCGAGCCGGCCGCGCCGCCGGCCGCCTGCCGACGACGTGTCAGAGGGCAGCAGCTGGTTCAGGTAGGCCGGCGGCGGCGACTCGGCGCGGGTCGGCGGCCGGGCCAGCGGCGGCGGCGCCACGGCCACCGGCGGAGACACGGGCCACGCGTACAGCTCCTCGGAGAGCGCCCGCGAGAAGGGCCGCGGCGCCGCCAGCTCGGCGTACAGCTGAGACAGCTCGGAGCTGGCACGCGACGGCGGCGCCGGGAACGGGCCCTCCCCGGCCGCCGAGTTCCGCCACGGCAGCGCGGCCTCCAGGTCTCCCGGACCTCCGACCGAGCTGGGTACCTCCTGGAAGCGGCGCAGGACCGGCGGCGACTCATCTCCCGACCACAGCACCTGCAGCAGCGGCTCCAGCGTCCGGTCCCAGTTGAAGCTGCCCGGCGGGGGTGCCAGCGGTGGCAGCGGCGGCGGCGGGGGCGGCAGCATCACATCAGCACCGGCCGCCCCACCGGCCGGGGAGCCCTCCCAGCGGAAGCTCTCTGCCCTCGTGGAGCCGGCTGGCGAGCGGCTGTCACTGGTGCCATCTCGGACCGAGCCGGCCGGCGTGGTGCGCGGGGTAGTGAGCCGCAGCAGCGACTCAGTGACAATCGAGTCCGGCTGACCGTCCGTCGGCGGCTCAACTTCCTCGTCCGGAATGGACGGCAGCCGGCCGGGCAGCCCGGCCCGCGCCGGCGGAAAGGTGGCCCGCCGGTCCAGCGGGAACCTGCCGACAGCTCCCGGCGGCGGAGCCCGGCGGCCCGGCCAGGTGGGTCCCACATGATCAGCCACCGTCATGTACCCGGTGACGGAGAGGCGCCGCGGCGGCTCCGGGACCGGCGCGTCGCCCACCGCCGAGGGCCACACGGGCCGGGGCAGGGTAGCCGGCCGGCCGGCGGGCGCGCCGGGCCGCAGCGGACCGCGGTGGATGCGCGGGCCCCTGTGCACCTCCGGCAGCTCTCCGTGCTCGGTGAACCGTCTCAGCGAGGCGGGCGGCGGCGGCTCGAGCGAGTCGGGCGGGCCGCCGGTGTCGTCCGCGGCCGCCTCCAGCTGGAGCGAGCTGTCCGGCGGCGGCTCGTGCCAGTAGGTGCTGCCGTCGGCCGCCGACCGCTGCCAGCCGGTCCGTTCGTCCTCCGCCGGCCGCACGCCGCCCGGCCAGGCCTCCTCGAACATGGGGTTCGTCCTGGAACGGTGAGGACAGACTGGTGTGAAGCCAGTTCAGGGAGAGGTGACACCACACAGGACAGTCGGCACACGAAATGCGTTCACGGTAATCGGTATACACGTGCATATCATGGAGATCGTATGACAGGGCAATGCAGGCCCCCATCTCGGGAATTCACGCTGTGGGGCATTGTGTTCGCGGAAAGGTTCATTATACAGCATAACATCAAGAGCCGTGTAACCTCAGAGCTATTTATACTTTTATGGTTACGAAGTCATCAGAGGTAAAATGAACAAAAGAAAACAACAGATGACGTTAGTTAGGGCTATAACATCATAATTTCACAGTCCGATGAGAATCCCCACAACGTGTTGCGTTGATTTACGACATTTTCGCGTGACCGTCCGCTGCGACGTCCAGGCAGCGACCCTCCGTCCCTACCCCTCCGGTCGCGTCCTGGCGGCTGCCAGCCGGTGCGAGCGAGCCCCGACCATTAGCTACGCCAGGCCAAGGAGCTGAACCTGAACGGTTTACGACCACACGTTTCGACACCGGCGACCAAATAAGTAGCCGCGCCAGATCGACCTTTTTTGACGACTGATTGACGCGTTGGTTACACAACGACAAAACACGTCGGTAAAACGGTCCTAGGTCGAATGACGAACGATTCTGAGAAGTCCAACCGGGCCGGATGACTGTGCCGGGGACCGGCCGAATGCAGCAGAAGCGCCTGAATCATGCCACCTTTCCAGTTGGGCCGCAGCCGGCGGCGGTGCGGGGGCGGGTGTGAGTCATTCGCGCGTGTCAGCTGGGCGGGCGGGCGGCGGCTGCGTGCACCGGTGGGATGTCCGCCGGTCGCGGGCGGCAGGCGGTAATCACCGTGTGTTTGTGTTGGGAACGGCAGCCGCGCCGGTACGACAGCCGGCCGGGGGGTCGGCCACCGTCCGCCGCCCGGTCAGCTGACCGAGAAACCGCCGGCATCCGGCCGGGGCCCGAGCGGCGAGCAGGCAGCACACCTGCCGCCCGGCCGGCGCGCAGCGCCCACTGCGAGTCACTGCTCACTCCACTCCACGGTCCGAGCCACTCCAAACTCCACTCCTCGAAACGCTCCACTCCATTCCAGACTCCGCTTCACTGACGGGGCAGCGGGATGGCCCAGGAGCCAAGAGTCGCGGAGAGGATGACGGGAAGGACCAGAGCATTGCCCAAGGGCACCGCTACTCGTATGTACATCGTCCACAGCTCTGTTCCCCGTAACTCCGCTAAGTGCAGGGGTCGCCTTACGGTTGCCCTGAACTCCGCAGCTGTTTTACTGGCGTCAATACAGTCTATCGGGAGCTGCTCCCTGTCATCAGTGAGGCTGTGGCTTTCCTCAGTGCCGCGTCTGTCTGACCGCACGGTACTCGGGGACAGAGGAGGGGCGGGCACGGTCGGCCACAGCGCAGCGCCGCGCGTCCGGTGACGCCGCCGGCCGCAGCCTTTGAAGCGGACAGGTAATGCCGACTGGTTACCGCCGCCGACAATTACCCCGTCCCCGACCGTGGCCAGTGAGAGCGTCAGGGCCACATTCCGTCCACATCTGCGCCTCTCGGGCCGACCGGACGGTAACTATAACGCGGCGACTCCGCCACTCCCGGCCTGTCGAATCGTCTATAGAGCCGTGACGAAAAACTTCACCGGTCGCGACCGGCGCGGCCAATTTGCGACCCGTGAAATGACTCCCTTTGGGGTATAAATATCCCGCCGGCGTCTGTGGCGGCCGGTTCGGGACGTGGTCATTAGCACTGCTGTGTCGGGAGGACCGGTGCCGGTACCGGACGGGGAGGCCCAGACCGAGCGAGCGGGACGGCCCACCGGAGCAGCACCAGTGGAGCGAGCCGGCCGGTGTCACGCTCCACCGGCGAGACGCTCTCCGGCGACAATGACCGGTGACGCCGCCGAGACAAAGACGGCGCGGCGGCGGCGGTCGCGGCCGCGCTTTCGTCTCGTGGGAACGCCGTTTGTACGGACGTGCCGTGCCCGGTCTCGACGTGACGTGCCGTGTCGCCAAGGATCGGCTGGTTGACTCGGCGACGTTTTAGCTCGTAGCTCATCACTCGAAAGATGACAGAGAATTCCATCACCGCGAATGGCGGCCGTCCTACACGGAGAAGTGCGACCCCGCACTGACCGATGAGAGGTTCGATCGTGACCTGTGGCCACAGGAACCGGCTCCGAGCCACGGTCCAGCCGTGTGGGAAATAACGACCGATAGGTAAACAGCCGGGCGGCCGCGGCGCCAATAGTGAACTCCCGACAGCCAGGTGCGGTGCCGGGAACACATGGGAACTGAAAAATGCGGGACACTAATGGGAATCTTCCCGATGGTTACAGCATGATGCAAGCGAAAAGGCGATTTGCATGATCAATGTGATCGTTAAGATATGAATGCACCATGTCAGCATCAAACGTGACACGTCATTCGTGTACCGTTTACCAAAATTTAATGTCATGAAGGTAGCTTCGAATAAAGCGGTTCCAAATTTAGAAAACATTCCTTCACATCAGTCATTGAAATGTTAATGAACTATCTGACAGTGTAACGGTTGTAGTCGTATGGCATTCGTAGTCGTTTATATCGTCTCGATTGTTATCGATAACTTCGGAAGCCACTGACCCGACCGGTTTGAATGATTAAGTGATAATATACCCGGACATTGGAACAAGGGTCATTGCTCATAGTACCTTGGCTTTGACCAAGTCAGGTAAAAGTTTTGCCGCCTTTATTTCGTACAATCGTTGATATTCCCAGCGCCACTGATGTATTTTGCCGTCTTAATAATGCATAAAGCGTTGAAATCGATTAAAATGTAATGCGTTTGCATGTAAAGCGCATTAAAAATATAACCCCAAACCACAAGCATTAGGTTCGACTGGTTGCTGTCTGTAGACGGTCAGCTCGAACGCTGCTGCGGCCGATCCGCCGTTCATGGCTCTCGGATTACGCGGGGCCCGTTTCTCAGAGGTCCGTTCATGAGTTCGGTGGTCGGCACGCTGTATAAATCCGACGGGAGTGCCGCCGAGCTCGGGTGAAGTCAACTACCGCTCGGGTCGCTCCCACGATGTCCGATCGGACGTGGTCGAACTCCGCGGTCGTGACGGCGGCTGTCAGTACAAAGAGCGGAAGTCGGAAGCACCGCCGGACCGACGACTTAGCTGAGTGACCCGTGAGTGCCACGGATAGCGGAGAGGATCCCGGACGAAATGGGGCACCCTGACCTGCGACTGCAGTGACCCCCCAGATCGAAACTGGCATCACGCGACTCGATGGACTGATGGACTTTACCGGTACTTGCTAGAAGGAGCCTCCAGTAAAGGCATTAAGTGGCAATTGCTGTTGAGGAAATTGTAAGGCCGCGGCTGTTTGCATCATGCTATCATATGGCGAAACGTTGCGGGATAAAATAGATACGGATCCGTGAGACCGATCGGTTTTATGCCAGTTCTAGCTCCCGAGCTTTATCCGGCACCCAGTTTAGGAGGTAGATCGCGAGGCAAGATAACCTAGTTAAAACGGACTAACACCGCGCAAGGTTGCTTTCTCGTCGAACAAACGGAAGCATTCCGACACGAAAGGTTTGTAATGCAGTGGAACGGATCGTTCAAGCGAAGTGGAGCAGGCCGTTCGGATAACCGAATGAGAGATCACGCAACACAATGCTTCTCGGGAGCCCTGATCCCGCTTTCTTGTAACCCACAAATAAAAACTATCAAGCCCGATAGGACGATAAAGTTGCCGTTTCGCTCTTACCTTGAGACGGCGTAGACGGTCTGCTGTTTGTCGACAGGCCCTGCGATGACCGCCAGTGGGTCATCGGTCAGAAGGTGCACGCCCGACGGCGAGCGACGCCCTGCCAGCCACGACAGCATCGCGGCCAGATCTCCGTTCCCAGCAGTCGCTCAGCTCAGCAGCGGCTGCGCGCTGACCATCGCCCGTGCGGCGCGGCGAGCTGATCCGTCGGCGTACCCTGCAAACGAGGCACAAACCAGTCGGCGGCGGCCGGGAATGTCGTCCCGCTCCGTCCGACCGCGCTGTCGCCGCGGCCGTTAGACCGTCGGCGGCGGCGGCGGTGGCTTAGTGTCGCGCTGGGAACAGTTTACCGGAGGAAGCGCAGGCGTCCTCCGGGTCACCTTCCTCCGCGGACGACCGACGTCATCACTCCGTCATGACCAGGACCATGGGAACGCGACAATTACCGCCGCGGAGTTCCCACGAGGTATATGAAGTGCAGATTAAAGACCCCGACCCGGAGTGATGGGTTTGCTTAACGACGGTGACGCGAGAGGTTCATCTAAGGTCACGCGCGCGGACAGGCTCTGTATTATTCCATTTTATAACGAATATGGGAGATGGCATGCATTAGTCACACGTCAGCCCCAATTTCGGAAAACTCGATGGAATCTCAACATTCCATAGCGAGTCGTGTTTGTTTGATCAAATAAAGCCTGAACGTGACGTCGATGCTTGACCACAGGCATTTCCACTCCGAGGCGCCATCCACGAAGAGGTGACGTGACCGGTTACCGATGAAGGTCACACCAGCATCAATGATGGAACTAGTCCTGACGACACCGAGGAAAACATGGATCCAGTGACGCGGACGACGCCGGGGAAACATGGACGGCGGGCGCTCGCTGGGGCGTGACTCAGTGCTGTCCCGTCGGCGTGTCTCTCACACGGCACCCGCCGGCCCTATTCACACAGGGCCGGTCTCACAGTAAAGCCCCGCGCCGGACGGACGTGATCGCACGGCACTGCGACAAAACACGCCACCGAACTGGCCGGAATTCCAGCCCACTGACTCAGCCGTCGGCAGGCAAGGCCGCCCAGCTCTCCAATCGGCTCTCATCTCAACTGGGGCCGGTTCGTGGAAACCAAAACACACGGACCTCAGTCGTGATCGCTATCGGTACGATCAGCACGGAGTACCTACACACGGGCCAGTAAAAATGGGGACAGATTAGGGTGATGTGATGAAACCGCATGTGAAACGGACGTAGGTACTAGCACTGCTCTCCAGCCGGAGTCGCGCTCTTACCGTACCCGCCGAGACGGACACAGATATCATGATAGGGATTATCTTTGTCCCGCACGTCTTTTATTAGTGTCATCCAAAAAGCCGCATGTAAGGACACGACAGGAAACGAACTGGAGTAAAATGTAAAATGGCCCCGGCGCGGTGGTGCCAGCCCAACGATTGTTTTTGCCGAGCCAACGCCCGTCTCCCGCACCCATTGATTTATCGATTCGGCCCAGCATGAAAGTCGGACGCCAGAAATTCGAATTTTCCGAATACATCCGGAGGCTGATGGAAACACGGTGCTTACCGATTGAAACGTTTCTGGTGAATATAATATGCAATAATGTATTTATGTGTGAATTCATTCGCGATCGTCATTAGAGGTCTCCGTGGCTTATGACATCCGTGACGTGTGTAAACGGGCTCTTTGAACTTATATTGGGAACTCCAAAACGACGAGGGAACAAAGCAACCGTTGGAAAGCGACTCCGCCAGACTGAGATAATGTATGCAAACTAACTTCGCGTAATTGATGAATCGTTGATCGATAGGCGATAGCAAACAATTATGCCTACCCAATGCTTCCAAGGCAGGCCCCAAAGTTCAACTAAATGATCAAATCTATAACTGACGAATGGTCATTCATCATGCTCACTACCTCGGACAGATCGGCACCGGTGTGAATGATAACACTGTTTGTAACCTATCACTCAACTCCCCTCCCCTCCCCCAGGCGGCACAGCAAAGCACCGATGCACCGCCGGAGCCGGCGGGGCGTGGCGCCGGCGCCGTCCCCCGGCACGGGCCACTGACCTGCGCTGGTGCTCCGTGCTCCTCCTCACCCACCGTCCTGTGTTCACCACCCTTCGCGTCGGTCCGCAGCGGCCGACTGACTGCGTCGCGCCGCGCACCTGCCCAGCGCCGCCGAGCGTCACGGTGCTCGAGCGCCCTCCTGGACGCCGGTCACGTGATCCAGCCGGTCTGCCGGTGCGTCAACCCGCCACCGGTCACGTGACCGACCGGCTGGCCAGCGGAAGAGGGCTCGACCGGCGGGGGTGAACGGACGCCGCTGCGACGCACGCTCTACCGACGCGAGGGAGCTGTCGACGCGACACGGCAGCGATGGTTAGATACGGCGATACGATCTGCGGCTATGTGTGGCCATCTGATGCTGTGCAGACCGCGTAACACGGAGGTGTGAGACTGAGCGACTGAGCGACACCACTGCCTCTGCGCTGGTCGTGCTACCGGAAACGCGGTTCTCACGCGATAATGACGGCTTGCAAATTAACGGGAGGCGAGCATCTTCCGGTAGTGTATTAAAAGTCCGCTGAAATCGCTTATGATGGTGAGTCTTGCAATCAGAGTTTTAGATATTTTGCAATGTGTGCTGCATGCACTGGCGATTTATTCTACCTATCCACTACGTTTACATAGTCTCATTAGTCATTTACGCCCCATTACGCCTACCCTATAGTAGGTATATTTACTGAGTGTCTAAATGAACGTGTGATATAAGTTCATTTTTTAATGACGAAAAAGATTATTATCATTCTAGCATTCCTGAGTCAATTGATGGCTTTGAGTCAATTTTAGTCCCAATTGATAAGTTCATGCAACGTTATAAACGTTGCATGTCGTTATAGTCGGGACAATAATCCGGTAACGTTTAGGCATAGTGTCAGGTGACCTACGTGGCGGGGATTTGGTCTGGATCACAATCTCACAACGTGAAGAAGGCTGCCTACATACCGCGATTGGTCAGGATACTAGAACGAGAAGACGGCGACAGTGACACTGATGCCCTAAAGACAGGTATGTAGCATTCGAGCTGCACCGACGCACCGTTCGATTCGCCGCGTACGACTTTCAAACCGTTTTAATTACGACCGTCTCAACTGACCTCGCCCCACGGGCACCAGTTGATGAAATTTATTGGTAGGGCTCAATGATATGCGTTAGGATACTGAAGTCACCATTACCATGCAACGCCTAGCATTAAAATGTTGAATGGAATGTACCTATTCGTAGAGCTCAGACCCTGGCTACTACGAAATAGGTTGTTATTTACCAGGCCTTTATAAAACGACACCATGGGTCTGTTCCTTTGGCTCCTCAGAAAAAAGATGAGAGGAGCTTTGAGGAGGTTGGAGGAGCCAATGGAACAGGCCCATGGCCGCGCCTGGTTGGTAGTTGTTGGGCTGTTGCTAAGATAGGAGAAGGAACATTGCATTGATCTTACAAGGTAACCGAGCCATACACATAATACATAGGTTAGGTCACTTAGGTACCACATTCGAAACGGCTGATAACAATTCGAAACCTCAAACCACATTCGAAACGGTAAACCAAGGCCGTATAAGTTCCAGGCGGTAAACAGCCTGGAAAAGATACCTACATCGGCAAGCGACTGGTCGCCACTTTCCTTATGATCGACCTGACCTACCAGTCGCTGAGTCATAAGGCTGCAATCTTTTGGAGCACTGAGGCCATCGGAGGTACTTAATTTGGTATCAGAGATTGCAAGAAAAGCAAATTAAGCCGCTGGCGCTATTTATTCCGATCGGCTTAGCAGTTTCTTAGACGTGGGTAGGTTGGGTCACTGCGGTCACGGTATATGGAGAACTGATTGGGTGCAATCAGCTCGACTTCCCAATCTCAGTTCTCACCACGTCTGTCAAACTAGCAGCGAGCAGCGAGCAGCGAGTCCAGCAGCGAGAAACGGGCCATCCCGATTTAGCTGAAATTTGGCTCAGAGAGCCTTCTCAGCACGCTGATTCCGAAAATTATGGTCTCTAGGGTGGAAATATTGACCGTTCTCGAGATAGAACCCTCTAAAGTTCTTACCACCCATGACCGGGCCATCCCGATTTGGCTGAAAATTGGCTCACAGAGCCTTCTCAGCACGCTGATTCCGAAAATCATGGTCTCTAGGGTGGAAATATTGACCGTTCTCGAGATAGAACCCTCTAAAGTTCTTACCACCCATGACCGGGCCATCCCGATTTGGCTGAAAATTGGCTCACAGAGCCTTCTCAGCACGGTGATTCCGAAAATCATGGTCTCAAGGGTGGAAATATTGACCGTTCTCGAGATAGAACCCTCTAAAGTTCTTACCACCCATGACCGGGCCATCCCGATTTGGCTGAAAATTGGCTCACAGAGCCTTCTCAGCACGCTGATTCCGAAAATCATGGTCTCTAGGGTGGAAATATTGACCGTTCTCGAGATAGAACCCTCGCAGCGAGTCCAGCAGCGAGAAACGGGCCATCCCGATTTAGCTGAAATTTGGCTCAGAGAGCCTTCTCAGCACGCTGATTCCGAAAATCATGGTCTCTAGGGTGGAAATATTGACCGTTCTCGAGATAGAACCCTCTAAAGTTCTTACCACCCATGACCGGGCCATCCCGATTTGGCTGAAAATTGGCTCACAGAGCCTTCTCAGCACGCTGATTCCGAAAATCATGGTCTCTAGGGTGGAAATATTGACCGTTCTCGAGATAGAATCCTCTAAATTTCTTACCACCCATGACCGGGCCATCCCGATTTGGCTGAAAATTAGCTCACAGAGCCTTCTCAGCACGGTGATTCCGAAAATCATGGTCTCAAGGGTGGAAATATTGACCGTTCTCGAGATAGAACCCTCTAAAGTTCTTACCACCAATGACCGGGCCATCCCGATTTGGCTGAAAATTGGCTCACAGAGCCTTCTCAGCACGCTGATTCCGAAAATCATGGTCTCAAGGGTGGAAATATTGACCGTTCTCGAGATAGAACCCTCTAAAGTTCTTACCACCCATGACCGGGCCATCCCGATTTGGCTAAAAATTGGCTCACAGAGCCTTCTCAGCACGCTGATTCCGAAAATCATGGTCTCAAGGGTGGAAATATTGACCGTTCTCGAGATAGAACCCTCTAAATTTCTTACCACCCATGACCGGGCCATCCCGATTTGGCTGAAAATTGGCTCACAGAGCCTTCTCAGCACGCTGATTCCGAAAATCATGGTCTGTAGGTTGGAAATATTGACCGTTCTTGAGATAGCACCATCTAAAGTTCTTACCATCCATGACCGGGCCATCCCGATTTGGCTGAACGGTCAATATTTCCACCCTAGAGACCATGATTTTCGGAATCAGCGTGCTGAGAAGGCTCTGTGAGCCAATTTTCAGCCAAATCGGGATGGCCCGGTCATGGGTGGTGAACTTTATAGGGTTCTATCTCGAGAACGGGCAATACTTCCACCCTAGAGACCATGATTTTCGGAATCAGCGTGCTGAGAAGGCTCTGTGAGCCAATTTTCAGCCAAATCGGGATGGCCCGGTCATGGATGGTAAGAACTTTAGAGGGTTCTATCTCGAGAACGGTCAATATTTCCACCCTAGAGACCATGATTTTCGGAATCAGCGTGCTAAAAAGGCTCTGTGAGCCAATTTTCAGCCAAATCGGGATGGCCCGGTCATGGTTGGTAAGAACTTTAGAGGGTTCTATCTCGAGAACGGTCAATATTTCCACCATTGAGACCATGATTTTCGGAATCAGCGTGCTGAGAAGGCTCTGTGAGCCAATTTTCAGCCAAATCGGGATGGCCCGGTCATGGGTGGTAAGAACTTTAGAGGGTTCTATCTCGAGAACGGTCAAGATTTCCACCCTAGAGACCATGATTTTCGGAATCAGCGTGCTGAGAAGGCTCTGTGAGCCAAATTTCAGCTAAATCGGGATGGCCCGTTTCTCGCTGCTGGACTCGCTGCGAGGGTTCTATCTCGAGAACGGTCAATATTTCCACCCAAGAGACCATGATTTTCGGAATCAGCGTGCTGAGAAGGCTCTGTGAGCCAACTTTCAGCCAAATCAGGATGACCCGGTCATGGGTGGTAAGAACTTTAGAGGGTTCTATCTCGAGAACGGTCAACATTTCCACCCTAGAGACCATGATTTTCGGAATCAGCGTGCTGATAAGGCTCTGTGAGCCAAATTTCAGCTAAATCGGGATGGCCCGTTTCTCGCTGCTGGACTCGCTGCGAGGGTTCTATCTCGAGAACGGTCAACATTTCCACCCTAGAGATCATGATTTTCGGAATCAGCGTGCTGAGAAGGCTCTGTGAGCCAATTTTCAGCCAAATCGGGATGGCCCGGTCATGGGTGATAAGAACTTTAGAGGCGTTCTATCTCGAGAACGGTCAATATTTCCACCCTTGAGACCATGATTTACGGAATCACCGTGCTGAGAAGGCTCTGTGAGCCAATTTTCAGCCAAATCGGGATGGCCCGGTAATGGGTGGTAAGAACTTTAGAGGGTTCTATCTCGAGAACGGTCAATATTTCCACCCTAGAGACCATGATTTTCGGAATCAGCGTGCTGAGAAGGCTCTGTGAGCCAATTTTCAGCTAAATCGGGATGGCCCGGTCATGGATGGTAAGAACTTTAGAGGGTTCTATCTCGAGAATGGTCAATATTTCCACCCTAGAGACCATGATTTTCGGAATCAGCGTGCTGAGAAGGCTCTGTGAGCCAATTTTCAGCCAAATCGGGATGGCCCGGTCATGGATGGTAAGAACTTTAGAGGGTTCTATCTCGAGAACGGTCAATATTTCCACCCTTGAGACCATGATTTACGGAATCACCGTGCTGAGAAGGCTCTGTGAGCCAATTTTCAGCCAAATCGGGATGGCCCGGTAATGGGTGGTAAGAACTTTAGAGGGTTCTATCTCGAGAACGGTCAATATTTCCCCCTAGAAACCATGATTTTCGGAATCAGCGTGCTGAGAAGGCTCTGTGAGCCAATTTTCAGCCAAATCGGGATGGCCCGGTCATGGATGGTAAGAACTTTAGAGGGTTCTATCTCGAGAATGGTCAATATTTCCACCCTAGAGACCATGATTTTCGGAATCAGCGTGCTGAGAAGGCTCTGTGAGCCAATTTTCAGCCAAATCGGGATGGCCCGGTCATGGATGGTAAGAACTTTAGAGGGTTCTATCTCGAGAACGGTCAATATTTCCACCCTAGAGACCATGATTTTCGGAATCAGCGTGCTGAGAAGGCTCTGTGAGCCAATTTTCAGCCAAATCGGGATGGCCCGGTCATGGATGGTAAGAACTTTAGAGGGTTCTATCTCGAGAACGGTCAATATTTCCACCATAGAGACCATTATTTTCGGAATCAGCGTGCTGAGAAGGCTCTGTGAGCTAATTTTCAGCCAAATTGGGATGGCCCGGTCGTGGGTGGTAAGAACTTTAGAGGGTTCTATCTCGAGAACGGTCAATATTTCCACCCTAGAGACCATGATTTTCGGAATCAGCGTGCTGAGAAGGCTCTGTGAGCCAATTTTCAGCCAAATCAGGATGGCCCGGTCATGGGTGGTAAGAACTTTAGAGGGTTCTATCTCGAGAACGGTCAATATTTCCACCCTAGAGACCATGATTTTCGGAATCAGCGTGCTGAGAAGGCTCTGTGAGCCAAATTTCAGCTAAATCAGGATGGCCCGTTTCTCGCTGCTGGACTCGCTGCGAGGGTTCTATCTCGAGAACGGTCAATATTTTCACCCTAGAGACCATGATTTTCGGAATCAGCTTGCTGAGAAGGCTCTGTGAGCCAATTTTCAGCCAAATCGGGATGGCCCGGTCATGGGTGGTAAGAACTTTAGAGGGTTCTATGTCGAGAACGGTCAATATTTCCACCCTAGAGACCATGATTTTCGGAATCAGCGTGCTGAGAAGGCTCTGTGAGCCAATTTTCAGCCAAATCGGGATGGCCCGGTCATGGGTGGTAAGTCTTTATCTCGAGAACGGTCAATATTTCCACCCTAGAGACCATGATTTTCGGAATCAGCGTGCTGAGAAGGCTCTGTGAGCCAATTTTCAGCCAAATCGGGATGGCCCGGTCATGGATGGTAAGAACTTTAGAGGGTTCTATCTCGAGAACGGTCAATTTTTCCACCCTAGAGACCATGATTTTCGGAATCAGCGTGCTGAGAAGGCTCTGTGAGCCAATTTTCAGCCAAATGGGGATGGCCCGGTCATTGGTGGTAAGAACTTTAGAGGGTTCTATCTCGAGAACGGTCAATATTTCCACCCCTGAGACCATGATTTTCGGAATCACCGTGCTGAGAAGGCTCTGTGAGCCAATTTTCAGCCAAATCGGGATGGCCCGGTCATGGATGGTAAAAACTTTAGAGGGTTCTATCTCGAGAACGGTCAATATTTCCACCCTAGAGACCATGATTTTCGGAATCAGCGTGCTGAGAAGGCTCTGTGAGCCAATTTTCAGCCAAATCGGGATGGCCCGGTCATGGATGGTAAGAACTTTAGAGGGTTCTATCTCGAGAACGGTCAATTTTTCCACCCTAGAGACCATGATTTTCGGAATCAGCGTGCTGAGAAGGCTCTGTGAGCCAATTTTCAGCCAAATGGGGATGGCCCGGTCATTGGTGGTAAGAACTTTAGAGGGTTCTATCTCGAGAACGGTCAATATTTCCACCCTTGAGACCATGATTTTCGGAATCACCGTGCTGAGAAGGCTCTGTGAGCCAATTTTCAGCCAAATCGGGATGGCCCGGTCATGGGTGGTAAGAACTTTAGAGGGTTCTATCTCGAGAACGGTCAATATTTCCACCCTAGAGACCATGATTTTCGGAATCAGCGTGCTGAGAAGGCTCTGTGAGCCAATTTTCAGCCAAATCGGGATGGCCCGGTCATGGGTGGTAAGTCTTTATCTCGAGAACGGTCAATATTTCCACCCTAGAGACCATGATTTTCGGAATCAGCGTGCTGAGAAGGCTCTGTGAGCCAATTTTCAGCCAAATCGGGATGGCCCGGTCATGGATGGTAAGAACTTTAGAGGGTTCTATCTCGAGAACGGTCAATTTTTCCACCCTAGAGACCATGATTTTCGGAATCAGCGTGCTGAGAAGGCTCTGTGAGCCAATTTTCAGCCAAATGGGGATGGCCCGGTCATTGGTGGTAAGAACTTTAGAGGGTTCTATCTCGAGAACGGTCAATATTTCCACCCTTGAGACCATGATTTTCGGAATCACCGTGCTGAGAAGGCTCTGTGAGCCAATTTTCAGCCAAATCGGGATGGCCCGGTCATGGATGGTAAAAACTTTAGAGGGTTCTATCTCGAGAACGGTCAATATTTCCACCCTAGAGACCATGATTTTCGGAATCAGCGTGCTGAGAAGGCTCTGTGAGCCAATTTTCAGCCAAATCGGGATGGCCCGGTCATGGATGGTAAGAACTTTAGAGGGTTCTATCTCGAGAACGGTCAATTTTTCCACCCTAGAGACCATGATTTTCGGAATCAGCGTGCTGAGAAGGCTCTGTGAGCCAATTTTCAGCCAAATGGGGATGGCCCGGTCATTGGTGGTAAGAACTTTAGAGGGTTCTATCTCGAGAACGGTCAATATTTCCACCCTTGAGACCATGATTTTCGGAATCACCGTGCTGAGAAGGCTCTGTGAGCCAATTTTCAGCCAAATCGGGATGGCCCGGTCATGGGTGGTAAGAACTTTAGAGGGTTCTATCTCGAGAACGGTCAATATTTCCACCCTTGAGACCATGATTTTCGGAATCAGCGTGCTGAGAAGGCTCTGTGAGCCAATTTTCAGCCAAATCGGGATGGCCCGGTCATGGGTGGTAAGAACTTTAGAGGGTTCTATCTCGAGAACGGTCAATATTTCCACCCTAGAGACCATGATTTTCGGAATCAGCGTGCTGAGAAGGCTCTGTGAGCCAAATTTCAGCTAAATCGGGATGGCCCGTTTCTCGCTGCTGGACTCGCTGCTCGCTGCTCGCTGCTAGTTTGACAGACGTGTTCTCACCTGGGTCACCTAAACCTTAGGTCTATTTTTCGAAACGATGGCACTCTTTTGTACGATTAATAGAGTGGTGGCAAATACCTTTCGATTGGTCCAGTGGGTCCAGTGTTTCCGTAGATGTAGGATGACCACCAAGGATGGCTACTTGGTTTGCAGTGGAATAATGTACGAAAGACTTGAGATGTTACTGAAATCTGGCGCAGGAGGTTCATTTTAGTACCCTTTAACTTTTCAAGTACTTTTCTACTAGATGTATTATTTGAAGATTTATTGCCCGTTTTTGTTTTTATTTTGTTTGTTTTATTTTTTATAAATATGGTAGAATATTCAAAAAATATTTTATGGAAAAAATTAGAATGCATTTGGCTAAATTGAAATGCATAATAGCACAAAATTACTTGACCGCTAGGGCTGCCTTAAAATTTGTCGACTAACACCAATTATGAGAAGTGAACTAACCCGAACTACAGCCTAGAAATATTCAAAATAGCATTTTATTCATTGAGTCATTTTGAAGCACATATTGAATTAATATAGTTGTTACCTATATTTCCACCATAATTGTGAAGTGGGACTCCTTTTGTTTTGCTGACATTGGTTTTTGGATAGCAAATTGAGTGCTTTTGTTTGCTAGGACATGGCCAAGGCTACATATAAACCATGGCATGAAGAGTAATTGAATTAAAAAATTTGCTGTAACAGTTAGGTGAGTCGGTGACTGTCTATTATTTCATATTTAAATTTTGACTTCACATCAATTCACATAGCTAGTATTTTCTAATATGCACAGGCTTCTTATTCTTATTAACGGTGAAAAATTGAAATGGGGTAAATATGGGGGACGCCGCTGAAGACAGGGCGCTAGAGGGCATATTGGTCACGTGATATTTGGAACTTCTCCCGCTCCGTGGGCCATCTACATGCTTAACATCACATGTAAATTTTACGAATCTTGTCAAATTGCCCCAGGCACCCTGTTTTCGCACGACGGTGAAACCGGCGCCTGGGGCGATTTGATCAAGGTTCGTTAAATTTACACGTGACGTTTGGGATAAAGAAGGCCCATGGAGCGGGAGAAGTTTCAAATGTCACGTGACTAATATGCCCTCCGGCGCCCTGTTTTCACCGGTGTCCCTGTTTCCACAGTCATCCAATGTGGGGTTTCATGTTCAGTATTAACTGGATTCAGTCATATTGAAAGCCAATTGCACTAAGATAAAAATAAGTTGAGGGAAGGAAGTACTGGTAGGGAGCTTGGCATATAACTGATTTCCATAAGAAATACTCTGTAAGTAATGATGGTTTCTCATGCTTCACCAACTTTAAAGTGAATGCTCTTTCATTGTATGGCCTATTAATGCAGGATTGCTGAGGTGATTTTTGCACCAATATCTAAATCATTGTGCATATGCAAAGCAGTCAATAGATCTTATGACCAGTTTGATTGATTAAGATTTGGGGTCAAAGGCTTACCATATGAAGACTTGCAAATGAGCTTTGTATATGCATATTCAGTTAGTGTTCACAGACTAGCCAAAGATTTGCAGATACCAAGATCTAATGACAAATATTTGCAGAGACAAAAATGCCATGTACAAAGATGTGTCAAAGATTGATGCTTAGTAGAATATGAATAAATGCAAAATGAAAGAGGGATCAAAACTGAGGATAAAGATAGCCACAGATGAATAAATTCGAAATGGTGATTGTTATGGTTTTGGTTATGGATGAAGATGTTGAAATGGACTGTGGAATAAACTGAAATAAGCTTTCCATCTATGCCATGGCCAACAATGCTTTAAGATTGTTTAATGGTCTTATAATATAACAAACAGTAGCTGGTAGGTTTAGTGTAGGTACCTATCCTAAAGAGTTCCAATTGTGGTAACTCTTTGTTTTGAACAAACCGGCTTTAGCTTTAGCCTGAAACTAAATCTGCCATCATCTGCACTGCAGGACCTCAACAGTTCAGATGTTCTGAACACTGTTACAAGCATTGTCTCACCAAGTGACCCTCCTATTTTCAGGGAGCCTTTGGTACCTATCTGTGTTTCCATGCTGTCATCTCATCTATGTGCTCTGCCTCTGTTACAGTGGTGTGCTGCAGCCATGAGTCAGTTTGTGCCCAAGGAGCTGGTCTGGGTGAAGCTGGGTGGTGTCCAGTGGCCAGCCGTGGTCAAAGACAAGACCGACCCAGAGTGTGAAGAATTTCTAGAGGCGCTGAAACGAGACCCCATCGTGGTTGTCGAGTTCTTTGACAAAAAACTGTGAGTACTTATATAGCAATATCATAAAAATAAAATGATAAAATGTTCCAGGGCACATATTTTCAGGACACTATAAAAAATAGTGTCCTGAATAGAATAGTGTTATAGACTTCTGAGCCTAGTGCTGCATAAAGTCGCCCTAAAAGCAGTTATTATACTGCTGTTCCAGATATTATTCCTTTCTTCAGTCTATTCAATATTCAAAATCACAATATATCACTTCCTGTATTCCATTTTTTCATGTCACTCCCAAGTCCCCCCTCGAACCCAGATTTTATCCAAAAACAATCACAATATTTGCGGGAGACATTGCACTGCTCGGCACCTCCATGTTGAGGTCATTTTATAATTGCTAGCAGAACACCGCAAATACACAACAACTGCTAAGTGTTGACAGAATTTTCGTTGGATAGCTCGATCAAAAACATCGATGTACTCGATACTCGATGTATCGGATACTCGAAATGTAACGGGATATTATTCTGCTTTATTTTGCGTGATCTGCGTTGCAATCCAGTTGAAATGTATCATAAGATAAATTTAAGTTGGAAAGTGTGATATTGAACATCGTGGATATCTTCCACTCCGAACACCTCAAGCCCCAGCTCATCTACATCATAGCTCTGCTCTGGCACAATAAATGGGAAGTGCGGCTATGTTCTTATCAATCGATCTTTGTTTTCAGCCATGATGTGCACAACACAAATCAAATTTGTCGGTACAACTGCGAAGAAAAGGACGATATTGTTCTTAAAAGCTTACGTGAGTATGAATTATGAAATCATCACAAACACGTAGGAAGGTAGTGATAAGATTAAGATCACAGTTATGCAGCGGTAATACTACAGTAGTGCAAACTGCAATAATGCTGTTGGTACGTGGAATGTGAATCATGATACGTTTTAAAGAGGCTACACACCGTTTGTTTACCGGTTTACCGGTAAGTTTTGGCTTTGCATCGCGTAAAATCATGCTTATGGGTTAATCTGCTTTCTGATGTGCTATCACGATTTATTGCGCCCTTTCAGAGCTGACCAGAAACAAGTCTGATATCGCTGAGGACTTTAAGAAGGATATAATCACGGCAGAAAAGCTAACCGATGGTGATATCCACATTCTGAGCCGGGAAAAGTTCAGCATGACTGGTCGTCAAAAGTACGACGAACTGTTCGGCTCAGGTCGAAAATCCAACACCACCAAGGCCGGTGCCAAGCGGAAAATACCACGGACCAGTGAGAACTCTCCGAAACTGAAGACCTCCAAGTACTCTGATCTGTTTCCGGAGGTCTCCAAGAGCCGGAAGCCGGTATCGAAACCAAAGAAACCAGCCAAACCGGCGTCCGAGTCGCCGCGACCCATCACTCACCCTCGCTTCATCGCGGAGAACGACCACAAGATTCACATTCTGGCACCGGACAGTCCGGAAGCTCGCACGGTGGCGCCATCTCTCACCAACCCGTACCGCTGCTCCGAGTGCGGCTTCACCACCGGCCGTCTCAACGTTCTCGTGATTCACAACAAAAGCCACGTGGCAGCCGCTGCGGCTAAACCGGCCACTGCCAAGCGGAAAAACAACGCTGAACCGAGAGACTCCACCCCGAAAAAGAAGAAACGCCCTGCGGATGGAAGCACAGGAAAAGTCGTAAAAGCGAAGGTTGAACGGGGCGAAGGTACGCCGAAGAAGCTGTCGAAGCCATCGCCGAAGAAATCCGCACCGAGCACGCCGAAAAAGTCTCCGAAGAAGGAAGACAAAGTCGAAGAGGTGAAGCCCAAGACGCCGGTGAAGCTGAGTCCGCTGAAGCCGGCGCAGTCGTCGCGGCCACTGCTGCTCGAGGACTGGGACGAAGACGACGACGAGGAGGAAGCTGAACGAGCCAAGATCCGGTCGGAGATCGAGCGCTTCATCTGTGACAAGAAGACGCCGACGAAGATGGACGACGCCTCGGGGCCGTCAACCTCGTCGGGAGGATCACCAGCCGAAGCGTCCAACGACGACGCTACGAAGCTGGGCGAGGACACCAAGGATGAGAGCGTTGATGTCGAGCCGTTTACGCTATCGGAGAATGATGCGGAGCGGGTGGAAGAGACCGAGGCGGAGCGGGCGAAAGAGGCCGATGCGGAGCGGACGGACGAGACCGATGCTGAGCGCACGGACGAGACTGAGCCGAGCGCGGCCGAGCCGCCGTCAGCCGACGACGAGGAGGCGGCCAAGAAGCAGGCTCAGCGTGAGCGAAACGACGCGCTGCTGCAGGCAGCCGTCGACGACGTGCTGGCTGAGACGGCGCCGGTGGCGCTGCCCACCCTGCCGCCGGCGCCCGCCGACCAGGCCGCGCTGAGCACCTACGAGTTCACCGGTGCCGAGCCGGAGCCGGTGGCGGCGCGGCCACGGCCCGTGCGCGTCTGTCCGGCCGGCTCGCCACCACCGCGTGCCGCCGACGCGGTGGACGTGTCATCCAGCCGGCCAACACCGACCTCATCTGCAGACGGACCGCCCGCCGCCACGGCCACCTCCAGCCTGCCGCCGAACCTGCAGATCCTCTCCGTGCCGGGCACGGACGGCCAGCCGGACACCTACGTCTTGGTGAGCGTCGACGAGCGCGGCAACGTGCAGACGGTGAACCCGCTGGAGAACCTGGGCGGCCTCGGCGCCGACACCCTGCTCGCCTATGAGGTGGCGCAGGAGGATGGCAGCACGCGCACGGCCTACCTGAACCCGGCGTCCCTGTCGACGAGCGCCGACATCAAACAGTTGCTCGGCGCGGACGAAAAGGTGGACTCGACCACCCAGCTGCCCGACAGCAGCGGGAAATAACGCCACTGTCGACAGAAGGACGGATTGTTTGGTGGAACTTTATTGAAACACGAGACGTTTTATCGTGGAGTGGTTGTAGAAATTGTTGACGATGTTAGCCGTAGATTTTGACTCGTAGAGAACTCGCGGCATCGGTAGGAAATCATGATCATCGCCAATATGTGGTTGAGGAAGAGTGTCATCGATATGCAAAGTTTATGTCGGCAGGTTGGATGATTTGTGTATGATTGTGTAGTAGAAGTTTCACGATGGCACTTGGGACGGACAGAATCGCGGCGATCGGGTTGGGGTCGCATTGATGCCAGTCATTTGGTCGGGGTGGACACACGACGCGGCTATCGCGTTGCATAAGGTCACGTAGAGACGCGTTATGTAAATGAACTGGCGGCGTGCGCGCGTCCGTGTCGAGGCTATCGGAGGTGGCAGGTTCAAATCAATGGCGTTACAATATTTTTATAGCATGTTTCTGTCTGGAGAAGTTTTGTGGGACGAGTTTCCACCGAGAAACTACTAACGACGTTGACACAGCGGATGTTTTGAGGCGATCATATTCTGCGGACTGGCGAGCGCCTTGTGTCGTTTTCATATTGAACCATAATCACACTGTTTTTCTGTGCTGCGGTGTTGTAGTGTTGCGTGTTGTGCGTCTCATACAAACTGTTGTGCTAAGCACTGTGTGTGAATCTTTTCGCACTCTGCATGTTTCTGTTTTCATTTCGCCGAGCTCCCTGGTATCCAGCGAGAAGCGACCGCCGCGCGGGACGTTTGTGTAGTAATGTATTTCACAGGGCGTCCTTACCATACATATACAATATACATACGTTCACCATAGTATTCATCACGCGTGACCGATGCGTCGGCCATGGAATTCGCCTCTGCCGACCGCGAGCGGGCCTCTCGACTCACGATTACGAACAGAACCTCCATGCACACACGAGCGCGAACACCAGCGGACGGCACAGCGCGGCGGTCCGACATATTGCTGGCGGCCGCCGGCCCGGTCCCAGCACTGAACGGGCGCCTCCCGCCCCAACCGGGTCACACCGGGCAGCACAGGGGAGCCGATCACCCATCAACGGGCCACCCGCAGTGCCCGGCCCGCAGCGGGAAGGGTCGGGGCGATCCGAGCCAAGTAAGCAGCCTGTAAGTCAGAGGGCGTGTGTCGCCATCACTGCGCAGTGCGCACCCATCCCTGTTTCTTCGGCACGACACGGGCGCAACCCGCACCGCGGCGGTGCGGTGAGCCCTGGCGGCTGGCGGCGGTAACTGCTGACGAGCGACACCTGACGGAGGCCGGCTGGACTGTCACCTGTCCGTCATTACCAGACAACGTCTCCTCCGCGGCTCCCGGCTCCATCACGCGCGATCGACTGCCACCAGAGTCAGACTCGTGCGGCACTTCGGACCGCGAGACGGGCCACACCTTTGAGCGGCTGCCGACCGCACCCGACGCCGTCGAGCGCCGAGCCTCTCATCCCAGAGTCGCCTCTGGTCACCGCAGCGTGCTCCCGCAGTGCACCAATAATAGAATAGATGTGTGAATACATTGCCATAGCTAGTGAGTGGGTCGGAGCGGCGCTGGCCGCTCTCACAGGTGCTGCCGAGGCGGACCGATCGGCGCGGCGGCGGCGGCGTACCCGGCGAAATGGTGCTCGGCCGGCGGCGGACCGGCGTAGTGGCCCCAGTGAGGCGGCGGCGCACCGCCCGGCGGGGGCAGCCTGCGGACACGGCGCACTGTCAGTCGGCTGGACACTGAAAGGGCACGTCACGAGCGCCGCAGATACACGAGTAAAGTAAAATTATGAACAGTTACAAATGAGTTACAATGCTAATGGCAGCAGAACGACGGAGTTTACTTGCATACGAATTTACTTGCATTAGCATTTAGCATGTAACGAAACTTGAGGCAAATAAATAGGGTACAGATTTGAGGCCCAAACGGCATCGAGGTGCCATCGATGATAATGATAACTGAAGATATCAGGCGATTCCCAATTCCAAACAAAAGTATTTTCCCGAACAACGTTTGTCGCGGCACAAATGAAGAAAACGCAAACGCAAAAGCGAGACTATGTAGCGAGTTGAGGCACGAGTAGAACAATGCTGACAGCGTGTGGCACAGATGTTGAAAGACAGCAGAAGCAGCGCAAACAAAAGGCATTCATTGAACATCCTATACGGCAGTACTACACCTTTTTGCGTTAGCTTTTGACCATTGGGCAAAACATTTGTACACATTCGCCATATAGGTGGCGCTACAAATGGTCGGTTGGTCACAAAGAATCACCATTGTGCAAAACTATTCGGCGGTCTTCCTCGATAACTCGACATTGAACGAATGGTTCAACATTGTGCAAAACAAATCGTCAATGGTCGAAACTATTCGTCATATGCCGAGCTGGCTCGCTCAATGCCGAAGTCTGGCGAAGTGTCAAACTGTTTTGCAGATCGCTCATTTCAGTGTTCAATCTGTTTTGCTGAATGACTGAAATGAAAGACATCATGCCGGAATAGTTGTGCTCAATGCCGACTGTCGAAATGACTCCTCAAACAGTTATGGCGAATGGTTGAATTCAAATGCAAAAAGGTGTAGTAGACATTGAAACAAGCCGGCGGCGGCTGGGCGATGGATATGCGATTTGATGTACAGCCAGTATGTAAAGCACATTGAGGGCAACACAAAAATAACACGAAAGCTTCACCCGGAACATCAGCTCTCAGGCAAACTCCAAATGGCACGGTCAACGAAAAAGCGAACGTAAAAGAAGCGAAGAGGGCATCCAGCAGATTAACAGACGCACTCACTGAGTCAGTAATACGCTGGTCGGTCTAGTCCAGGGGGACTGAAACAGGGAACGGCACACCAGCCACTATCAGGGACCATACTGGACCGGACCAACCGTCTCAGGCAGGACAAACCACCACCACCACCACGCCGATTTTAGTCGCTAGCTCACAAACTTTTGAGTACCGAGTACAAAATATGCAGTGTGGCAATGACCACCTCGTAGTTCCTCTCTAATATCGCAACTTGTCAGCGCAGGATTTACAGCCATGATGCTAACAATCTAATCACGTTGCTCTCTGCTAACTTATGTCACTTACGGTCCTCCGGCGGCGGACGATTCGGGGTACGCTCCTCCCATGGAGCTCGGCGGTCCCATGGGTCCGTGGGGCCCGCCCGCCATGGAGCTGGGCGGCGCCATGGGGCCCGGCGGCCCGCCCATGGACGCCGGCGGGCCGCCCATGTGTCCGTCCATGTGCGGCGGCGGCGGCGCCTGCGGGTAGCCGGCCATGTGGCCCGGCATCGGCGGCATCATCGGGCCCGGGCCCGGGTACGGCTGGCGGGCGGCAGAATGGTTGGTTAGGTCACGGGTCACGGCGGATAGGCGGGCTGGTTTGGGTATGGCTGACGGCGGACGGACGGACTGGTTAGGTCACGGGTGAGGCATAGACTGGGTCAGACTGGGGTCATGGGTCATATCTGGGCGGCGCAGATGTGTTGGGCTGGGGTTACGGCTGAGATAGACAGATAAGAAAAACATTGGCCACGTGTCATGACAGTGGGGCAGAGACGAGCAGACAGATGTCCCACATGCCACAGTATATCATGCCCGGAGTAAAACGGCTCCAGAGCACAGGACATCCGGCGCTCGACAGGCTACACACGGCCCACACTACTACTGTTTACATTTCACGGTCCGGATCCGCTAGCCTGGCTTAAACGCGCGACGCGATGGGGGACTGCTGAAGCGTCACATGCCACACCGATTAAATATCGTCCACGAAGCTGAGTACGCGTGATGACGCATCGTCAAGTGTCAACACACAGTTGATGAACGGCATGGAGCTGCACGGCGACTCAGCTCAGTAGCCAATAAGGCGCCGACCAGCAGTGGAACCCCGTGCGTGCCGGCGGTGGCCGTATGGCCTGGCACCCGGTGATGGTAACTGTCACAGCGACATTATGCAGATGGCCCGGTACCGTCCTGATAAGATTACTGACTAAAATCAGTCGCGCCTTCATTTACATGCTTCACAAAAGGTTGAGACAAATGGTATACGTAGGATGCTTTAAATAAAGTAAAACGCTATTAAAAAGGTAATTGCCTACATGTTTCAAGTTTCATGGGGCGAGGGGATGCATGATTGGTGTCCTGGCCATAGCCACAGACTGCCGTTACCCACCAGTAAAAAAAATATCCATCAGTATGACTCTGATCTTTCACACCACACCACACCGTCCCCCCTCCATCTCAGACTGACCTGCGGAGCGCCGTGTTGCGGCAGACCGGGCGGCGCCGGCGGCATCCCGTAGTACCCTCCTGGCGGCGGCGGCGCGCCGGCCATCGGTCCCGGCTGGCCGTACTGTTTGACCAGGTGCGCCGGCGGCGGGCCGTAGTAGCCGGACACGGCCGGCGTGTCTCGCATCAGCTGGTGGTAGAGGTTGAGCGCGTCCACCAGATCCGAGCTGATCTTGGTGAGCTGCGCGTGCCGCCGGTCGGTGCGCTCCAGCTCCTGGTCAATCAGCGGGCCCATCGCCAGACATTGCTCTGGGGGAGGCGGCAGATGGGCGAGCGTTAGCGGACGGAACGCAGATGCTTGGGCAAGATGGCGGTGCAGGCGTTCAGCGTAACGGAAAGAGTAGATGACGTGAATATTAAAATCACAGCACATCCCGCCCTTATACGATTTACTGTGACGAGTGTAGATAGACAAAATAACCATTGTCACTGAATTAAATTACAGAACAATGCACAATGCCATACAACGATTTTTCCCCTGCAGATGGACATCTAATGGCTCCACTCCAGCTATCTCATCGTGCCAGTTTGGGTCGTCTCACCCTCGAGCGCCAGCAGGTGGTCTGAGTCGGGCCGGTCGCCGGTCGGGTCCGCCTCGTTCAGCAGCTCCAGCAGCTCGGATATCTTGGCGCCGTCGATGGCCACCGGCTCGGCGGCGGCGCGCTCCACTGTGTTCACCTCCACCTCCTCGTTGAACTGCACAGACTTGCGCTGCTGACGCTCCTCTTCTGCACGGAGCGGTATCGATAACCACGTCACCATCACAGTACAGACATTATGGTGCACGCGCACAATTAGCCAGTCTGATCTATTGGAAATGATTAAAATATTCCATTATCAGTTATAGACAGCACAGTAATATATCCCCTCAAAGGGCTGCAATGCTCTGATAAGCCTTTGTTGGAACCTCACACCCAGATGAACGAAAAGCTCCCCACACCATCAACACCCCTCGGCCCGAAGGACTCACTCCACTGCTCTGGCTCCTCGGAGAGGTCCGAGGTGACAAAGTTGGACGGGAACAGACCCTTGCCGCGGTGGTTGGAGCCCAGCCACCAGTTGGGGTCGCTGTCCTCCGTCACAAGCACTGGCGGCGAAGCCGGGGAGAGAGAATAGTCAGAGGCGGCTGCGGAACGAGCGCTGTGGATAAAATTGGTGTTATATAAATGTAAAATCGCAAATCATATTTGGGCACAAAGTAATGTCAAACCTGGACTTGAACTATTTGCGAAAGCGTCCATTTGATGATGCAACAGCTATAGAACAAGCACAAATTAGGTAGCGGCATTACAAATGTTTTATGAAGCACCCAATAAGACACTCAAGTTCCATACCCAAACATCATCCCAGCCAAGCCAACCCGCATCATTAGCCTCGTATTTGGGGCCCAGCACACGTCACATACTATCTGTCACTGGCCACCGATAAAGGCCAGCCGTGTACACGACCAAGCGTAACAACAGACCTCGTCGCCGTGTTATCGAAATGCCAGTGTACTGATAAAGGCAGATAAAGACAGCGTTGCCAATGGCAAGAGCGGCATCACAAAATTATCAGCCAAATAATCCATAGTGCGGATTTACACATTGGTAGTGATTGTTGAATCGTTGCTGGCCGGAATTTCCGACAGGCGCGTTTTACGGTGTCATTAATGATAGACGAAGTAAGACGGCTCAAATGTCAAATTTTGTCGTCTGAGCCCTGCCCGGATTTGTACGCTGTTCTGAAATCGGTTGGGAGCACAAAAATCGTATTCAAACTCGTTATAATGTTCAAGTAGCGTAACACTTACGCATTACCTGCCAAACAACTCACCCACACAGTCCATATGAACTCTCACTCCCATCTCGCCCCGACTCACCGATCTCCCCGGCCTTGAAGGTGAGTTCGTTGTCCTCGGCTGCCTCGAAGTCATACAGAGCCCGCACCTTCCGCTCGGGTTTGGCAGCAGCGGCAGCGCCGGCGCCCCCGGCAGACCCACCAGACGATGATGTGGACGGTCCCGGGGAGCTGAGCACGCTTTGCGCCGACGGGTACAGGCTGGAGGAGCGCGGCGCCTTCTCCGCTTCCTTCATCGACAGAGCGATGGCTGGAAACGGGAGGTGAGGCGAGCGGTGACAAACATCCGATATCGACAGCGTGATGGTTGAAAACGGGAAGTGTGGTAAGGGACGGAATATCGACAGAGAGATAGCTGTTAACAGGAGTCGAGTTATAGAGGGATGATATACATTCGACAACGATAGCACGATGGCTGAAGACGTGGGGCATGATGAGGGATTGAATATTGACAGCACGATGGCTGAAAACGGTAGACAAACTATGGATATTACCGGTGAAGGTTTTGTGGTAAGGCATATTGGCGATGGTGACGAGAAAAAGGCTGCCAGTAGAAAGCAGAAACGATTATGAGAAGACCATCATTTTGTAATGCCACATGATGAAAACTGATGATAAAATAGAACCATCAATCAACACCAAAATTAGATCCGATAAGAAAAAAAAAAACAACCAAAACATGATGGCTCATTCAACAGATCACGTCTTTATCTCATTCACTGAGGCGTGGCGCCAGCATAGCATCGAGCCACAAAAAAAGCCGTGCGAGTCACTGATTGCGCAAATGTGACGCGTTAGATGACTCAGGATAGTTGTGACGTCAGACGTGGTACCCATGAGTCAGAACTGTTACACACAACACCGGTGATGAGCGCGACGCAGAGGCAAGTATGGGGCCATCGGAGGATGACTTGCAAATTCGGGCGCTGCGGCGCCGACAGCATACACTAAGCTCAAGGACAGGGATAGCTGATGGGAGGACGTGGATGTATAAAATGTACGTAAGACACCAGAATCAATGAACGGCAGATAGAGCGTATCAGTCATCAAACGTGGTACATTGTTTCACCCCTAGTAAAGAAAAACTGCCCCGTCGTATCGTATTGAACAAAACTTATTATGGGTGTATCTCGGTACAAAAGTACATTTTCAGTGACGTGCAAATATAATATTTTGGAATCTATGAGTCTTTCACGGGTGGGCATCCCAATAACATTCGATATGATTGTGAAAACCGCTAAGTTCCCGTTCTAAGAACGTACAGCGTCTGCCCCACTAGCTCACCTTTGGCGATATCGTCTTCCTCCTGCTGCGAACTGACCACGTTCGGGTCTCGGCTGGCGGCCGCGGCGGCCTTCTTTGGCGGCGCCTCGTGGTCGGCCAGCCGGGCGTACAGTCCCTCGTCCTGCAGCGACCGGTACAGGCTCGGGATGAGCGAGAGCTGCGAGTCCGAGCGGAACTCGGTCTCTGCCCACTTCTGCAGCGACTGTAAGATGGAGCAAGGGGAGAAGAGCGGGTCAGAGGGCCCGGGGAGGCGGGTTAGCGAGGGGTCAATGACGACGAAAGTTCGGGTTGGTAGACTAGTTAGCGGAGTTTAACCTAGCATCACGGATGGAGATTGCAGCGCGGCCACTGGTTAGTGGTTCGATGTCTTTCCCTTACAGCAATATCTTCTCTCCAATCCCCTGATTTCAGGCTCCCTTAGTTGCATTATGCAGCCCGATCCCAACGATCTTGTTGGGGTCAGGGGGCTGTCTAATTTCTCAACGCTTGGGTGTTCAGCATGACTTCTGACAAAGACACGCTACTGAAAATCACGTCCACCAGTCGATACTTACGGCCAACAGTCGGGAGGAAACCCGCTTGTGGGTGTTTGGGTTGAACACATGCTTCTTGAACTCCTGCTCGAACTCGCGGCTGGCCACCTCCAGGTGAAAGTGTTTCCCGCTGTTGTTCACACAGGCATCCAACAGCTGTCGGCATGGCAACGAGAAATGTCTGCATCTCAGATTGTTCAATGAGAGCATAATGTTATGACAAAACACTTGCTAATTTACGATCCACTGAATCACGCATATATGAATCCCACCAGCCATCAGGTAAGTATCCTGTATATATTCCACAAGCCCCGGTAGGTATCCCACCGAGCCCCGGTAGGTATCCCACCAAGCCCCGGTAGGTATCCCACCGAGCCCCGGTAGGTATCCCACCGAGCCCCGGTAGGTACCCCACAAGCCCCGGCAGGTACCCCATCGAGCCCCGGTAAGTACCCCACAAGCCCCGGCAGGTACCCCATCGAGCCCCGGTCGGCGCCTCTCCGCGCCGCCCGACTCACGGTGATGGTCTGCAGCTGGACGTGCGGGTTACGGTGGTTCAGCTGACGGATTATGGAGCGCATGGCGTCCTTCGGGTTGGCCGCTGCCCGGTCGCACAGGTCCATGATCAGACCCCAGTCCTCCGTGGTGTTCTTCTCGTCCGTGACACGATCTGAAAGCCGAAACCGTGAATAATTTTAGACAAAAAAGGCATTTGCTTTGGAAGGCAAGGACAATCACTTTAGAAAGGCAGTAAAAGGGCAATAAAAATAAAATGTACCATTTTTTCACACATGATAGTGCACTTATACTGATACTCATAATGTTTGCACCAATGCACTTACTCATTCCATGGACTGAACCTTTTTCACCCATCAATTTACAGTTTGATACAAAATGAGCCACTATGTCCTGGAGGCTTTACAGATGGTCATCTCACCTCAGCCACATAGCAGGCTCAGTAACATCTGACTGCTCCATGGATGCTTCAAAAAACTAGTTGGATTACCACCAGATGCCACAATAGCCCAACTGTGTAATTCTTTTGGCTGAACACCATGCATATGGCTAACTGTATTAAATTAGGCAGACATAATCTATATGAAACTTTTAGTACCAATATCAGCTGCTATTTGTATTATTGATCAGATTCATACCATAAACCATAGGCCACTTGAGGTGCTTATTATCTGATCTTCCTGCTCACAACATACAGGTTTCATTAACTTGTCAGCTGTTATTTAAATGGTTTTCTTACTCATGTAATGGTGTTGCCAGCTCAGACAAAGTCACAATGATACCATTGAACTACAGCAGTTTTCTCAGGACCAATTATAATCCAAAACTCAGAAACACACTGAATGAAAGTGGAAATAGGAGGTTTTAACTACCTACTATCAGTTAGATGAGCAGATAGTAGTTTTAAATGGACTTCTGATTAAAGGCATTTAACCTTTCACTCAAAACTGATATAGTTGGTTAAAAAATAACAGTTTGAGCCTTTTTTAGTCTGTTGTTCACACATTTACAGCAATTATTCATGAAATCAAATAGGCATAAAAAGGGGAAAAATAAAAATTGAAAGCCATAAAATGATGTAATTGCAATGGAACAGACAACAAACAAATAATAAAAAATTATGTCAGAACATCTCAAACTACCTAATGTAGACATAAAAAAGTTATTTTTGAAGTAAATTCTACTACTTTTATTGACCAAGGCACGGATAGTAGCCAGTAAATAGGAAGCTGATATAAACTGAGCTTTCTGAAAGTATTGCTCAATGGAACACTAAATTCAGCCACTACACTAATTGCTGGGAGGTCCAATGTTAATCCATGCATGGTACTTTGAAATGATACATCCTCTGCATTACAGGTCTTTTATATGGCTATCATTTGATTTAATGGGTAGACCTAAAAGTGTCCCTATTACCACCAGCTTGGTCATTTTCCATGTTCATTTAATGTTACAAAATATCAAGCATTATGATTTAACTACACAAGAAAAAAACAAGACCAACTGAGCACTACAACACAAAGAATTAGCAGCCTCAAAACGTACACAGAACTTACCCACATCATTGTCGAATGGTGAGCTGGTTGAGAAGATCCCCATGATGCCTACAGTATTTTATAACACTGGAGGCCTGTAGTAGATCACTAGGTCCTCACAGCTTTGCTGATAACCATGAACAATGATGCATCAGTCCACTGTCCACCTGCAATAGTCTCAACTCCTGAAACACAAAGAACAGGGGAAGGGGAAAGTCACAATTCGGTCCGAAAGTATTTTCTTTCCAGGAAAGTGAAAAGGTGCTATAACAAAGGAGCTTTCAAGAAAAATAAATCAGATAAAAGCGCCTTGTCTGAGCTGAAAGGATGCATGCTTTAACAATAGGAACTAGGCTGACAAGCAGTTTAGGGCAAAATATACGTCAAACAAGTGCTACCTAGTCCTACCTACCTATCCGTCTTGGGTTAATTCCAATTTCCAATGGTCAGGGACTACCACCTCAAACTGCAAAACAATGCAAATATCAAAAACGAAATGAAACAGCTCGCAATAACCCAAGTAAAAGGACTTGGAATCACTTGAACCAGCAGACCACCCACTCAAAAGGAAAATTACAACCCAGCTTACGACTTTCGGCGATTACGATGAGTCGTAATTACAACTGCTACAAATATGACGCAGTAATCAGTCAAGCTTTAATCGTATTTTGACATCTTTAACATTTTGTTTGTATTTAAACTCCAATCATCAACTTTTTTATTCGAAAACATTTAATATATATACTGAATAAAGCCCTTTTTATAGTGAATGAAGCTGATTAGAAGAAATAATGCTAAAAAATTGCATAATCATTATATAACGTCATCAAATTTTCAAATAAATCTCTAACTGTGATGAGATAAAAAGAGCATCCCTTGATTCAACACTCAAATAAACGGAAAACGAAAACAAATCGTTTGTAATTGGTTTTGTAGGTTTTGTAATGGGTAAGTGATCGCATCGGGTGTGTTGCCTACTTCAATTTGAAGTTTTCGAACTGCAATTAACAATTAGCTAACGTTTGCAAATGTTTTATTTTATAGGCTTTACCAACACAGGGATTGAAACTGGATACCTACCATGGCAAATTATAATTGTATTTGAGCGGTTGATCGACAGAAACCAACCATTTTATATTTATCATTTATTGTAACATTTGGCATGCTAATGCAACAATTTGGCAGACGATGAGCCCCAGACTGGAAAACATCCATACACTACGCCGGACGCCCATGAGACCCTCTTGCAAGCGATTTGCGCTGAAATTTCTGTGTGATTTGCGCCAAAAATTAGGTGCCTATTTGTGTGAAAATCAAGCCCTTTTTATATAAAGCAAATTAAGCCCTTTTTATATAAAGCACATGTGAAAATCTTCCGATCAAGTTTATATGAACCAGACAGAGTGTTCCGGTGCCTTGTATGCTCTCCCATGTTTGAGCGAATGAGTTTTTCATTTCCACAGAAACTCAATACCTCAATAGTCTTAGCGCACTCTAGCTTCATGCCTTGTGCTGATGTTAATATCGCGGAGCAGTATGTTCGAGGCTGGTGGGAGTGGCAGCGAGGGCCGGGCAGCGGAGCAGCATGTGCTCCGGCACATCACCCTCTTCTCGGCACATGGCGCAGAGCGCCGCGGGGCACCACTTGTCTGGGCACTGCTGGTACGCCGCGGAGTGGAGACTGCCGATTTGGTGCCGTATTGGAGCGAGCGGCCCCAGTGGCCCGCCCTCATCTGGTGCACCGAAACGGCATTCTCTTGGTCCGCACTCCGCTGCGGGGATAGGGAGCGGTGACGTGCTCCCGAGGAGTGGCTTGAATAGTGACTCTGAGCAGTTGTCGCGCCATTGATGCTAGGCCGCACAGTGAACCGCCCTGGTCAGTGAGTGGGCGTTTGAGGGCAGGGCGGCCGCCTGTTTTGCCAGGTCGTCCGCGCTCTCATTCCTCTCGATACCGCAGTGGGCAGGAACCCACTGCAGTTTTGCTTAACGACGCTTGGCGATGTTCAACAAGGTCTTCCATACCTATCTCCATGCCGAGGGTTGAGGCCTCCCTAGTCCCTGGGCAGCCACTTCTCCGCTGAGTTCGAGCGGCTCACCATTTCGAGCACGCGACGACCGGGGCGGGGAGGTCTCGTCCCGAAACCTCTCCAGAGCCGCCCGCGGGGCGAATCTGCTGCTAGATTGACCAGCGTACTGCATAAATTCGGTGACCGTCTTAAAGGCCTGGCTACACTATGCGTTTTCTGCGTGCGTTTTTGCGAGTTTGTGTGTTTTGCGTAATATCGTTCTAGAAAAAAAAAAGTTATTACTAATATAACTTCTTAAGTATTTATATAAAAGTTAATAAAACGTTTATATTAATTAAAATTGTATATGAAAAACATATATCAAAAGCGTAATCTCGTTTCTTTCTAGAAAAATATTCTGCAAATCACGCAAACTCGCAAAAAACGCACGCAGAAAACGCATAGTGTAGCCAGGCCTTAAGTCTTTCGCCTAAAAATTATGCGACCGCCCTGCGCCGAAAAATTCGTCCGCCGCCATGTGCTGAATTCGGCGCATGCGAAGTTACGCCGGACGTGCGCTGAAATTTTCGGCGCAATCCCGCCACTACGCCGGACATATTCGGCATAACGTGTATTATTTCCAGTCTGGGTTGAGCCATTGTTTAGTACATCCAAATCATTTGATAGGTACCTACCTATGAATCAGAGCACTAAAGAGTCACTATACTATATGAGTCACTATATGAGTCAGGGCACTGAAGAGCTATGAATATTGATATGAGGATTTCACAACGAATAGGAGTAACAAGTAAAATCAAACATTTTTTTAGCTTCGGGCACAAGAAAATAATAGTTAAAAGTGACCATCCCACCTTAACATTAGGTTTGAGGTGAGCTAGCGAGATTGAGGTCCTCACCCTGGCACACAAATGACGGGTCATGTCACATGAACATTTTTCTAATTCAATGTGTCATGTTCACCCATGAACCGATTTTTGAGAGGGTTTTAAACACCATTCGTCCAAAACAGGCGCATCATCATCAAAATAGGCGCATTTCAATTTTCTCCCATTGACTTATAATGGAGAGGTCGCAAAATTGACCTGACCTTAGGTCACCAATATCGAAATTCCGAGATAAACATTTTGTACATATTGTTACTCTTATAAATCGCTGAAACTTTCAAGGCGATCGTTCAGTCGGTGTAGCTATGACGAGGATTGAAACTTTCTGAGGTTAGGTCACTTGACATGACCTGGTAACCTGCTGGATCTGAAATTTTCACATGTGCGGAAAGATGCATTAACCCGCGCGGGGCTGGGGGGGTAAATTTTACCCCCCCCCCCCCTCACGAATTTTTGCGATATCTCAAAAACGGCGGCGCGCAGCGCCGCCAAACTTTCAGTACCTTTTCTTAAATCAATTTGACACCTTCCCTGAAAATTTGAGCGAAATCCGTCGGAAAATTTTTGAGAAATTGACGTTTTAGTGACGTCATGTTCGCCATTTTCGCCTCAAAAACGGCAAAAGTTCAAACGCCGCTAACATCTTCATTTTTAAAGGAATCAAGACGTAACAAAAAAGGTTATACGTAATTTTACTTTGTCTATCAAATGGCTATCTCGGTTTTTTGAAAATTTTGGATTTTGGCCTAAATTTTTTCAAAAAAAAACTGATTTTTTTGGGAAAATCATTATAAAATCCAAAATTTTGAGTCTATCGAAAAACCGGAATATATGTCAGAGAAGTGGTCTATGTGCACCTACATACCAAATTTTAGAAGAATCGGTTCAAAAATGTGGGAGTTATTCAAAATTTTATGACGTCACGACACACAAAATTTTTGAAAAATGACTTTTTTTGGAAGTTCTAGACCTCGTACGGAAACAAAAATAGCACCATTCGATTCACCGTGAAAAACTGCATCAGATAGACACCTTTTTAGGCCTTAACAACCAACTTCAAAATTTGACCTCACTTGACCTGACCTTGACCTGACCTCGACCTGAAATTCATCCAGAGGTGGTCCATATCACTTATTGAGTGTGCCTATTGAATTCTATGAGTAAAATGACCCATAAAACATGTGTCGCACTCGCACATGCCCTTTTCTATATTTTGTTTTTTGGTGACCTGACCTGACCTGACCTGACCTTGACCTTGACCTCTGAATGATATTGTATGCAACGAATATTGTCTTGGTAGCCTAAGAACACGTTTTGGGCGATCAGTCTCAGTCCATGACTCCATTCTTCGGCAACTACGGTGCAAGGCCGATACTGTAGAAACTTGCAATTTGTACCCTTGACCTGACCTTGACCTTGACCTCAAACTTTAAATTAAGTACATGTTTTTAGTAGTTCGTGATGAGAGCTTTCGATTGGCGTTTGAATTTTCCAAATCGGACCATTAGTTCGGGAGATAACAGGGGGGTAAAATTTACCCCCCCCCCCAGCCCCGCGCGTTCGGCTGGAGACCCCAGCCCCGCGCGGGTTAACAGGTGTGCCAAAAACGGTGGCGCTCCGCACCGCCTTTTCGGAGATATCCGCGAAAAACCGCAGGGGGTTGTTCAAACACAAACAAATTGTTCAAAGAGGTGTTCAAAGAAGTTGTTAAATTAGTTTCTTGGACAATAATGCATTAGAAAAGCAGTTTGGCATGATACTACATTTGGATCACACAGCTCCATGCGAAATCTGTGCAACACTGCACACTGTGTGTCTTCTGAGTGCCTCCACACCGGCAAGACCTTGTCGACTGTTGAGATTGTCATGTTTTGTAGTCTGGGCTGCTGTAATGTAGGTTCCTTCCTCAGCTCATGTTTGTGGGATGCTTCCAAGTCCCAACTCTTGGTGGCAGTGCCATAGCATTTCAATTTGGACTGGGGGAGGGATCAGCCAGCTGATAAACCCAAAAGTAGGCACTGAATTCCACAGTATTTTCAAACAGTTACTTTACAGCATCTGCACCTGGCTCCCTGGATATCGAGACTGGATGTTATGCATCCCTCTCAAAGTGTGCTAATTGATAGCCCATGAAGTCTGGGCACCAAATCACACACAATTCATGAATCAGTAATCGCAGTGTGCTTCTTTCTTCAAGTGCCAAGTGGTTGATTGCATTATTTAGGTCCAAAGGTGTGTGCTGTGTAACTTGTATTTGTGCAGCAAAACGTGCAACAAAAATGTCACTCACCTCACAGCTGACAGACTACTGAATAATTGGCTCCCAAACAGCTAGGTTGATGAGGTACGATACCATCCATATGAAATAAGTGTTAACAGTTTTGAATGGACCGTTATCTAAAATATGCTACTGCCTGTTGCAGAATGATTGGTGACTGAGTTGACAGTGCCGAAGAATAAAGATGGACGACAGCAACACCAGCCAGCAGCGCAACAAAAAGGTACCGTCGCAGGTCGCTTGAAACCCTGCTTCACACGCAAACCTTGTAGGCTAGTGCACGGTGCATGCCAATATCGTAACGTAAAACAATCATAGTTGGAAAGTTGTAGGTATGGAATTGCAGGTGCTGGGACACCACGAGTCCGACGCCCCAGCGATGACCTTGGCCCGCATCACGTCTGTGTCGGCCCCAAAGCCAAGCCGGCGGTGAATTGTATGAGCTTGAATTTTGTTTTGTTGGGTTAGGCCCTTTTGGTCCAATTAGACCATTTCAGAGCCGGAAGGATATTAGGAATTAGGGGGAGACATTGGTCTGGGCAGGCACCCTAGTGAGTCACCGGGGCTGAGCCCATCCCGAAGGACAGGCCGATCAGGTACTCACTGCACCCTGCTACGGGGTGCGCTCCCTCGGGAGTGGCGGTGCCGCTCCAAGGGAGCAGCCCGCATGAGATAAAGTTGCCTGTCCACGTCCAGTCCGGAGGGGGGTTGCGGCGTGGAGGAGAAGGATTTCAGTATCCTGAGGATAGAAGCACGGAACGGCCACAAGCTGGAATGGACCAGTGCAATCTATATACCCTGATTACAATGCTCTACCTATGGGAACAAGCATTATTCGCAGTATCCCTGGATTTTTTTTTTCAGCAAAAATGACCGCTTACCAGCCAGTAGCCATAGAGTTGGGTGTTTGAACGTCGTTTACGACTGAAGCGATCCTCTTTTCGTTCAGAGGCCTTTCCTGTTTCGCACAAACAGGCACCACCCAAATTACTGTGCTAATAGCGCCACCATCCAGTATGTTGGTCGCGACGGATGGCTCGTTCTAGGTGGCGCCAACAGTATCGCCTCTCCACATTTCTTGTCGCTGGAAGGCCGTCACTGAAGGGCCTTTGGCTCCAGTCCGAAGCTGCGAAAGGCTTATACGTGATGTTGCTGTAAGTAGCTTTTCAGACTTTCAACGTGAATAGGTCTCGAATCTGTGTTTTTGTAAGGGATGTAATTTGTTCCAGGTGAGACAGCAATGCTGGCAATAATTTATTCTGTTTTTTTTTTCTGACGTTTTTTAAAGAAATATTTTCATTTTAATACATGTGTAATTATGCTGCCAGATGGTATAACCTTTTTTAATTAAATACAATACACTTTGCCATTCGCTGAGAACACAAGGACGTTCTACACATACATGTTTCGACTCGGGGGCTGGATTTAGCATTGACAGATCTATGTAATTGCTAACTTCCCATCACTCTGTCAGTGGCAGTGCCGAACAGTCTCATCAGTGCCGCTCGTTCTGGACTTTCCTAAAATCCTAATCCGTTGTTTTTGCGTTGCCTTCCGATCTGACGCGGTATCTTCCGCTATGGGGCTGGGTGGCAGGCCTGGCGGCGCCTCCCGCCAGCACGTGCGTGGCCCCAGTTGTGAGTAATTTCCGTCGTGTGATTGAATCGTCCCGGGTGCACGTCAGAATAGCTAGTGACATTTGAGCTAGTGACTTTTGAACTAGTACAAAACAGCTAGTGCCTCAAAACAGCTAGTGACAAAACAGCTAGCGTCAAAATAGCTAGTGAAGCAAAATAGCTAGTGCTTAGAAACAGCTAGTGACAAAACAGCTAGCGCCAAAGTAGCTAGTGAAGCATAAAGAGCTAGTGCCTCAAGACAGCTAGTGACGAAATAGCTATCGTCAAAATAGCAATTTCGTTGGACCTCTGTTCCCTTCCCATTCACTTTGCTTCAAAAATGCAAGATATCTATGACTGTAAATATGTATTTCCCGCGATATGCCATCTCTTTAATTCCCCGGTGCCCCGCTTCTAATTTGTTGTTTGTCCTAGGGATCCCGTCCTCTGCCCTCCTAGCATTCCAAATAATTTTGTCAAACTACGGTGCTCTTCTGCTCCTTCTACCCGTGGGGACTCTTCGTCGGGAAAGAATCTATAATAGCTGCTCTACGAATAAGCTATTTTGCTTATTAGCTATTAGTCGACGCTAGCGATTTCTATAGCTACATGGGCGTAGGAACGGCTGGAACATTGTGGGTGCATGGGTGCAGAAATCCAGCCATGGCCGGTGAAGCCGGGGGGGGGGGGGGAGGGGGTAGCGAGCGGCACCCGAGCGGAGGCTCCTTGTGAGCTTTGAGGGTGTACCATGTCGAAAAGGTACCTACCAATGATAAGTGTATTTAGAAGCGTTGATAATGTCAATATTGACTACCGCAAAAAGTACCTAAATGCGGCTAACTTAGCCATTTTCGAAGATAGGTATCGGACTAAAACTTTTGACAGTGGGTCATCGGTATGTGTTCAATCACATGTGTTCCGTTGCTTCCTTTTTTACTTGAGCGCAAATGTAAGTTTTGAAGACCATCACAGTAGCAAACGCTTCTAAAGGTGGAAAGCGGGCAAAATATCCTGAATTTGTTGTGCTGCATGGGAAGTAGTGTTGATGAGAAAAGGGGTTTTTGTTCCAGATTATTATGGGTGCAGAATACATTGTCTGCACCCACTGGAGAATTATTGTGGGTGCAACTGCACCCACTGCACACATGGTTCCTACGCTTATGACTAGCTATAATGAAGCACTAGCTATTTTGCTCTACTAGCTATATTGACGCTAGCTGTTTAGTCACTAGCTGATTTAATGCACTAGCTATTTTGCATTACTAGCTATTTTGGCGCTAGCTGTGTTGTCACTAGCTGTTTTGAAGCACTAGCTCTTTTGTACTAGCTCAAAAGTCACTAGCTCAATAGTCACTAGCTGTTTTGACGTGGACCCATCGTCCCGTACTCCTGTCCCGGACTGACAATATCGGCATCAGATAGCCGGAGACGCCCGTTTTTTCTTCGCCACGGCGCTGCCGTCGTGTCACCTGTAGCCAGCGCTGGGTGACAACGACGGGAATTAGAGAAGCTTGATTCACTAATTCAGTATTCTTAGAAACGTCGGACTCATCTATTGCAGGATGTTGTTGAGATAATGTGTCGGTAGCAAGGCGTGTCATATTTGTGTTTTTGAATGATATTCGCTATTGATAATCTCGGGGTCTAGGGTGCTCACTGCTCACTCACCTTCCGCTTGAACTCAATGAGAGGAATGGGCGCATCCCAAGAGCCCCTTCAGCACTGGCTGGTTGATGTTGAGTGTCTACTGTAAGGGTAATGGATTGATGTTAGTGCCCTGTCGGTATGAAGAGAATACTTCAGTTGTGCTAGAGTTGTTCGGATATAGCGGAGACACGTATGTGACAGAGCAATAGCGCGGAAATTCAAATTTATTTACTTTCGGGTCACGTAATCCTTAGTGGTTTGTGCTAGTGGCGCACTGTAACCAACGTTCTCAACCAATTCGTAAAAGACAAACACAAGCAGTTCTGCTGGAGCAGACGCAGTGGCTGTGGCGTTTGAGACTGTAAACGAGCAAAGTCCCGCATTTACCGTAAATTTATTGACAAAAGTCTTTGGCTGAAAGCCACGTATCCAACTTCCTCCGATCGTTCATTATACTGTATTATGGTCATTGGTCTGGCTAGTGGTCTCATGAAATTAGGGATTCGCTCGCCAATTCGCTCGCTCATAATTCTAGTATTAGGAGCTCTCGCTAGCCGCTGGCAGCTGAATCTACATACCTGCCAGAGGGGCAGGTATGTAGATTGGAGGGGCAGACTAATCGGACATTTTGTCGGTGAGTTGTGCTATCAGGATCTCACAAAAAAACGCTAGGATTCCGCCAGCGAGCACTCTGGTCTAAATGAGTGGATGTTGAGGGTGCTTATAAACGCAGTTTGATTGTAAGGGCTTAGATAATGCATGGGCGTTTTTTTTTTCGATCTGACGTGTGCAGCGATAGTAGTATATCCTGCCTAACTGCTTAGGATCTGGTTCCCATCCGCTCTATTTCATTTGCATGTATGTACAGCCCTCTGCAAACTGCGTGGTAGGTATTCTTTTTTCGACAAAACCGAGAATAGCGCGAATACTTCGCTATCGGTCACTCGGGAATCGTACGAGCAAGACGCGCGAGACTCCACACCTTAGATTGGCATTATCATCGCATTCATTTTCCATCCAGTTTGGCAGCAAAACCCAAAAGTTTATATTTGCCTCCAAAACAAACTTTTGCCTTTTGTTGCCACACAAGGCGTATACTTTGTTTAGTGATAGACCCAATCGAAGGGGTGGAGCATGGCGCTTCTATTTGCGGTGAGTTCCGACCGAATAATAACATAGCCTTTTAGTTATTATCGGTTTTGTCGAAAAAAGAATACCTACCACGCAGTCTGCTGAGGGCTGTACCTATTACACAATAGAAATGTACCTATAATGTATATAATTGGCATGGATTGACATGAAAATATATGTATTGTATAATTGTATATGTGAGCACTGAGCATGAATAATTTCAACGTCTTTATCTTATTAGTCTCAGTGCAGCAAATATTTTCTCTTTTATGCTCATTTAAAATTGTGTTAGGTGAATAAAGGCACTATGACAGACCCTCAAGCATGTCGTTTGTAGGCCGGGCTGGGACGAGCAGTTATTTTGGATGATGGGTTGGGCTTGGGGATGCTGAGTGCTGACGTTGGTCCAGTGTGCCGCCTAGAGTGTAATTTGTGGCGAGAGTTTATAGGTCAGTGACGGGAATGCGGATAAGGTCGACGGCCAGCACTCGTCCCGAAGATCCCCATGTGACCCAGTTTGATTATGGGCTGGATAGTGGATCGAGCTCACGCGAATCCGTACATTATTCGAGTCTTATGGGAAAGGCTCAATTGAGTTTGAGGGATCATGAAATGCGACGCAACTGCATTTGTCGGCTGTGATATTCGACGGCTTTATGTTGACGTAGCCTCCAATGTTTTATCCAGTCACGCTCTTGTTGCGTCACTAAGTTCCTGAGCTCGGAGTTATGTCCTGTTGATGAGCGTGGGGAGCTGTATCGCGCTCTGCAGTTCTGACTTAGCAGTAATGTCTTGATATCGGACCGGTGACTCCCCCTGTCCGCAGACGGTGCCTAATGTAGTTCGCATTCAGTAGTCGGGATGAATGCGGTGTAGGACGTGGCGCGGGCGTATTGAGTCAGCTTTGCTAGGATGATTCACCCGTCGGGGTCCTATGTCTAATCGTAAATTGAATCTGCGAACTGTATCCCTGTCTCTGCATTTAAATATAGCCGGATGAAAAGATCACTTACAACCACGAGTCCCGGCTCTAATTCCGGAATCGGCTCCCATCGCATCCGCTGCATACCGTCGCATATGTATGCGTGGGGTATATCACACCCGGCGGTGCCACTGGCGACGCCGGAGTGCTCGATCAGCGCAGCCAACTTTGGCGCGGCGCGGCGTACTTGGCGCCGCCGATCCCGTCAATAATGCATGACGGCCACCGAGCTAGAGAGACGGCGGCAGTAGCATTGGCACTGGAGTCGGCGCAGAATGTGGGCCCCGGGTGTGAGATACATCTAATGGCCTTTCGGCTGCGACATCCCTAATCGGCACTGGGTCTTTAAATAGCCCAGAGGGGCGAGGGCTTGGTTTCCTTCTCTTTCACGGATATGGTATATGAGGAACCATATCATATTTCACGGATATGATATGGTATATGCCTGTTCATAGCGTGTCTTTCTTTAATAACTTCTTAACGCTGACAATTATAGGGCTCACTCGCGGTCGATTTCCTTTTTTTCTGCGGCCGTCCGCCTGTATCACCGGTGAGTTTCGACTTCTGAGAAGGGACGAGCACCCATTGGGTCCTTGGAGGATTCCTTCCGGCGTCATTACCGTAAGACATTTCCCGGGGAAGTACCGGCTCTTTGGTAGTGCATATGAAGCTAATCATCGTGCACAGCTATGCTTGCTGGTCAGCGGTGCATGATCCAGCCTTACATAACACACTCGTACCTGATGTTATTAGTGTCGATCGTTGGCACCCTGCCGTCTCGCGACCTTCCGATGTGGTCATGGTTCGACTCCGCTTCCCGGGATCAATAGGAAGTGGAAGTGGGGGATATAAGGCGAGGGGATCCACCTCGACACAGCGACAGCGACGGTGGAGGATGTAAGGACGCAACTCGCGGAACTTGTTGATTCATTCCTATAATGTCATCCGCTGCTAACATAGATTGAACTGCTTCCTAACTCCTCTGATTAATTATTGGTGATTTAGACCACCACTTGTCATGTTTGCTCTCCACGCGTTCCAAATTCTGTCACTACTGACACTGTTTCACCTTGTCATTGGCTTTGGACGTTACGTGACGGGACGCTTTCCGGACACGGTACTCACTGCTTCTAGTGACGTCCAAATCCCGTTCCGGGTGGCCGCTACCGACCTCTTTCCATGGCGGTCTGTGTGAGACAGCGATCATCGGTCCCCGCCCGTGGGACTCACTCCTGCTTTGGACTACAGTCGCCCAGGTGTAATCCTTCATGACGCCCATCAATTGAATTATGTCATGGTAGCTGGCGAGGCGTCGGCAGGAACCTCGCCATCATTGCCAGCGGTCTGCGCATTGTGAATGAATTGCGATGCTATCTGTATTTGACATTTCCTGTCGCATCTTAGGCACGTCACTGAACCGCGAGGCGACCCTGACGGCCAACTCATCCGTGACTAGTCGTGTCGGGCACCACTTTGTCGGTTCGCCGGGAGTTATCTCATAAGCAATATGCCTTCTCCCTTCCTTTGCAACGGAGAGGCACAAGTCGACCGGTGAGTCGCCAGTCGCGTTCTTGAAAAAAAAAAAACAACCTCAAGTGGATCAGGGCTACAACAACTTTTCTGCGTTTTCCATTTGATATGGAGCGCATGTAAGCGTTCTACTCTCTACATCGATATAAGGACTATCTGCGTGATATTAAAAATTAAAAGTTGCATAAAACATAAAACATGTAAACATAAAAAATTGTCAACTCCACTCTGATTAGTGATTGGGTGACGGTAGCCATTCAAACTTTTCTTCCATATTTGATGACTATAAGGTAAGCCTTCCCTAGCTGATCTGATATTTGTCTGGTGACGTTGGACCGTGCCGATTCGTTCACCTGTTGTCTGGCGGCGCACCTGCCTTCTATCCTCCGATCGGGCGGCGGCGACCGCTCTGACATTGGTCGGCGGGTCGGAGCGGCGGCGGCGGCGGCCCGGGACGCGCGTCGCTATCGACTGTGGTCGCCACACACGGCGCTCCCGGCGGCACACAGTCGGCAGACCCGCTGCCGTCGACACCGTCGTCGGCGGGTGCTGGGAGCTCGCGCCGTGGTCGAGGGGCGCCGAGAGCTCGCGCTGTCGTGGACGTTATTGCCATGGTGGAGGTGAGGAAGGCAGCTCCTGCCTCGGACATTCCTTTTAACGGTCCTGCATTTTCCCCCTCTTGTTGAGTGGTGGTTGCTACAAACCCTTTCTGTCACATTGTTTCTACTGAGCATTATACCATTTTGGATAGATGATGTCAAGGCGATTCTGATAACCACTCACGGGCAAAAACTCTTTGCCACCGATGTCAAATGAAACATTCACTCTACTGGTGGATCGTTGTCGTTTTCACGTCGTCGACACCGCACACATCGAATGGCTTTGAGCATCCAATGGCTTCAGTTGTTGTGAGCAATATTAGATACGGAATGTCTCAAATATGTACGGCTTGGTACGGCATCTACTGTGTGTCTACTGGAGAATGGAATTCTTCCTTTTTATTGCCGCTGCTACCAGTCTCCTGAGTGATCGTTTCGTCCGGTTTCCAAATGGGAATCGGAAGCTCGCACCCATCTCAATGATTGGTGCCGAGCCGTTCCATCCACTGAAGCGTAGAAAGGCCATACAGTCCGAGCGCTATGTGACCCCTTCGTTAATTACGCTCATTATGAGTCGGATCTCCGCCAGACTGCCGGGATTGGGACGTGTCTCTAATTTCCGTGCACGACAGCCATATTTCACGGCCACATTGCCCAGTCGGGGTCCCGGAACGCCGCATTGTGCTGTGACCTTTGCTAATGGCATTTAAATGGTTGGTGCGGGCAGTGCTTGCAGCTATTCTGATTGGAGGTCTTTGGGCTGGGTAGAAGGCGATGCCGTCTCACAATGATTTATATCGGTGGAACATAGCTTGGGTATGTTCTTGCCCCTCATATTGCTTATATTGGCGTGAGTTTGTTGTTTTATCAGACGACTCTTCCTTGTCATCAAGTTAGCATCGCTGGACGATTGATGCCCTGTGATTGTCCTCTGCGGTTAATAAAAATGTAGACGTTTTTAAAGCGCTTGCTTCGTATCAATTGATCTGAAGTTGGAACAAGAATTGGCCGAAAGCTCTTTTACTATTTCTGGTCTATTTACGTTTATTAGCTATATGGTTACTAGTCACTATCAAACTAATAAGCTCCTCAAATGTTGAAGCACTCTTAATTTAATCTTGAGGTTCCTGCGGTTTATGTGATCCTGAACTCATCGTTTTTGGATCCAGGCTGGATCTCTAGAGGAATTTTCTCAGAGTTGCGATTTCATGGTGAGAAAAGCTGCATGTCATCTGTTAGTTAGGGGAATGCAGACATCCTTTGGTACCCACTCGAGCAAAAGTGTACTCGTAATGGGACTGAGGTGCGACGTGCTTGTATATTAGGTGCATCGCGCATATCGATCGATTCTCGGACAAATATTTATCCATCGGCGGACCGCTCGGCTGTTTGAACAAAGCATCGATTAACTCCCGCCAAACACTCCTGCTTAATGTTGATCTACTGGCTCCAACAACCCCGGACGCCGCAAATGTTTTGGGGACCCGTCAGTGGTCAGGCGGCCTTTTTGGACTACCCCGGCTGACCGCCCTGCCGACGCCTAGAGTGAAGTGCGTGCAGGCCTGATATCGGCTCGAACGATGAGCAATGGCCTCGCCCTCGACGTTGTAGGAGCGTTGGTTGCCATCTCGATTTTCAGTGTCAACATGAAGATTCTCGGAGGAGCTGTAATCAAGTTGTCGAGGCCGCTTCTGAGCGGCAGCTTAGGGTGGTTTCCATGACGATTAAAGCTGTTGCGATATCCACTGTCCAGTGGCCACCTCTTAGCGATCCCGCCTCAGCCTGACTGAAACTGTTGTCATGGTGCTTGATGCCACAAGGTGGGCGACGGGAGTTCATTGGCAGTCGGTGGAGTCGTGACGTGCCGTGATGTATAACCGGCTCTTGTCGCGTCTCCATGGGGCGGGATCGGCCGGTCGGCTACCGGGGGCGTCCCCACCCGCCCCCACCATGCATGTTTGACGAGCCGCATTGACCCCGGCTGGCGTGCCGTGCGGAGAGGGTCGCGTGCCGCCGTCAGCACGCCATCGGCCGGCTGACGTGACGTCACTGAGAGGCCGTCATTGCGGCGTCACCGATCTGCGGCGGGGCGACTAAGTGTCTGACTGCCGTGAGAGGCATCACCGTGCATCGTATGAGCCCTATTAATGACAGTTGAAGCTGTTCATTAGTACTAGCTAAAAGGAACCGCTTTTCTTTTCGAATATTTTGGCCACTGACTATCCTATTTGATGTTTCTATGATCGATTGGAACTGTTATTAAAACCTGTCCTGTCTTTGATTGAAGCACTGGCATTAATCTTTCCCTTTCAATTTACTTTTTCTGTTCCATTTACCTTCTTTGATTAGATCGCCTGAGCAAGGAGACTGGGTGTGAAACGGCTGTTAGCTGACCCATTTGATGTAAGCTCAGAACCGGATGAAGTCCGCTGCGCTCGACGCTGCAATCGGTGCCGACGATGAAACATCCTCCAGTGGCGCCGCGGGCCGCGCGATATCATATCTGCCGGTAGAAACGGGACAGCCTACCGCCTGGCGCGGGCTCATCCTCCGCTCTGTCGTTCGCGATATGAGTTTGGTGACTCGGGATGGCCCTCCGGTGGGCGATCACCCCGAGATCTGCGGTATAAAGTCGCCCCCTGCCGGCGAGATGGCTGAGTGGACGCAGTGTCGTCGGTATCTCGCCAGAGTTCGTCGCAATATTGCGTTTCGGAGCGGCCGACGCTGATTGCAGGATAGCTGCTATACTTGGCCTCCCCAGCTTGCATTCATAGGTTGACTGTGTTTCCTTATACCTTCAGCTTTACCTAGCGAAAGTGTCGGGCTTTAGCACGGCTACATATGTAAATCACCACGGCCATGTTCTCTCCACTCCAACTGACGCGCCGATGACAGCAGCGCTCATTCCCTGTCACCACTGCCGGTGCCGGTCGGGGGGCGGGGGGGGGGGGGGCTGACCGGGGCGTGACCTCTGCCATTGGCCTGCGGTCGCGCGTGTGGCGCCGTATTGGGCGTCCCGGGGGAAACGGTTGCCGCCCGCGGTACCGCCCCCAGCACCGGTGATAGGCGCGTGCGACCCTCGACGGCCACTGGAGGGCCCTTGTCGTGACCGCCGGCCGGGCGCCGCTGAGTGTTTTGTGTGAGTGCGCTGACCGCCCTGCCCCGGTCGCGTGGTGGCTGCACCGCACCCGCTCAATACAGGCCGTACCCAGGTGTGCGCCGGGCCGGAGAAACGGCTCGAGTGGGGGGATAAGCGGAGGGAGCGCGACGGGCGCTGCTTGCCGCCGGGCTGAGCCGGAGCTGAGCCCTTGTCGTACGGCCGGCACAGCGAGATCCGATTATGCGCGAAGACTGGAGACGTAATCGCGAGGTGATTTCCATTGGCAACAATCAAGAGCTTGACAATGGATGAGGGGGGGGGGGTGAAACAAACCTCTCAATGCTGGCGAGTGAATGTGTTATGTTGATCCGATCAACATGTGTGGAAGTGCATTGACCTAGATTTTTCGCTCCATTCTGTATTTCTTGTACTTTCTTATACATCTGATATAAGTGGGATTTTTCCACGGAGCATAAAGTCTTCGAAGTCACCACCGTCTGCCCCGATTCGCTGCTTGCCTGTGTAGCGGCCGCCTGCAGTCGAGCGGGCATACTGTGCCGCCGAGCAGCGCTGGGATGCGGTACAGTCTACCGTGTGAGGCGGCTGCGCCGCGGTCCTATGGCCGAGGCTTTTGGGCTCAGCGTGACGGCACACCGCTGCACTGTAGCGCTTTAGGTTTTCATGGAAACATCAACCGATTTCATTGTGAGCATCCAAGCTTGTTGGTGTTTCCGTAGAAACTGGAAGCGCAATAATGCTAGTGTGCGCTAGCGGCGTGCCGTAAAACTGGGCCCTGATGTAATGGCCGTCGTGCTCAATATCAACGTGCTGTCTCTGCCTAGTTCGAGCTTGTGTGCACACACCCTCCCTTTTCTTCTACTACACTACACATTTATCATTTTTATTATTTATAATTTTGATCTTAAACTTTATGATTTAATCCTGTAGTTGACTCACATGCGTTTTCGTAGCAGTTGGCGATCATACATTTATGCTCTCCCTTGCTGCTTCTTGCAGTATGCTTGATTAGAAAAACATACATTACTGCTTTTCAACGAACAGCTTCCTCTTCTTATCCACCCATTGTGCTTTGAAGCTAGAAGCTGTGGTTGCTCTTGCAAGCGTTTTCTGTCTCCGTTCGTCAGATAGGTAATGGTTTCGAGCATTTGCATGCGTTTTTATGAAGATCTCCACATTATTTCCAAACGCAATATATCATGCCGGTGGTTTTGTTCATTGAATTTTGTTGTGCCCTGATAAGTGTCATAAATTTAAGGTACGTGTACCTTATCTCAGTCATTTTTGAGAACCGTTACATCTCAAGGAGATTGCGGACTCGACATTGCAGTTGAAATTGACGCGTTACCGCATGGTTTTGTATTTAAGAGCGCTGAAAATGGTGTGCTTCACAACAGTAGCGGCGGGACACCTTCAAGTAAGGGGGGGGGGGGGCATTGCCGACTTTTGGCCCCATTCTTTCCATGTAACGCCCATAGGGCTAATGTTAAAGTGCCAAAATCAAAGGGGGGCACGGTGCCCCGGTGCCCTCCCCGTTCCGCCGCCTATGCTTCACAATTGTTTCCTTTTTACGGTTTCATAAGCACCAAAAGTCCAAAAGCCACAGTGTTTCAGGCGAAAACATCTTTTTGCTGTGCTATCTTTTGCAGAACAATGTTCAGCTGTATATGCCGCGTGTGCCGCGCATACCGTCCACAGACTCATTAGATTTACCACGAAAAATGGATCGGCAATTCCGGCGAACCCAGCCTGTCCTAGGTGGTGCATCTCCCTAATTTGTCCAATTAGCCGGTTGGACCTGTTATTCGCGCTGTGCTGTTTTGCAGCACAAAGTGGGCTCGTGGTAGTAAATTCCCAATCTGGGAATGAGATAGTATGTTGCCTTGCTGCTCTTGATGTTGATAACGATAATATGATGCTTTTGGCTTTTGAGGATTATACTGCACATTTGATATCTAATACTTCATTTTTCTCCGTTTCTCTGAGTGACGGGCAGTGCTATCGACTGATTTGATGCTTGATGGTATGCCTAGTTACATAATGCACCAGGCTTAGCACTTCCAAGGTGTACACGAACAACAACCGTTATACCATATTCGGTCAATTTAGCCGAATGCGGTTTCAGAAATTTGCATATGAATTGATCGAATTCCGCCCTTATTCAGTGTGTCGCGCTCGGTTGAGCAGGAACGGTGGATGCTGTCGCCATTTGTTCGCCCTTGTCAACATGTCAGCCCACGTTAATAGTCATTAGTCGCGCAAAATGTGAACACGCCAGCCTCAGATCATTTTTGTTTAGTTTTATTTATTTCACAAGCAACAACGGCGAGCACAAGGACAGTAACGGAGTACGTAGTAATAAGTGCTATGAAAATAATGGATGGGGAGATGTCTTCAAAAACGAGTCTCCAGAATTAAAACATGAAAAGGAGGCGTCTAGCTGTTAAGGTTAGACAATGGCGGCCCCTCACCAGTCCACCGCCTTTGGAGGGGTCGACACTGAGATGAAAAAGAAGGCGTAGGCTAGGCACGCATGCGCGCATATTCCGCCAAGTGTCTGACAAAGAAATTGGCCGCGCAGTTTTCAACAGTTTTCTTTTTTACTCATGCCTCCGGTGTTGGCGCATAGTGATCGCGCCAAAGCCATTGATGTTATGTATGTATGTATGTATTTATTTGAACGCCCACAGGTATGACACCCATTTACAGACGCAGTCCGATACTAAAACCTATAAATACATGTGCTCATGGGTTGTCAAATATAGGTACGTATAGTCATGTCAGAGAGATTAAGAAGGCTCTAAGAGACTTCATAAAAGTTCCTCGACTGGCGAATAGGTCCGCAGATGCCACATGTTCGTACATGCCGTTCACTTGTCTCGGTAAGCGACAAAACATTCCGGCCCTTATCGTTTCCACCCTTGCGGTGGGTTCGTGCAGTATCGCCCGTCCTCGAGTCCGCCTACATGGAACACACAATCCAAACATCCCAACAATATCGGTGGACCTAATGCGACCAGAGAACACCGAATGAAGAAAAGTGAGATCGCGCTGCACCAACCTTGCCCGAATACAACTCACACCAAAATGAGACAGAAGCTGATGGTAATCGAGAGACTGAGAGGGCCGTGTGGAATGAGTTGCCAGCCAGATGAGCATCTTATGCTGGATCCGTTCCAGACGCTGTATATGTGTTTTTGAGGCCCCAGCCCATACTATGCTACCGAATTCTATCACAGAGCGAACGTGGGCATTAAAAGCAGTGATAAGAGGCTCAGGTCGAAACCGTCTCCCCCTCGCAGCACGAGAGGTCTGCAGCGAGCGCAAGTACACGCCAAGCGCCCGGTTCGCACTCCTGACGACGCCGTCGACGTGAGGCCCAAATGTTGCATCAGCTGTCGCACCGAGTGGAGCGGAGTGGAACACTCGCCCTCGAACCTGGTCTCGCTCTCATCGAGCACCGACGCTCCAAAGTGGCGGTCTTAACATCGAGCTGTCTGTCGACACTCTTTGCCAGATGAGTGGTGTGTGGATAGTCGTACTAAGTGGTGTGAGAAGATTTTGACAACACTGACCAAACTCAAATTATCGGAACTGTCACTTATGCAAAATTATTCACATGCAGTTCACTTCGTCTTGACGTTGCCCGAAATCAGTTCGGCAATGTGTGCGCATGACTTCACTGTCGATGTACCCCTACACCTTAACTGAATCAGCATGGAAATTCAGTTTATTTTTAAATCTGATGTCAGACGTGGTTATGTATTATACCAAATGTTGTGGACTATTATCAGGAAGGCGCACATCTTTGCATTGGAGCAGATCCAGGTGACGTGACCTGCCGACCGGTGTCCCTGTTCCCTGGCCACGGTAAGGTCACCGGTTCCCCACCTCTCGACCGTGACCCGAACCGGTCAATACATCCTGCGCCGCCGCCGCCGCCGCCGCCGTGGCACGGCCCAGCGCACCCCGGGGCATCTATTGGCCCCGGCAGATTACCGTGCGCTCAATTGGCGCAGAAAAACGACACAGGCCCGAGTGGGGCGACGATTGGGTCCCCGGGGGTCCGCCGGCCGCCCACCGTCCCCGCGGGGTCGGTTCGCGGAACGCGGCGGGGCTGGCGCCGATAGGGTGATACGGGATCGGGGTGACCTGCCGGCATAGGCGGCGGAACGGGAAGGGCACCGGGGCACCGTGCCCCTCTTTGATTTTGGCATTTTAACATTAGGCCTATAGGCGTTGCATGGAAAGAATGGGACCAAAAGTCGGCAGTGCCCCCCCCCCCTTTATTGAAGGTGTTCCGCCGCTTCTGCCTGCCGGCCGATACCGGGGTCGGGATGCTGACCGATACGGGACCGGTGTTCGGGGAAGCCCGCCCGCCGGCCGGCACGCGTACGAGACTGATTACTATGGTGACGGAGACGACGGGAGCCGGGGTAATGGCCATAGCAACGGCGCACGGCGGCTCTGGAGCGGTCTGTAGCCGCCAGTAACTGGTTGATCACGTAGCCACCGGTAACTGGTAGGTCTCCTAGCCGTCAGAAAGTGGCATGTCTCTGAGCTTTCAGTAACGGTGATCTCCCTTTGAGCCGTCGATAACTGGGCAGTTCCTTTGAGCCGTCAGAAAAGGGTAGTAATCTGAGTCGCCAGCTAACTGGTAGGCTTGAAACGGTCGATGACATCCTCAACAGTCGCACTTCGCCCTCGGTTGTAAGCACGCGGTTAGCGCGGAGTGGGGCTTGTGTGAGTCGGCCAAGAACATAAACTGGGGAGCTGCTCGGAACGATCACCGCGGGGGTTTACCGTAAAAGTAACCACCGGTCTTTTGGCACGTGCGGCGTACACAGGGCGTCTCTTCTGTTCGCGTACCGTCAGGCGGCGGCCGAGCTATAAACAGAGTGCGCCCCTCGCCTCCTCCATCCTCACCACCCCGGAACTCTCATCCTCTTTCCAGTCTCCTCACTCCTCCTCTCTCTCTGCGTCTGGTCCTATATTACACGCTGACCTCTCGCGGTCGGTCGCGGCTAGCAACAGGTACACTATTTGCGACCGTATTGACCTAGCCCGGTGGGCGTCGATTGACGCTGAGTGCTCGGTGACCCTCGGGTCGCGACCGGCGGACGCTGCGGAATATCAAAGCGAGCCCGGTGCTCTCGGTCCCACCGGACAGAGGCGTGGGAAGGAAACGGTGGTCCCTTGTGTACGGTGAACCACGGAACCCTGATCGGTGGCACTGGTGACCGTATTGAATAAGAGAATGCCGGAGATGTTCTGGGAAAAGGAACCTGGAAACATAGAGGTGGCACAGTCTGGGCAGTGGTGCCTTTGTTATTTAATTTATTTATTTATTTTGCTTAAGGCTAATTTTATTTATTTCTTCTTTTTTCAGGTTAGGCTGATGTCAGAGTGGTATTTAGCTTTGTCGAGAGCAGCCTTGTGTCGTAAAAATAGACGTTCCTAAAATGCGCTCCAAATTCCAACACAGCGACCGAACCAATCTGGAAACACAGCAGCACTGGGTGAACGGGACTGGTCTGTTGTTTTGGGTAGTGGAGATTGATATCCAATCCCGGTAGCGGGACTATTTTTGCTCCTTTCTAGCTGATAGTCCGACTGCGACTGCCGGTAGTGCGACGAACAAAACACTGAACACTTATTCCGGTCGCAGTAATCAAGTGGGAAGAACTAAAAAGTCCTCAGGAAAGTGCGTCACATCATTTTATTTCATTATTAAATGATTGTCCTTGTCTCTTGTCCTCGACCTGTAGATAAAACCGTAGACTTCTGTATTCTTCGGTAAACATAAATCATGGTAAAGCATTCACTGCTCACGACCAACACACATATTATCATTTGCAAATGTATGACTGTACTCGAAGTGATATGAACCCATATGCAATGTGCATTGTGCGTAACATAATCGTTCTCCATATGCTGATGAATCTAACACGTTCTTTCAGGTAAACTACAAGGGCATGCTATCCAAAGACACTCGCTTTCGGCCTTGACTGCTGCCTGGTGTTGCCTGCTATTCTTATTCACCACCATTGTTTACAATTTGTGAACTGAGCTTACTCGGTAATCTCCCGAAAATCCAGTCTGCGCTATTGCGTTACAGTTAGTGGCCCGGCTGTGTTTCAGAAAATGGATGGCTCGACGTGCATGGAGCTGGCTCTGGAGGGCGAGCGGCTGTGTAAGGCCGGCGACTGCAGGGCCGGCGTCGCCTTCTTCGAGGCCGCCATTCAGGTGAGTAGCGTGAGAAGGGAATGGTTTGGTGAGACGGGTGAGAATTGGATGTGAATGTGAGGGGGTGATAATGGGATTTGGATTTTAGCGGGCTTAGAATAAACTGGGAAGGTTAAAATGGTGCGAATGGGCCGTAAAGGTAGGTGGAATGAGAATGAGTAAGAAAATGGGCGATAACGAGTAAGAGAATGAGTGGGTAAGGCGTGAGTCTATCCCCAGACGACTACCTTTGATTGGTCTGAGGCTAAGCGACCGGTGTCCCGATCATTAGCTTTTAAACTGTTTAGCGGATATAACGGTTATGCATCAGTGGCAGCGCAGATCCGGGTCACCTGAAAGATAAAACAGTTGATACCAAACGGATGCGAGATTCGAGAAAAACATGTTCGAACTTCGAACGGAAATGATACATCAAGCATCACTGTCACAATCTGCGTAGTTTTGCACTACTTTCTCTCGCTCTGCTGGATATAAGAAAGTAAAATGGGAATTGATTGTCCAATCGGACACATCCTTGATAGAGCATCATTTACCGACGAACCCTGAGAAGGTCAACGGAAACGGGGTTTATAGCGGACACGACCGTAGACAGGTTCAAGAGCGCTGTTTTTCAAAAGTGGGAGGCAATCAGCGCAGGCTGGTTAGGTCGAAGTGGGCGGTTGGCTCTTCTGCTGCTGCCGGCTCCAGGCTATTGACCCTCATCATCGCTTGATTCATTAGCTCGAGTGTCACTTCTTCTAGGTCCGAGTGCTTCGTTCCGCAAGCGGGGCGGAAATGCGAGACTGCTATTTCAAAATAGTTTGCAATTGAGTGTATAAGGGATAATATGTAACTTTAACAGCCCAAGCGTGTTGTGGTGTGCATCATGCGACAAGATTGTCGCGTAGGCGTCACTGCACGCTATACGTCAGGACTCCTCTGGTCCGTACGTGATGAATACCGCCTCTCTGCCGGTGTTTACGCGTGCTCAGCATTCCGTTCGGACCAATTCTGATTTATCGCATATTGGCATCCCGGAGAATGGATTTTTTATAGGCACGCTTCCATTATCATAGGATGGCCATCCGCCGGCCAGTATTGGGATGGACCGATTGCCAGCCACCGGCGTACACAAACAACCAATCATCATCACCATTAGACGTTTAATATCTCATCGGACGTGCGCACATTCCATCATCGGGCGGATTGCTGCGAGGAACGGCATGCGATCTCCTTAGCTATGGAGACTCAGGCTTCTGCGGCCGACGTGACGTCATCGTTGATAACGGTGGCTATTGCGCTGACCAGAAAACGACTCTAAACCTGAAGCCATCATGAGCCTGTGTCAGTCACACTTCCCTATCAGTATGACCGTCAGGTTGTGTTTCGTCTGTTTCGTCATTTTGCTCGTACTGATACTGATGTAAGCAGATGTGGCTATTCGACAATGTTCTACGTAAACTTGAAGTAAACGTGGGTAACTGCGTGCCTTTACTTTCTATGTTGCGCCGAAATAATAACACATGCTCACTTTTATTGAATGGCAAGAAATGAAGTTGGTGGGTTGCTTCGGCCTTTGCGCAGTAAATGTGACAATTTGCCACGATTTGCAACCACTCTCGCAGATGATATTGCACCTTGCGTTGTTTATCGTACTACTTCCGGGACTCGCTACAAGATTACGGCGTCCAGGGTGGCGGTTAAATTTAATCTGAGGCGGTGCCGTTATGGTGGGTGTTGTTTAGGAAGGAAGTGGAGGCAGGACGGCAGAGTTGGGATGGTGCTCGGGTCGGGAGGCTCGCCGCGCTGCAGTTGTATCGATCCCCGGGCCGGGAGTTGGCGGCAGACCGGTTGAACGGGCGCCGCCGGACGCGCGTCCCGCTCCGCCGGACGGAGACGGAACGTTTTTGCGCCCTGTTGGCTCCTACCAGAGGGCAGACTTGATGCTGAGACATTTCTCCGTAGAAACTCAGATAAATCGCCGTGAAAAGTGATTGTGTAAAGGAACTTCTCTGTCGCGGATGCTCGTTCATTTGGGCGGACCTGGTTTCCGGGAAACAGTAGATGCTATCTGATTGTGTGTTCCTCTTCGCTGGGCACAGCGAGCGACCCGCTGGATTCCCTAGAGCTGTGCTTGTATATCGGTAGGTTCGTGAACGAACGATAGGGCGCTCCCTTTAGCTCGGCTCAGTGAACTTGCTCCCAGCCCATTAGTCAGCTTCGGTATCCCATGGCGTCGCTCTCTATACTACCTAAATACATGCGTGCATGTCGGCCTCCAGACGACATCCAACCCACGATGGGTGTTGTCAGTCCTGTCAGTCACACTATCCTATCGGAACAAGTTCTGCCGATGTATCACCGCTCGCTAATGCAATCCATCGCTGCGTCTGACGACTGTGCCACTTGCGTCCCGAGCTGGCGCAGACCGTGGCGTACAAGACAGCCAACTTGAGGGCTAGGCAGCGAAGTTAGGCGCTCGTTGACCGGTCTGGTACTCGGTGTGACCGATTTTGGAGCTTTTCTTTGAAGTATTCTGAAGCTTTTTCGTGTTTAGCGTAGGTGCCAACTGCCACTTATACTGGGGCTATTTAATGTAGGTGTTAGGGGTTCTGTGGGGCTTGTTGGTGCTTTGGTAAAATGCGTCTAATTTAGCCTCCCGAAATATATGCGTATTATGAGGGCAAAGAAAATGCTTGCTACCGCTGTGACTGACTGGATTCTCTATGTCGGAAATCAACAACATTGCTTCATGAATATAGATCCAATCACTGACTGTGGTTTTGTTAGTAATTCAACCCACGCTGCCCTGCAGTTTCTAACTTGTGCAACTTGGACCGCCTTGTGTCAGCAATAGAATTAGGCTCGATATAGGTCGCACCAGTGAGTACAACTTCGCCAAGCCTGCTTATCAGGATATCGCATTAACAACTTGGTTGTAACTCCTCCCCGTTGTGTGTTTTGCTTCGTGGCACTTGGTAGCACTGGCTCCATTTGAGGCTAGGCCGGTCGCGGATTCAAGCACTTCCCGTCGTCAACTTGTCTTCCTGTGACCGTTAGGAAGTGTGGGCAAGACCAGAACTTGCCTAACCTGTGTCTGCGGCTTCTGACCTGCCAACGAACACTACACGCTGCAGAACGCGAGGATCAGTCATGCTTGCTCTCTGAACACGGGGGCTGCTCGGTGTGATGTCATTGGCACAGAATCTGATTGGTGCAGCTGGTACGACTTCTGTACTTGTCTTGCGGCACTTGAGTGGCGCGCGGCTGATTGGTGTCGCCAATTGATGCTGGCCATCTGAACGTGCACTTTGTGCTCAGTGCTCTAGCTATAATGTACAAGTGAACGCTACACTGTATACAGTGTACGGGCTATACCTCCCGCTGGTTACATGTACGGGTTACCTTTACGCTGTATGGGCTTCCTTCCTCTATCAGTTAATAGGGTGAACCCAGTGACAGTGACTCGGTGACCCGTGTGAATTTCGAGGAATCAATCTCTCCATAATCGGCTCTCGCCGTACTCACGGGTCGTCGGTCCCACGGGGATGGATCGCTTCCTATTGCTGTGACGAGCACCTCTGTACCAGGGCGGAGCGCAGTTAGTTGTAAATGGAACTGATTGGTAAATTCGTCTAGGCACTTCCTGATTCCTGCTCAGTCCGTCACTTACTGCAGCAAATTAGAACTTCACTAGGCTGCCCATGAATTTGTTGATTTTGACACCGCCTGAAGCGGAAAAGGCTTGGTGATATGAAACCTTTGCTCGGCCAGTGCCAGTTTTAGTGCTCAATGGAATGTTTCTCCGTATCTTAACTGCTCACCTGGATTTATATTGGTGAAGGCGGCTGGCCAAAGCCTTTAACCCGGTATTGGTTTGTAGGGGAGATCCGTGTAAGACGCCCAGGGTCGGTAAGAGGCCCCATCGCTTTTTTTACCAAACCAATAATGTTATTTATTTTTTAATGTTCTTGTAAAGCAGAAGCCCTCTTGAAACAACAACTCACGAAACCTGAGGTATCAGGCGCGTCGCAGCGACTTTTGGTAAGCCTGTTTCTGTTTTTGCCCCTTTACTTGCTAGATATATGCATCTTTATCACCCTTATATATCTGAAAAAACAATGGCTATCAAATGCAATCTTATCTCATCGAAATTGTCACATGTTAGCTTCAGAATAGACCATGTTCTGGTGTGCTACAAATGTCTCATAAACCATAAATATTGTGACGTTAAAACACTGCATTTTTTTAAGAGGCCCTCCCTTCGAGGATGATAAAACGCCCCCCGATAAAAAACGCCCCCGATGCTAAAACGCCTGCACCTGCGGCAGGCGTGGCATTCTTTTTTCAAGGAGTTTGTTTTTGTTTCTTTTTTCTGTTTCTTTTCTTAGAGGTAATAGGTACAATTTTCGTTGGTCATCAGCGTTTGGTTGTGCTAGTTTTCGCATTGTTCGAGCGCTTTGGAAGTGTTATTGGTTTCGATAACACCGTATTTGCTTAGCTTTTCGAAATAAAAGGCCTTGCAGCTGTGTTCGCAAAGCGTCTTTTACAAGTCGACTTGACTTGTAAAACGCCCGAGGGGGGGGGGGGCGTCTTACCATACCCATAGTGTAAGAGGCCCTTTTGCAACTTTTTCCAAAATGTTAAAGTTTACGGTTTGTGTACCCACTAGATTCATTTTGAATGCAAATATGTATGGAAAAATGATGCATGCTCACAGCGCATGCACACGTTAGCTCTTAAATATTATCAGTTGTCTAAAAATAGCAACTGAGCTTAAGGGGGGCCTCCTGCACCACTCTCCCCTACCTAATCTAAAAACCCATGTAGCAATGTTTCCCTTGGGCTTTTCGGTTTGCTTAACTTTTATTATTTAAAAAAAAATCATAATATAGATTAATGTCAGACAATCCCGACCGTCGACGATCCTATGAACATAAAATCGTAACCTGTCTACGATGCCTCGTCTGCCGTCTACGTATGTCCACATCGGCCTCTGAGGCTCTTACCGATCTGCAGCGTTGTTTTTGCCTCTCTGGGAGATCTGTTCCCTTCCTTTCCGCGTGGCTGGCCGGCCCACGGCTGGCTGACGGGCTGGCCGACCAACTTAGCGACCGTCGGGCTGTCTGGCCGGTCGGCCGTACGGACGTTTCCAGTTGAGAAGCTCTGATCAGCTGGAGTGATAGCGGCTGGCCGAGAAACGTTAGTTTTGATTACGGAAGTGGGTTCCGACAGAGGTGGGGTCCGTCATTGAATCTGACTGTCACCGTGCCGATCAGAAAATCTAACCAAGGGTGTCAGGGTGGGGCGGTTGAGTGTAAGCTCCCAGCTCCCTCACCCTGATTTATGGGTCGAATTCAGGGTGCGTTTGGTACCGGTGGATGAAACGCATGAGAAGTTTTCGAGTTTTCCTTACCAATTATTTAAAAAGTAATTCGAATTGTAACGCACAAGACGCTCAGTATTTGTTTTCAGTGCTGGGCTATGTTCTTCCATCTCATGGTATCGGCTAGGCACAGACCTACCTCTCTATATATAGAGAAGTCTGTGGCATAGGTATGGGTAATGGCGTAATGCTGATCGGGTGGGGTGCGTGGTGGGGAGAGGGTGGCTGGGAGGCCGAATCTGATGGTGGATGGGAGGGTGAGTCTGGTGGGCTCATGTATATTCGTCAGACAGGCGAGGCTACTGCCGGCTCTCTGAATATTTTATGCTGGTTAGTAATGATCGATAAGGGAAGTGATGAGCATGGGCAGAGAGAAGAGAGAGGAGAGAGAGTGAGCGAGAGAGAGAGGGAGAGAGAGGAGAGAGATTCGTTTGTTATTCGCGATCATCGGAAAGCCAACATGGGACGCGCGACGTCGCTGTTTGCGCCCATGAATATTGAATTTATCCTTATTCGGCCTTCCTTTGAGTGTCCAGTCACTCCACTGTGTTGTAATCCAGGCTGTACCAACGGTATTATTTGCCTATGTGCTTAGTTGAATGTTCTTTATGAATAATCTATGAATTGAAAGCTGTTGACGAAAGTACCCTGTGTTTCAACATAGTCCGGTAACTATGCACTTACGACGGATAACTGCACGGCACGCTACTTGCTACCGTAGTTGAACGCGTTCATTTAACCCGCGCCCCAGTGGCGGTCTCCGCCAACTTCGCCCTAGTGGGGGGGGGGGGGGGGGCATATGTTACCACCCACCTCTAACTCAAAAACTAAGAGGGCTAGAAAGACGCGGTAAAAAGCAGTCGATAGCTCTTGATGCGTACGTTTGAAAGTATTTCGGTCATTTTTCATCTTAGAGCAATATTGGGGTCACCAGAGGTCATCAAAGGTCAAAATTTGCGTATTGTCATTATATTTTTCAGAAAACATGCCATTATCTCAGGAACTATGATAGCTAGAAAAACGCTGGGAAAAGTAATCGATAGCTTTTGAACTCTTCTTTTGATAAAGTCATCATCAAAAATGACCTCAGGTCAACGGTTTAGCCTCCAGAGGGCAAAAACTCCAAAAATAGCTGTTTTTTAGAAAAGTGTTTTTCGACAATAACTTTTGACTAAAAAAAGCTAGGTCATTTCTAATGCCAGAATCGTGTTCCTCTCGCCGAGACGCGTCGAATGAACTATAATTTGACCTTGAAAGGTCAACTTCAAAATTTGACCTCAGGTCAAGGTCATGACCTGACCGGAAAAGGTCATGTTGCATATCAGTCGATGCGTCTCGGCAAGACAAACACAATGAGGCCAACCCCAGCGTTCTATCTTTTTCCAATCGAGAGTTATTGGCAAAAAACTGTTTGTAGCCTCAAATGACCTCGGATGACCTTTCAAGAGGCTATCAGCAAAAAAGACACCTTGGTCGTCACGGGTGGTCCAAATCATTGTTATCCTGAAATATTTGGACTGTTCCTATGCGTACACACGGATCTAGAGGCATTTTCGTTTTTCTCCATTGACTTATAATGGAAAGGTCACGCCACTGACCTGACCTTAGGTCACGCATATAAAAAATCCGAGATATACAAATTGTAGGCACCCATAACATCATGTAATCCACCAAGTTTTAAACCTCTCTGACAAACACTGCAGGCTTGACATGATTGCAAACTTTTTTTTAGGCTTGGTCAGTTAACTTGACCTAGTGACCTGACCTGACATGACCTGGGGTCAAAAATTTCACACATTGTCCAAAATTGATGTACCAAAAGGTACCCCAAGCGGCGCGGCGCTACGCGCCGCGGTTTTTTATGTATACGAAAAAAAAAACGCGACAGGGTGGTAACATATGCCCCCCCCCCACACTGGGGCGAAGGTTTTAAAGTGTTTGTTATGTGTCTATCTACAGGCGGGAACTGACGACCTGAAGACGCTGACGGCCATCTACAGTCAGCTGGGCAATGCCTACTTCTACCTGGGCGAGTACAGCAAGGCCATGCAGTACCACAAGCACGACCTCACCCTGGCCAGGTGAGTCTGGGAATCCTGGGAGGGCTGTCAGTGTGGCAGTGTTGGTATTCGTGTGCTGGTGTTTTTAACGCACGGTAGGGGCCGGCCTTTGACCTGGATCGACCCGCGGTGCCCCCGTGCCGCCCTCCGCCTGTCCCCGGTCCGGCCCGGCCCAATATTGCGCTCCCCCGGCCCCCCACATATTGTCCGGCGGGTCGCGCGGCGCTGATATTAAAACCTCGCTGACCTCCAGTGCATTTTCGAGCGGTGCGCGCCACGGCTCGGTCAGACAGGGCCACTGACCTCCCGCTGTAATTAAAACAGCCATTCCCCGCCGCACAGACCGCTATCGTGTGGTCATGGGCTTAATTGACCTACATTGTGGGCCTCACTGTTATTCTGAAGTTGGCTTCGATAAAGGCTGGTGTTTTCGGAAATAACACATTAGTTTTGGAGTGATGGAGCCTAGTTTAGCCGTTGAACTGCAGATACTTTACATAACTTTGTCCTCCTTTCCTTGCAAATTCGCGTTGTTCCCATTGTTGTACGCCACTAAATCATGTAGGCACGGCAGTAGTGCTTGGGTTGAAGTTTTGAGTTTGTAGATACTTTTCAAATGTTTTGCCGAAGCTTATAATAAAATTGCTGAGTATTTGTATTAGGGGCTCCACTCCTTGCTTTATTAGATACCTTTCAAGAATGCATACATACATACATTTAATCATGTAAGATGAGAATGACTATTGCCTGCCTTAAGAGTTTCTTTGTAATGGATTTACGCCAATGCGTCCCGCTTTAGCACAAATTCCAGTTTGAGCACTCCAATCTTAACTGGTTGACATAAACACTGAACTTGTTTTCTCCAAAGGAAGCGAACTTTCCTGCATTCCTTCTCACGCTAGTCAGGTACAAACGTCCCGCACTCTGTCTTTCCCGGGTGTGTCCAGGGCGCCGGGCTGGGAATTGTGCTCTTGTTTGCACGACTGCCTTCTGCGCTGTGTTCGGCTGGGACGGCGTGTGCTGGTCGTGTCTGCCGAACTCCACCGGTGCGTTGTTGTGCGCCGACCAAGTGCCCAGTTAATTGCCCGTGGCGTGTTCTTGACGGGGCCGCTGCTGCTGGAATGTTAAATCATGTTTGTTGAAGATCCTTTGAAGCTTGAACGCCACCTCTATACGTCCGTCACTTTTCACTAAGTATGCAGTGTGGTAGGCAGAATGAGTTTTACGGCAATGGGCGTGTGACCCGCATATATTTTGAGCCTCTAGACATCATCAAACCATTTGGAAAACTGTAGCCCTATTTTTCAATCCAAAAATGCTCACACTGGGTTTTGTATCGGCACTTGAGCTGACAATGTTGCTTTGGTGAAAGGGAGGCTTGACTGAAGTTTTCGTGAACACGTTTACGTTATAAGGAATGGATTCAATAAGCATTGCCTCGGTCGCTTCATGTATCGCCTCTCTGCGTCTCGATTTTCAAGTGAGGTTGCTGTGTGCCATAAATTTAGAGAAGAATAACACTGGTAGGGTCCTATATCTGCCCATCAAATGCGTCCTTTTCTGATGTAATTGCGGTGCATTGCCATGAATCCAATGCTGAACTACGTTGTGTGTTCCTGTTAGCTTGAAGCCAAGCGCTTGCTCGACACAAACGCTCGACTCCAGCGCTCATCAGGTGTCTTGCCCAGACGCTGAACTCGGCACTGGCACTCGATTCGTGCATTCAGCTCAAGATTCAGCTCCAGTGCTCAACTCAGACACCAATCCCGGACGCTGAGCCCTGGCTGTTGGCAACGCTTAGCTCCGTCTCTCGGCTCCAACGCCAAGCATTGGCGGCTCTCGGCTCCAACGCTCGGCTCCGACGCTCGGCTCCGACGCTCAGCTCCGTCGCTCGGCTCCCCGCAGCGCCGGCAGTGAGCCGGATGGCAGACACCAGCCGGCGCCTTCTGGGGCGTCTGACGGCCTGCGGTGAGCGGTCCATTTGGGCCGCCAGCCTGGCCGGCTGACACCCGCCGAGCCGGTTATCTCCGCCGGCCCGGCCGCAGCTGGCCGCCGCTCCCTGCTCACTGTCCTCTGCCCCCTCTGCCCGGAGGCTGGGTCGGCCAGACACGACCTATCGGATGCATAGACGCGTAATGCGGCCGCTGGCACGGCCCGATAGGTGGCTGTTAGCCGCTGCTCCGTCGGCGGACGGCGGTGAGAGCCCAGGAAATGACATCTCATGTTAGTGATCGTTCAGTGGCTCGAGCAGCCATCGGCCGCTAATGCAGCGCGCCGAGAAAATGGCCGGCGAATTAGGGCATGAAATATGAATAGTTGTTTGCATGCCAGACAGTTTTAGTGTTTTTCCCTAAATAACGGCAAAACAAGTGCTCTTTCCTTGTGTCTAGACTGAAAAGAGGAGTAAAAATATGTTGACGGTCATCACAATGCAATGGTCAGTTTTCACACTAGATGCATAACACATAAGACTTTGTTTTCCAAAGTTATGTTGTAATCTCGCAGCTGGTCCGCCGAGATTGCGGCATCACAGAATTAGAATGAACTACAACCACGCCTTTATGACCATGCTAGAATCCAAATCCATGCATCCGGTTGTTGTAACTTGTAAATTGCTACTATCCATGCCAACCGGCTTATTATTAGGACCTCCCAGAATAGCTCCCTCGCTGGCTAAATATGCCATCCAAACAACCTGGGTCGCTGATGGGAGCGACGGCTACCAGGTTAGCCCTATCTCGTGACAGGCACTGCCCAAATTAGCGTCGACACGACCGGCTGGTGGCCGGGTCTGACTGACGGGACTGGAGGGCGCCCTCCCTAAGCGGGGCTGTGCCCCCAGACTGACTGACACGCAACGCCAGACAGGTACGGCCGGACGACCCTCGTCAGACTGGCTGGGAACTCACTCACTCACTCTCTCACTCATGCACTCGCTCACTCACTCACTCACTCATGCACTCTCTCACTCATGCGCTCACTCTATGTCAGATTCACTCATTAAGTTTCACTTGAGTCTGCTTCTGGATGCCATCTAGGACTGAGAAGATACTCGCCTGGCTCCGCCGGTATCCATGAAGAGTGTTCTGGGTAGATTGAGTTGGAGTGATTTGTGTTCGTAGGGAAGGTCAGTTTTGGAGTAATGTTGGAAATAAGGTCGTTCTCTATTTGACACTTTTTCATATTTTTTCACATGTTTCAGCATATTTGGAACAAAGCAAATTTTAGGCTGGAACAACAGCACCGTAATCAAAAGCTGACTATTAAATGCTACCTAGCTTTTCTGGCCTCTATTGAGTCTCCAAGAGCACTCTTCTCGGCGCCCCGTGCGCCGGCAGTAGAACATTGTCCCTCCTTGGCTCCACGGAACACTCCGTCGTTTTGCCGTCATCATTATCCGCCCGAAACGGGATAATTTCCGGATCTTCTCCGGGACAGTATGGCAGCGGACCCCGGGCACATCCTACCATAGGCGCTCCACCTATACAGGCCGTCTACCACGTCTATCTCTACGAGTCAGCAGACGGATGCCGGCCGCTGCCTGGTCCACCCTGCTCCAGCGCCGCTCCGGGCTGTTTGTGGCGGCTCCGGCTCCGGTGGCGCGGAGCACGCCCTCTCCGGCTCCGGATATCCGCGCCGGCAGCCGGACGTGCGCCCCGGAGCGATGCTGATGGCCAACCCCGGCCGTGGGGGCACACGCTGTGTGGCGGAGCGCGGCGCGGCGCCGCGCCGGCTCTGAGCGGTGTACTGCGGAACAGTCTAACAGCGCAGGTGGTGGTGTACTGCGGGCCAGTCTACCACCGCAGGCAGCTCTGAACTGGCGTGGTGCGAGCCACTACACACTGATGAATCGACGCTAACACTACAGTTCCGGAGTATTGAAACAGTCAGAGTTTGATAGTGAAGACGGTAAAATCGCCAGTATTTTCAAAGGAAGCTTTTGGAGCGGTTGGCTTCATTTCCGATGCAATCGTTACAAAGTTGGTGTCTGTCTTCTGTCTTCACTCTTCTGACTCTTCAGCTTCAATCGTTCGCCAGTTGTTACGGAGCGAGCGAAGCGAGCGTAGTCTTTCCTTAGATTAACGGAAATTTCTGAGTATGAGCGGCCGGCCGGCCGGCCGTGGTCACGCTTTTGCGAGGCTTATATCTCAGCAACCACTTGACCGATTTACACGCGGTAATTTTTGTAGGGTAGCTTCATTCCTTCTACCAAGTATTGGACTATTCCCGATGCATGTGGGTGACCCCTTATGCACGTGCCACGTGCAAAACGAAGAGGTGTCCGTTTTGTAATTGTTGCAATATCTCGGTAACTACTTGGCCGATTGCGCTGAAAGTTGGCATGCAGGTAGGCACCCACTAGGCACTGCATATACACGTGCCAGAGTTGGGGTGCTGCTGCACGTGCGCACGTGCAGGGGTCGTTTCCAGATCTCGGGAACGGCTGGACCGATTGCGCTCAAATTTGGTACACGGTTAGGGACCGGTTAGTAGGGTGCCGTGCACAAGTCAGTTGGGACCCATTTTGCACGTGCGCACGTGCAGGGTGCCGCTTCCAGATCTCGAGAGCGGCTGGGCCGATTGTGCCCAAATTTGGCACATCGCTAGAGACCAGTTAGTAGGGTGCCGTGCACAAGTCAGATGGAGGTACCCCCTCGCAATTTCGCACGTGCAAGGCCCACCCTCTCGCTCGCTCCGTTAGTCGCCCCAAAAGGCGTTATACTGGTCAATATGTTTGTACTAATGTCGTCCTTTTCTTGATGATCGTGGCTTCAGTGGCATTCATGATGCATTTGAATCTGTTTTAACGCTGATGAACACTTTTTGCAACGGATATCCTATGCTGTCTCAAATTAGTTACGACTATCGACCAAACATCAATGGACGTGGTCATTACATATGTACGCACTCCAACTTGTCTTTCGGAATTTCTCTCCTCTTTCCTCTCTCTTCTCTCCTCCCTCCTTTCTCCTCTCCTCCCTCTCTCTCTCTCTCTCTCTCTCTCTCTCTCTCTCTCTCTCTCTCTCTCTCTCTCCTCTCCCTCTTTTTTCTCTTTCTCTCTGCCTCTTTCTCTATCGCTGCCTTTTTGTGTTCTTTATGTCCTACGTTTATGTTTGTGTTGACTCATGACTGACAACATTTTACTCGGCTTTTGTCTTTTCCGTCATACGTGCTCGTGTTTTTGTCCACTCCGATAATGCCGCTGGTGTTGACTCACCGGTAATTGACCGGTGACCGGTGACCACTTACCGTACCGGCCGGTGTCAGTGACCTGTGGGACCGATCGGCTTCCCCCGCGGTACGGCTGTTATTGCTTTCCGTGACTCGGTGGTCTGCAGTGCACACGGCTATTGGCCGTTATATCGCTGGTTTTGCTCATTGTCGCGTATTGGTATTGCCGTATTACTATTTTCGACGAAGGATAAATTGGACAATTGGTTTATCAGAGCTAGATCCATGTGGCACAAATTGATAACCTTTTTTTGCTGGTGGTATCTGCCAAATTATCTTTTTGTCCAACTGTCTGTCCTTGCGCTCACCTGCGGCCCTAAACGCACTGGTTTGAACTTTAACCCGCGCCCTGGTGGGGTCTGTTTATAACGCGACCTGGTGGGGGGGGGCTATTTTTTGCCCCCCCCCCTCGTATCTCCGAAACTACTGGACGGATCCGCAAAATTCAAACGGCGTTCGAAAGGCCTGTCAAATTTGTCGCAGGAAACCAAATTTCATTGACCTCGGGGTCACCGATGACGTCACAGGTCAGGTCAAAGATGAAATGTTTCTCCGTTCACGGGTGTTCTAGGGAATGCGCTATAACACCGAGGAAAACGCATTTTGTCGAGAATCAGCGGTAGGGCGTCAGTTGCCTAGTAGATATGTTGCTATTAGAGGTCACTGGCAATACCAGGTCAGGTCACAGGTCAGGTCACCAAGGGTCACAGGTCAGGTCACATGAGCCCAACTTTACTAAGGTTGTGTGATACATGTTTTATGGCCAATTTTTCATTTCCAACTCAATGGTGTTGGTTATAAGACTATCAGGTACGGCTTAGGTCACTTTCTGGTGAAGTTCAGGTCAAGGTCAGGTCAAGGTCAGGCCAAAAAAGGTCAAATTTTAAAGTTGATAGTTTTGCATAAAATGGGTATTGATTCGATGCAGCTCGTTACGGGGAGTCTAATGGTGGTCTTTGTTTTGCGCTACGGGGTCTAGAATTGCTAAAAATTGAGTTTGAAAATTTGACGTCACCAATTTTGAACAGTTTTTTCGCTATAACTTCGCCAAAAAAAGAGGTATCAATCTAAAATTTGGTATGTAGATGGAAGGCGGTAAGGTCTATCATATATATTCCGGTTTTTGCGAAATTCGAAAAACTTTTTGGATTTTTCGATTATTATATCCGAAAAATCTATTTTTTGATTTTTGGGGGTCAAAATCCAAAAATTTCAAAAATCCGAGATAGCAGTTTTGTAGCCCTGTTCAATCTACAGCTTTTATGTCTTTATCATTTTTCTTTATTTGCAAAGCTATAGGCCTGACAGCTCTTCCCGCGAAACCCTTTTTTTGGTCGAAAATGGCAGAACATGACGTCACTCTGACGTCATTTCCGGCCAACCTATCATAGCCTTTGGAAAAATTTTTGGTCACAATGTGTAAAATTGATGTCTGGGAGGGTACTGAGAGTTTGGTGACGATCGGCGCAGCGGTTCTGGAGATATATCGAAAAGTCTGGAGGGGGGGGGGGCAAAAAATAGCCCCCCCCCCACCAGGTCGCGGGTTAAACCCACTAAACTCACTGGTTTAGGGTCCGTTAATTGTTGGTTTCTGACCGGACCCTTGATCTCTGCTGCGGGACAGTCTAACAACGCAGGCGGTGGTGTACTGCGGGTCAGTCTACCAATGCAGGTAGCTCGGAACTGGCGTGATAGGGAGCCACTACACAATGGTGAATCGTTGCCAACACTCAGTTTGGAGTGTTGAAACAGTCAGAGCTTGATAGTGAAGACGGAAAAGTCCTTGTCCTTGGTCTACCCTGGTTCTTTGTTCCATGCGTGATCCTGGTCCTTTGGTCCGTTAGCTACTGACCCGCAATCCATGAGCTCAGTGGCCGAAGTGCTGCAAGCCCGTCGGTTCGTAATTCGTCTGGTTCGTTTCTGTGGTCCGTAGACTAATGGTTCGTCGTTCGCTAGTCCATGGTCCGTGTTTCGTTGGTCCGTGTTCCGTTCGGTCCGTGGTGGTCCGTTCGTCCATTGGTCCTTGGTCCATTGGTCCGTGGTCCGTTCGGCCCTCTCCCGTGTGGTCCGCCGCTCCGCTCGCCACCAGGCGCGGTATTGGAGCGATCAATGACGGGCGGCTGGTGGCGGAGATTCCAGCGGCCGCCGCGCCGCTCTCGGCTCTGAAGCGCCCCGCAGCGCTGTGGCCGACCGGGGAGCACTCAGAATGCAGGAGTGCAGTGAAATCAGGACGGGCCGGCGCACGACGGATGGGCTCTGAATGCAGCCGACGGACGCCGGGCCCGGAATTCGGACAAATACGGAACGGAGCCGCGACAGATGGGCCCTGAAACGAGCACCGAGCTGAATTCAGTTTGCATCATTTAACTTCGTGCATTTATTCAAAAGCCACAAACGATAAAGAATTTTGGTTTGATTTCGAACTCGCGGAGACCTTCCCCGTTTGATTTTCGCAACCTGGGATGCGGAAGTTTTATGCCCTGACATTAATCCTAAACTATAATGTCTGCACTTCTCTTGTTTTCTTACTGTCGTGTGCTGCACCTTTTATTTTCCTCGAATGTTCTCAACATATACGGTACGCGAAACTGAACGTACTACACATTCCAAGAACGATGAAAGTTGAACCCAAATCAATGCAACGTGAGGATTCTGAGAAGGGAGTATGCAGGGAGTGACGTGAAAGCGTGAACCCAGCCGTCCGAACTTAGGCTAATGTAATGTGTACCACAGTAGCAAACAATGGGATCAGTCGAATGTAAAGGACTGATGAGAAAGAAAGATGAACAAACGAAAGTAAAACACTGGGTATATGCAAACAAATGCGTCTCGTGTTGTGAAATCCCACTGTGTGTGTTTCGTACAAATATGATGCACGGCTTTCCTTTTCTATGTAAATGTCCGCCGCACCGCAAATTCGAAGCCTTGATCCTCTATGCCTTTCATCTTCTTCGCCTTGCACTTTGAATGCGTGTCTTGTGTTTTTGCATTCATGCCGTGCCCGTCCCCCCCCCCCCCACACACACACACACCCGGTCGACGCTCGGCTGCTTAGCCTACGTTTGGCAGGGCTAATGCGTGCATTTGTGTGGCAGCCTCGCGTTAGCCCAATCCCCATCACTTGTTTATCGAGTGTCGCTAAAGAGAGGAGCGGTCTATCCCCTTACTGGCATGGGCGAATTCAGTTCCGACGGTTTCAACAATTAACCAATGTCTTTAAGATGATGCGTGGTCATAAGTCATAGGAATTCAGCGATTCAGTTATTTCATGGAACCAGATGTTTTGAGCTAGTTGGGCGATTGCTTCACTTGTCATGATTGTCATCTGCCATTTATGGAGGTAGGTATGTATGTCGGTGTGATTGGTTCAGCAGTTTCGACTCAATCAATACCTGATTGATATTCATCTGTGGTGCAGAATACGTGAGAAGGTTCATTCTTGCGCTACATCCCAGAATTCATGAAAAGAATATTATCTGTCCGTCTGAAAAGAATCACGTATCTTTCTACCAGAGATAAGTATTTGACATAAGTGAGATGAGTGATAAGATAAGTGCTTCGTTTCAGAAAACCGTTCGGAATAGATGTTATCTTCCACTCGGAGCCATGAAGAATCCTCTATATCTTACTGATAAATACGATCCTACGATGAAAAATCATCTTGCAGTGGCTAGACGAGAGTGTTAGAAAAACTTAAACTCGACCAGAAAGCTTAGGTAATTATCGGCTGGTTATAACATCTGTGATGTGAATTGCCTAGTGCCTACGCCCACTGTCGTGTTCATCGTAACGTTAGTGACTGCAATTCGGGGCTGTTGCAGCCTTATGGTTATGTGCCGCCAGCCGTACCAGACTGGAAAGCAATTTGACAGTTATAGCTCGTTATGTATCGACCGATATAATTTATCTAATGAAATCGATGTCGTAATCGAGCCAGATTAAGCGCTTATAATGAAATGGATGGTATCCTGCGTCCAGTGAGCACTTGTAGTAGTACTGAGTAGCTGCTAATGTACGGATGTAGAAAATTATGATCGGCATGACCGTACCTTGTCACATGAACGTACGATGTCTCTATTGATATCCGCCTGAAATGTACTGCTACTATAATTACCACTCAGTAGCAGCGCAGTTTTGTCGCAGCTACGTTTCAACTAATGTGAGAGTCGCTGCCGCTTTTCAGCATACCGCTTTCATCTATTCAGACGAGCTGCTTTCATTTTATAACTGGGGAACACGGCATAGTGAGCGCGGCTCCCTCGCTGTTCCGCTTTGTTAGACCCCTATCCAGGCGAGCGTGGACACGGTCAAGCCAATTTGTAAGAAATAGAAGACACGGAATTGAAACAGTTGCCTGCCTGCTCGGCCTCGGACAGTAGTCCTGTAGGCGGGAGTTGGGGGCGGCTCGTCAGTGTTGGCTCGCCGAGGTCCCTCGGGGGTCATACTGCGAAGTCCCCCAGCTAACCGGCGCTTGTTACGGCGGCGCCGGCGGTGATCAGCGCGTCGGAATGGCCGCTCAGCGCCGTCATTGTCGCCCGGCGCCGCGTCGGCCGCCATTCGGTGTGTCCTCACTGAGAGAGGAGCTGTGGTGGACAGAATCCCCCGTCTAGACAGTAAACAGCCTTCCACAGCCGGTGAAGCTGAAAGGGAGCCTTGGGCTCTTCCATAGATCGCTGCTCATATGGCTCTCCTCTATTGGCTCTCCTCATTGCATTGGGCAGCGGCCGTATGGTGCCGCGCCATTTGATCCGCTACCTAAGCTCTGTACCGCTGATTATAACTGTCGACGTTTCTCGAAACTTGCCTACTGACGAGTGCTTCTGCAGCGTTTTGACGGACTGGTTATCACTGGCCCTATCTTCAGCAAACCGATCCGGTGTCCCAAAAGTGGACATCGCTCTGGCTTACTGGGGCTGATAAAGTCTTGTTGGACAACCGTTTGTGTCAGGTAAGGGAAGGTCGTGTGTAAGCTAACGAGACGAGAATGGTGCTGTGGTATGCACATTGCACTTACGTTCAAAATCCTTTGATGTTGATGCGAATTCAGGTCGAGGAAATTCAATACCTGTCATATCAGCGCTTACGCCCATTAGTGGGTTCTGCGTTAGGCTGCTGATGCAAGTGACGCCGGCAAAGAACTCTTCCTTATCTTCCTAAGAAGACTGATCAAATTAAACTGATCGTTTCCTTCCTTGCTCATTTCGTGCTTGACAACAAAACCCTTTTATGAGCTTTTCTTATCACGTATAATAGCTCCCAAAACATATAAATCGTTTTTTTTTTTGCTCACGTAACGAGATGGCTAGAACTTGCTTTTGCAGAGCTTTTTGCTGGCTCTGATGGATGGCTGGATTTGTTCTTGTTCTTATAATCCCAGACAGACATCACTTCTGTTACCTTGTGAGTACTTCTAACTTGTAACTGATTGTAATTGGAAATGGATCCGTACACGGTACTACCCTCCAATTCTTATCAGCCTATCGTAGGGTCCACTGAGCTCCCAGCCTCCAGGAAGAGGTCCGAGAATCAGCGGTCTGCTTTGCAGCTAGATGATGTCAAGAATCTGCGCTTCACTGATTGTGGTCGGTGTTGGCTGCCGTGAATTCGTCTGTCAGTCTCGCTTCGTGCCCTGGTTGGCGAGCTGGTGATCTCTCTTGGACTAAATGGACGCCTGATTGTGGGCATGGTGGGTCTGGTTTGGACCAACTGACCGTTGCTGGCATTGGGGTGGACCGATTGTCTACCAGTGATCAGGTTGAGCTGTCTGTGGGCCCGTGGTCTGGATTTTACCGACCGGCTGACTGTATCACTGTATCAGTGACCTGGGGTGGATCGGCTGCATCTGTATCTGAAGGCAACCGGCGCTGATAGCCTTGGTGTCGGGAGACAGGCCGGCTGTCTCTGGTGAGCCGCGGTTGTGCCGTAAGTCTCACCGACAGCCAATGGGAGTCTCAGCCACCCGGGTAATCTGTCAGCGGGTCACAGGTGTCCCAGCCCGCCGCCCCGGTTCGCCGGAGAGCAGGAGCCCGCCGCTCGGCGGCGCCACATTAGGCAAATGACCCGTGAAACTGGAGCCAGCCGGAGCGCCGATGATGGAATGTTTCCCCCGGGGGGCGCGGTTCAGCGCCGCCCACCCGTCCGTTCCCCCGTCCGCCCCGGCCGGCCGGCCGGCGCAGCTCAACAGGCGGTTAGGAGGTGCTGCTCGTCAGAGGATAGCGCGATCCTTTGGACGCTGACTGAGGCTGATGGTTATTATCCGTAGTAGATGCCTGTCCCTGACGGCTCCCTGTGTTAGTGTGGGGAAGCCAGAAACGTTGGTCGTCGTCGTGCTCTCAGGCAGGCCCTCATGTCGGTATGGGAGACTCCCGAGAGCATTAGCTGGAATCGATGAACGTGTGTGTGTGACGTGCTGTCAATTGTATCATAAGCGCATTAGTTCTGGAGTCTGCGTTTATCCTACGTGACGTGGAACTAGTAATTGGGAGTGGATGGCGGATAAAGTGTGTACAAAAGTCAGCATTTTTTGGCGCCGATGCCCAGTGTCCTTTGCGCCCTAGAACCCAACTCATCACTGTCAATGTTTTGCTTTGTTTTGCCTCTAACCCATCCGACTGTCAGCCCGTCCTCACCTGTCCCCCACATCTCTTCGCCCTCAGGACGATGCAGGATAAGATGGGTGAGGCCAAGGCGAGCGGCAACCTCGGCAACACCATGAAGGTGCTGGGACGGTACGACGAGAGTCTGCTCTGCTGCAAACGCCACCTCAGCGTCTCCAGGGAGCTCGGAGACAAGGTGAGATATGCGCCTGGATATCGGAGACAAGGTGAGACACGTGTGCAAGAGGTAAGCGAGAGACATGTGTGCGGGGCAGGGGGATAAGGTGAGACATGTGTGTGGGAGAGAAGATAGCGGGGGATGCGTACGGGAGCTAGGAGACAAGGTGGGACATTCGTTCGAAAGCAATTAGAGAAAGGTGAGACATGCTTCTTTGAGCTTGGAGACAAGCTCGTATAGTACGTGAGAGGAGATTTAGTGGGCGAAGGAGATCAGAAAGGTGTGTGATACAACAGCTGTGAAATCAGGCACGTTAGGATATGTCTCATAACATTCAAAATAGATACATTTGTAGCGCTGAGTTCGGAGACACGCCAATGTAATTTTAGAATAGACAACTGAGGTGGATACTGGTTAGTTGTGCCACTAGCCAGTTGTGGAGACAATGAAGACAAATCCTAGGTCGTTCCGTAAGACGGGATTTCACTGACAGTCGAGTCTGTCGTCTGGACTACACCAAAGGCTCCGCTGACTGTGCCTTTGTGCCAAGCGTGGATTAATCCTCTGGAGACACCGCCCCCGGGCTAATTCTGCCCGTTGCCGTCTCAGCTTGCAGCACACACGTACCAAAATGACCGAACTCAAACGGTCACCGGTCACGGAATTAGAGTGCCCGGACTTGGACCCGGTGACCGGGGTAATCGCATTGTCCGGCGAAGGCTTCACTCGGTCAGGGAAGGTGGGAGTGTGCGGGCGGAGAGCCGGAAGGTCAGGACGGATTATCTCGCAAACCCAATGACGTTCAGTGATCGGTAATTTATCAGCAGAATTGAACTCACGGAACTCTGGGAGGAGTAAGCAGAATAACCGCCGTTGCTCTTGGGGGAGCGCCTACTCCTACTCGGGTAAGTACCGGGTGGTTATGGAGCTCTCATCGTTCTTTGTTGTGTCTGTGTGCTAGTGGAACCCTCTAACTCCCTCCATTCCCCGCTGTCTGTCATCAGGTAGGCGAAGGCCGGGCGCTCTACAACCTGGCCAACGTTTACCACTCCAAGGGCAAACACCTGGGCCGTTCAGGCAACCAGGACCCGGGTCACTTCCCCGACGCCGTCAAAGAGTGTCTCCAGAAGGCCGTCGAGTACTACAAGTAAGGACCGCTCTCGTCTCTTCCCCGTCCTGTTCTGTGACTGAAAGATGGTGGATTTATTTTACAGTGGAGTCGCGTTCTATCTGGAATTTTCTTTCGTTATTAGCTTGTCAGCATTCTGCGATGCTCGCAAAACAACTCAGTTGTTAGTGGATTCTCTGAGCAGCTGAATGCTCCCACTTCACAGATATTGAAACGTGACTGGCCTTTTGTAGCTCTTCCCCCTCTCTCTCTCTCTCTCTCTCTCTCTCTCTCTCTCTCTCTCTCTCTCTCTCTCTCTCTCTCTCTCTCTCTCTCTCTCTCTCTCTCTCTCTCTCTCTCTCTCTCTCTCTTTCTCTCTCGCCCTTACCCACTCTTAATCGTAGTCTCTTTCGTCTCCCTCTCTTTCACTCACGCTTTTCGGCTCCCGCACACACTTGCTCTCTCCTAGCTATTGAAACGTGACCAGCCTTTGAGAACGAACCTCCTCTCTTTCTCTCGCCTCTCCTCTGGCTCACGTATCGGCCACCGGCCGGCCGTCTTGATTGCGTTCCGATCTCCCACTCTAGGCGCTGCCGTGTGCGTGACCCTGCGAACCCCGCTCTGCCGCCGAGGGGCCGTCGCTCCTCCTATCCGCCCGCTTTCCTACCGGGTATATGTACATAAGCAGAGCAAGTGCGTAATACAAACGTGTTAATGGGCGCTGATGACCACCGCAGTCAGGGCGCCCTAAACCCCCACATCATCATCATAAACGGATTACAATGCTGAGCGAATAGGAAAATCCGTTGTGATACGTATTTACTTGCTCATGTATTCGGGGTCTCTGTCCATTGTCGCAGGCCGCCGCTATTCCAGACGCTGTTCATCCTGAACCCAGTCGGGTTTGGTACGGGCAGAGTGTCGCCGCAGTGTGGCGGCCGACTAGACGGCGGATCTCGGAAATGGAGTGGGGATTATGGGAATGGACAGCGCTCGGAATGGGGATGGTGCCGGTATAAACCGAGCGAAAATACGGGCAAAATGTGACTTCGGGGCGCTGATGTCATGAACCCCGCTGTGGTTATGAAGGTTTCAGAGAAGAAACAGCTTTGGGATCCGTCTCCAGTTGTCTTGGAGAGCTGCCAAGTTTTCCTGAAATATGGCGTGGAAGACATCGTAAAATGAAATCGTGCTTGTCATTTTATTTTATTGGCCATTGTCTGTGACCTGCTTTTGTAGCATATTTCTTGTCCCATTTTATTCAGATATTTGATTCCGTGGGAAATGAATGTCAAATCGGTCCCGTATTCATAGCTCTGTTGGGAACTGCTGTTCAGAGCCCCGATTCATGGACGCCACCAACGAACTTTGTCATCGTTTACGGCTGTGTGGGTGGTTGGGGAGGGGAGGAGAGGCGTGGAAATATTTGGAACGGCCGCGGCGGCACTTCCATCTCTCGGAGATCATCAGCCACATGGGTAGAAGGCGGCACGTCGCGACACTAATTATCATGAATCGTCACTCGTTAGTCACCTGAGCCAAAGAGCGACGCGGCACGGCACTTATTATCGAGAACCCAGACGGTATGTCTGCCACTAACTACCTCCCAGGACCGTCTGTCACATGAACCAAGGGTGGCGCAGTGGCGTCACCTGATGTGTTCGCTCCAGTGCGTCTTTTCGTCTGCCGGATACCGATCTGCCGCCCGCCGAACGTGTCTCCCCGACTGTGGTGAGGCGCTCACAAACCCTGATTGGCGCCTTGCGCTGTGATACGGTTTACTGATTAGTGCGTGCTGTCTAACGCCTCCCCCCGGCCCCTTCCAGTGAGAACCTGCAGCTTATGGTGGAGCTGGGTGACAGGTCCGCGCAGGGCCGTGCCTGCGGGAACCTCGGCAACACACACTATCTGCTGGGCAACTTCACACAGGCCATCAGCTACCACCAGCAGGTGAGACAAAACTGCCACCAGCAGCTACCACACAGTCATCAGCTACGAGTAGGTGAGGTGATGGAGCTGTGACGTCATGTAGAGCAGTGACGTCATCGGGGCATTGTTCGGCATCGGTCACTGCCGAGGCATGTATGCGCTGGCGTCATGTCTCTTGATTTTTGCAAGGTATGTTGTCAGGTAACGGAATACAGTGAATGGGATGAATGACATTTTTTGACGGATATGTCTTATTGCGTCCCATTGATACGGTACAGCTTGTATGTTGCATAACCTATCCTTTCAATGACGGCTGTCATGACGTCACGCGTACCACCTGACGTCACTGTGTGTATTGACGCCACCCTTCCTGTCTGTTTTGGCAGCGGCTGAAAATTGCCAAGGAGTTTGGCGACAAGGCGGCGGAGAGGCGCGCTCACAGTAACCTGGGCAATGCGCACGTCTTCCTGGGACAGTTTGAGACGGCCGCCGAGCACTACAAGTAAGTGAGAGGAGAGGGTAGTGGACAAACAGACAAAGCAGAATGGTTGGAGGGGAGGGACTGAGGGCTGAGACTAAGCGTAGCCGGTAGGGAACGGTTGGTCTTAAAATTGGTCAGCCTGTGGAAGCAGAATGGCAAGGGAAGACCATGAAAGAGATGTGAAATAGAGGGTGAGCGACGGGCGTGTTGCTGATGCTTGAAGTGGAGATTGAATCATTTTACTTGGAAATGTTGAGTTGCCAGACGGGCTCAACGTAATTAAGCCATCGATATTAACGTTCGATATTAATGTGTCATATTCAAAAGCCCTCCGAAGGCTCGTGCCATAATTCCTACGGTGATCATAAAATCCATTCAACTGGTGATGCTTCATAATGGTATCGGTATCGGCTTTGTATGGTACGGTCGCTGCCGTCTACAGGGCACCATAAAGGGCTAACACGCCAGTCGAATGTGTGCTGTTGCGGGCGGGCGTGGACTCGGCTGACACGGTCCGGTCGGTCATGTGTGGGCTGCGGGGCATTATCGATCCCCTGAACCGGCTAACACGTCTGCGGTCGTATATAGACTGTTGCGGTCGCTAATGAGCGACAGTGCCCTCCGCCGCTGCCCTGCCGTGGCACTGATTAGGCGGACCGCGCCGCGCCGCGCCGCTGTCGTTTGTTGCGGCCGGTGTCGGTGGTATTGTCACGAGGGAAGGCGCCGAACCATCAATCGTCGCCGGCCGGCCAGACTGCGCGGCGGCACGGTGATTAAGTCCGTGACCGGAATGCCGCCGGTACGGCACCGTGGGGAACGTGAACTATGTGTGTCACGGCTTACTTTTCAATTTAACTGCTGTGAGCAGGTGAATTGAGAAATATTGATTAATGCATTGCTATGTTATTAAAATGGAGTTGAGTGATCCTTTAGTGTTTCTTGTTGGTCCTCCCTGCGTTTTCGCTCGTATGCTGTGATTTTTCTTAATTGTTTTTTGTTGGTTCGTTTTGGACGTTTCAGCTTCCCTCCCTCCTCCCTCCCTCCAATCTGATATAATGCTGACCCCCCGGCAGACGGACACTGGTGTTGGCACAGGAGCTCGGTGACCGAGCGATGGAGGCCCAGGCGTGCTACAGCCTGGGAAACACCTACACATTACTGCGCGACCTCCCCGCGTCGGTCGAGTACCACATGAGACACATGCGGATCGCACAGGAGCTCAACGACACCGTCGGAGAGGGTGAGAGAGAGAGAGGGGAGAGAGAGAGAGAGAGAGAGAGAGAGAGAGAGAGAGAGAGAGAGAGAGAGAGAGAGAGAGAGAGAGAGAGAGAGAGAGAGAGAGAGAGAGAGAGAGATTTGTGAGGATAGCAGAGTGTGAGACCGTTGAAAAGATGAGGTAATTGCGGCAGACATTCATGTAAGATTAGAGGCTATAAATTAAAATGCCGACGCTCAGTTTTGCAATAAAACCACACTTTTGGTTTTATCTGTTTCCAAGCGACTGTAGAAAATCAGTGCGATCTTGTTCGTGCTACTGTTGCTAGGCGGGCATCAAGTGTGTTTGAGGACATTGAGCCCGCGTTGAGAGGGAGATTTAAGGTGGCCAATTCGCAGTACTCGTTATAAATGTCAATGGCTAGCGGTTCAGAGCCGCTCTGAGCCGACCATCATAATTCCCAGTCGGTGGCCGGTTATTGGCGTTCCACGTAATCCGAGTGCATTGGCCGGGAGATTGAGAAGATTCCGAGAAAATGAGGCTTCTTTATGTCCAGCGGCAACCGACGTCTCGCTACCAGTCGCACAGTCATAAATTGGCAATTTGAATGTAAGCTTTCTCAGTTGAGTGATAATTTACACGTTTATGTGAATAAGCTTAGGGTGAAGTCGTATAAGAGTACGCACTTAGTGGATTTCTTGCTCTCATTTGTTTAATATTTGAAAGAAAGAAATCGCAAATAGGGAGAATTAAAGTTCATTGAATTAGCCATCAACCCATGGGGCAACGATCCTTCAGCGTGAATGGAAGTGGTCTAAAACTGACATTTTCTGAACCGCTGCAGTTGCGTACTCTTACCATATGGGGTGTGTAAGAGTACGCACGCCAGGCGGGTGGAGTACGCAAGCATATGAACACACACCTATGCGGCTTGTACTGTCCAAATGCTTAACTTCAAACTCAGAAGGCATTTAAGTTAATTCTAGTATCCAAAAAGAAAAACATAAAATAAATCTTTCAAGCCTATAAATCAGGAAATAATCATGTCGTGTGTTTCTTAAAAAAAAGGCACAATCAAAAGGGAGAATAACTCGCATTTGGAAGAATTTCGGGTACGCATCTGCATCACAGTGCTCCATTGATGATATACCTACAAAACAAACGTCATTGAGCGATAGATTAATAATTTTATATTTCTGTATATTCGATTTAATGTATAATTCTGCGTACTCTTACCCTCCTGAACAGTGCGTCCTCTTACCGTACATGCAATTCGCGCACAAAACAACCCCGAAACGTTGTGCAAAACTTCGCAAACAGAATATTGCACTGCACAGTATTTCCCCAGATAACCTCACAAGTTTCCCACAAAAATCACGGAAATGTACCTTATCTCAACTGCCAAGTATCCAAATTATTGTACCATACTATAATAATATCATAACGCTCGAAAATAATATTCATCGCCTTAACCCTCGCACCGACGGGGGGGGGGGCGGATATCCGCCCCCCCCCCTGAGGTTTTTCGCAAATAGCGGGAAAACCGCGGCGCTACGCGAAATTTGGTGTGACTATAACCTCATCAATTTTACACATGGTGTGCAAGTTTGAACCTCCTACCTTTTAAGGTCAGGTCACCAGGTCACTTTGAATGACCCAACCTCAAGTCACTTTTTTGCAACTTTGTCACCGTGCCAGAGCTACAGTAGATGTCGGAGGCCTTTGAAAGTCGCAGGATATTATTAGGTCATTAGTAGCTACAATTTGTATATCTCGGAATTTTGATATCGGTGACCTAAGGTCAGGTCAATTTCGCGACCTCCCCATTATAAGTCAATGGGGGAAAAATCAACTCCCTGTTTTTACCACTAAAACGGGTCGGAATGGCCCCATATACCATACATGACTTCATATACGATCAACCTTCACTACCTTGAGGTCTGTTTTGCTGTTGGGCAGCTGTGAGGTCATGTGACGTCATCAAAGGTCACCAAAGGTTTTTGGCCAATAACTCCGTACAGGAACAAGATACAGACGCGTGGATGGTCTCATTGTGTTCAGCTCGTCAAGACGCATCGAATGATATACATGATGACCTCGAGGTCACGTGACCTGAGGTCAACCTTTGACCTTGACCTTTCGAGGTCAACATATATATCATTCGATGCGGATTGACGAGAGGATCACGATGATGCCCTTAGTTTGTTCCTATCGTGACTAATTCGAAAGTTATTCGAGAAAAACTCTCTCCATATCTAGCGCCGCCATTTTGACTTTTTCGACCCCTGTGACGTCCTCTTTGACCTGACCTGAAAATGACCTTAGTAAAAATTGTAGATCTTGGCCGTGCGTATCCGATGCCGTTTACCGCTTGTCGCTATCTTGCTTCGTTCTCGAGATCTCAGGGGGGGGGACGGTCATCCGCCCCCCCCCCCCCCCGTCGGTGCGAAGTTGGCGCAGACCCCCGTCGGTGCGCGGGTTAAACTCAACAGCGTCGCCGCTCAACGCCCACGTTCCGTTGGTGACAAGCAGGCACTGGCGGCTTCATGTCACTTCATGAACTCGACAAACCCGCGTTGCTAAGCAACCGAAACAGCTGATGCGTACTCTTATCGCCCGCGTACTCTTACCCGCCCTTACCCTACAAATAATTGGGCGTCGCATGACTGAATGTGTGCCTTCTGAGTTGGCCTGCCTGCTGACTGTGTGCGCTGCCCGTCCGTCTGCTAACAGTCTGTCTACTTCACCCACAGGCCGGGCGTGCTGGAGTCTCGGCAATGCCCACACGGCCATGGGCAACAACGAGAAGGCGCTCTATTACGCCCAGCGGCACCTGCAGATCAGTCAGCAGGTCAGTCATGGTTGGGATATTGTCGAGACTGGCAGCGGGCGACAACTCGCGTTTTTAGCCGTAGGATGTGTTGGTGTGTTTTCCCTCCCACACCTGTATCGCTTGTCTTTCCCTCGCCCTCACCTGTCTGTTTTCCATCCCTCGTCGGTCCTCCTCGACGACTGTAAGCTTCAATCTCTACCTTCTAGCTTCCTTGCTAGACCTCTAGTCATCTGCGTCGGTCGCTATGTGTCCCCGCCCCCGGTACCCGACCCCTCCCTCCTCCTTCCCGACCATAGCGACAGTGACTTTCTGTGGTAATGAACGTAGCCGCAACCGACGACCTGCCTCGCTCCTGTCCCGGTCTGCATAACTAATGATGGTCCCGGGCCGGTGCCGCCGCCGCCGGCCGCCGTCCGCCGCCTGCCGTCTACCGTCCACCGCTTGCAGTCAAGTCCACCGCTCGCCTTCCACCGCCTGCCTTCCACCCACCGTCCACCGCCCGCTGTCCACCACTCGCGCCATCCACCGCTAGCAGTCAATCATCCACCGCCCACTACCTGCCTCAATCTGCTCCGCCGATTACTTGCTTCTGTGGCTCGCGCTTTAGAATCCTATCCAGAAGGCCGTCAGTGAATTGAATGGACCGAATGGGGGCTGACAGCTCTGAAGATGATTCAGTGAGTGAACGATATTTAATGCGCGTCGCTGAGACTGTCGGCATTGGTATTTATGAGTCTGAAGCCGGTGGAAAGATGGACTTCATCTCGAATTGCTCGCAGCGGACTGTCCGCACCGGAGTAACGTGCTGTGGCTGTAGATCCTCGTGTCCTCCTTTCACTTCAATTCTGTTGATTGAATTAATGGTTTCTGTCCGCATCCATCACCAAACTTACGGTAGTCGAAAGTTAGAGCCAATAACCTTATCGATGAGCGTTGGACTCAGTCTTCCCGGAAACTTTGCATATGTATGGCGAGGCATTCATTTGCGTATAGTTGAGTTGGCTGAACGGGAGAAAATATTTTCGAAGCTGTGGACTGATTGTTCTCAGAGGGATAAAATTAAGGCCAAAGAAATTTACGTACGTATTCACCTTCATCGAGCGAGATTTGGAATGCCTTGTATTGTGGAAGATTCATCAAAAGTGTTCAGGTTATGCGACGCAGACTTGTGCCGTGACCAAAAATCAAGATCCAGGATCCTCAAGGTCCCACGGCAAATTCAATTTCTAGAATCCAAGGTTTCCAAGGTCCCACTGCAAATTCAATTTCTAGAATCCAAGGTTTCCAAGGTCCCACGGCAAATTCAATTTCTAGAATCCAAGGTTTCCAAGGTCCCACGGCAAATTCAATTTCTAGAATCAAGGTTTCCAAGGTCCCACGGCAAATTCAATTTCTAGAATCCAAGGTTTCCAAGGTCCCACGACAAATATACATTGCAGGATCCACAGTCCCCAAGGTCCCACGACAAGAATGCATTGCAGGATCCACAGTCCCTAGGGTCCCACGACAAGCGTGAATTTCAGGATCCACAGTCCCCAAGGTCCCATGATAAGTATACACTTCAGAGTTCAGGGTCCACAGTCCTCAAGGTCCCACGGCAAGAATACATCTCAGGATCCAAAGTATTCAGCGTCCCACAACAAGAACTTAAACTAACATTCTGATGAGCAGGCTTACTTCTAAATATTCTGCCAACAGATGCCCAGCAACATTGAAAGGGGCAGAACCTATGCAAACCTGTGGTGGTTTTATCATTTACCAACATACTACATAGGTAGGGGGAGCTTCAACACAAGTCAAAGTTAAAGATGAATCATGATATCAATCTCTCCTTCTTTAGCCGGACAAATTCATAAAAATATAGGTAGGTAATAGGTACCTTGCATTTTGTATTGTCATGTTCTTTCAAATCAATCTTACCTGATCATTAGAAATGTAGGATAGCACCTTACAGTTATTGAAGACAGAAATCCAAGCATTCTTTCAGGCAAGATAAAAAACCAGAAATAAAACCTACAGGCTTCAAAAAAATGGAAAATTGAATTGGATAGGTATATGCTTTCGATTTTCTGCACATTCAGTTACATAATACCTAGAGCTCTGTTCGCACCCCGTTTATTTATCAGCAGGCTGCGACCATGCTGCTAACTTCTTGGCTCCTCATTGGTCGAATTCAAGTGGTCTATTCGTTAGACCAATAAGAGGCCAAGCCGCGCCAGCAATAACCGACAGCACGCTGATATAAAAATAGCGACCGAGCAGGGCCCTGGATAAAAACTCAAATATGTTCTAAGTCTTGTTTGCGCGAGCGCTCACAGAAAAAACTGATCGATTAAGCCAATAGAATTAGAGTATCAGCGAGCGCAAACCTTACTTACTGTTCATTCACATTAGCTTGAAGGCTCTGACTGAACAAAATTCCATCTGACAAGTTTTTCGTCAGACGGTTCTTCGTCGGCAGATTTTCGTCTGACTTTTTCGTCTTGCATTTATTCGTCTGTACGAATTGATTTGGTGCATTTTTCGTCGGAGTGTTTTACTGTCCGGCATTTTTTTTCGTCTGGACGAGGCGGAAAATGTCCTTACGAAAAAAAATGCGCGGACTTAAAAATGCACAGGCGAAAAATGCATAGACGAAAGTCTGCAGACGAAAATCTGCAGACGAAAAATTGTCCGACGAAAACCTGCTAAACAGAAAAGTTGAACTGTCATGGAATCATTGCTTATATTGGATGCTCATTGCGCAATGGTGATTTGATGACTTGCAAATCGAATAATTTTGACACTTGCTTGGTCAGTGCGTCAGGGTAGCTTCCAAGTAGCTTCAAGCCCGGCATATCACAACCCAGAAAACAAGGCCCAGAAAATATGTGAGGTGAGATTAGAAAAAAAAAACTTTCCAAACCACCACTGACCACTGTTTGACAGTTTCATAATCCATAACATTGATAATGTAAAAAGCTACCAGGTCTCTTGTTCCAGTTCTGCCTCACAGCCATGACAATGATTTGGCTCTGTATATGTCTACACAGTCTGGTTCATTTTCTCTTCATGTACCTATCTATCTTAGCCCCTTGCAGCTGGTCGCTCAGTGGCTCAACCATAGATATTTATTGAAGTGTTTACAGACAAAACCTAGTGCAGGGTCCTTAGTGGCCATGTGCAACATAAACCTCATGGTCCAGCTTCCAGGATTCTTGAGGTCCCTCAAGAATATGATGGTATAGATCCAGACCCTTCTCCTTAGATCCCATGACAAATAATAAAACTGGGACTGAAGGTCTGCATTCTGCAGGGTCTTCCACTTCCAGCATATCAAAATTTTGAGGTCCTGACCCCCTGGGTTTCCATGGTTTCAGGGTTTCCATGGTTTCACGGCATATGAAATGTTGAGGTCCTGGGTTTCTATAAGGTCTCATGTTGATGTCACATGAAATGTTGATGTCCTGGGATTCCAAGGTCTCGCGGCATATGCAAATGTTGAGGTCCTGGGATTCCAAGGTCTTGCGACATATGCAAATGTTGAGGTCCTGGGATTCCAAGGTCTCGCGGCATATACAAATGTTGAGGTCCTGGGATTCCAAGGTCTCGCGACATATGCAAATGTTAAGGTCCTGGGATTCCAAGGTCTTGCGGCACATGGATGTTTTAAGGTCCTGGGTTTCCAAGGTCTCACGACAAAAATGACAATGCAAGGTCCAGGATCCATCAAGGTCCCAGACCTTGGACTCTGCGAACCCTGGATCTCGGACCTTTTTGGGACCTTGGCACAAGTCTGATGCGACGTATCTTAGATTGTCGTGTGAATAGTACTGCTGATGTTGCGGCGCTCGCTGCTGATACATTAAACCGCGCGATACGTTTTGGCTGATCGTGCCCGGCTGCTGATAGGCTAAACCGGCGAGATAACTTTTTGCCGGTGGCTCTCACCCACGCCAGCGTCCGTCACACACAGACATCTCTCGGGCTGCTTTCCCAGTACGGAAGTGGCTCTCAGGACGCCTCAAAGGGCCGAGGTAGCCGGTCTCTCGCGACTGTGGATCGATCTGTGCCCTGCCGCGGCACCCCGCCGCTGCCGCCGCCGCCGCCGCAGCAGCAAACCACCATCTGTCTGCCAGCCGGCCGCCGGCTGTCACCGCCCTCAGAGCTAAATGAGTTTGGTGCGGCCGCGCGGTTGGCGGTTCAGTGCAGCGGGTGCTACGTCGTCCCTCGACTCCTGAACAGGTCACTGCCGATATGATCGACCTGGCACCGCAGTGCTGTGGTCCCAGAGAAATCCCGGGGGTTGCTGGAAGACGGCACTGGCTCGGCAGTGGTGCGGGAAAATTCTGATGATCCGCAGAGATAGAGCTCGCCGGAGGAGTTTCGGGAGCTTGGTGGATTTAGGCAGATTTAGGGGGACCGCGAAATGATTGAGGTGCTTTTGTGTCCTCAGAAAGTTAAGAAAGATCAGGGTGGACGATAACCAGCCGTGTAGGAGCAGGGACATGCATATTATATAAGCTTTCTACCGGCCAGGTAAACAATCGGCTAAGTGCCCGTAGTACCGCTGGGTTGTTTTGAGAATCACCCGACCTGCAGTCACAACATCGTGCTCCTCAAGCGTGGCAGAATCTCTCAGCAGCCATTTGCCTGGGTAAACCGGGCGACTTTCTGACTTCTATTCAGCGTCTGGCGAGTGCCAATGCCATCCCATCGGGACGCCTCCCTCCTGACTTTTATTCAGCGTCTGGCCAGCGCCAGTGCCACCCCTTCCCCTCCTCCTCCCCTCCCGCTCTCCCCGGGGGCGGCGCCGCTCTCTGGCGGGACACATGTGACCGATCAGCCGGCGACCTTCGTCACAGCCGGAGGCGGCTTTGGCGGCGGTTCCGCGTACGGAGGGAGCCGGCCGGTGCGGCCCAGTGCGCCACTTTCCGGCTCTTCCGCTCTGCACCGAAGTGCAGGAGGGATGGAGGGGACGCGAACAACGGCTCCATGATGCACGTCGGACAACCCAAGGGACGCATTGTGGCATATCGGATGCGACAGTGCGTATGTCGCAGGCACGATGGCCGTATACGGTTATGTAAGGACGAATCGAAGAAAGGCGATTCAAATTGATTGACGGGGGCCGGTCTTGTTGGTTGGCGGCGACTAGTTAGCACGGGGATTCGGGCTGCAATAGTTGTCTGCCATGTTGCTGTATGCTGTGACAGAAAAAGCGTTTTATGCACATTGTTCATGCTTCTTTGCCGCAAAGATGAGAGCATGACAAGCCTGTGGCGTAGATTACCGACTTGTTACATATGATCCATGGGGTAATATTTTGCCGTCAGGCGTCAGCAAAGTGGCGGTTTGATGCATTAGAACAGTCGTTCATAAGGTTGCCGGATGTGTATTTTATAGCCTGACACCCCGGCCGTCGCGGCTGTCTGCCTGTCGTCAGTCGTGCTGACCAGTGTCATCGTGCGTATGGCCAGGACTGGCGGTCAGTCGGCTGGGAGGGGCTCTGGGTCGACCTTGACCGACCTGGCTCCGTCTGCTCCCCCCCCCCCCCCCCATCTCCTCCACCCGGAGGTTGTGCTGATGCAGGCGGCGGCGTCTGGTGGAGGAGGGGGGGGGGGGGCTGGCGGTAGTGGGAGGAGGTCCCGAGGGACCAACGCCTGTCGGTGATTTGGAGTGGTTCGTGGGTTTTGATCGATATTCGGAAACGGAAACATCAAGTGCCGCTTGATTGAGTGGTTAGTTTTTTATATGATTGCGTTTGTGAGATTCGTGTAAGGTCACCTTACCCCGATATTTCCAGGAAGTCTTCAGTACGGTATTGCCATGAATTATGATTCTTTAAAATTGGTAAAGGTGAGACTATATAGTTACCGTAACGGTCGAGCTGTCTGGAAGACGTCCAAAGCCGCCAAAGATCCGACCCCCCAGTAACCGACTATTGCGTAAGATCCGTCTTTATTCGTCGGCAGTTGCCCCGAGGCCACATAATACCCCATGCATCCACCTCGTGCTCATTATTTGCTCCCTGCCTTCAGCCAGGATTCCGCGGCCCATTTTCGGACTTACCTTGTCCCTGTATGTCCGCGGTCAACAGTACGCAGTCCACCTAATACTCTCATTGTTCGTCACCAGGTTGTTAGCTGTTTGTTTTGCAGAATGGCTCGAAGGACGCGTCCTAATGCCGGTGCTGACACGACAGTTTTCCTCATTCTTGTCGGTGCCCGGTGGCTGTTTGCCAAAGGCCGTCCTGGGTCTGTGCGTCCTCCGCGGTGTCGTTGGGTGGCAGTCAGTGACGGAAAGCTTTGCTGATGGCTCCGGCGACCTTGTCGGAACCGGAATCCGGGTCACTTGGCCCAGCTGGCTCTGCTCGCTATAATTGAGTACATTTTGACGGCGATATTATGTGCATAACTACTCTGGGCTTGAATAAACAGTTGTATTGCGTTATAATGGACCACCAGACGTTCAGTGACCTTCGAATACTCCCTAATCGTCGCTTCCTGGACCCGCCGGTTAGGTTATGGTAGGTCAGGTTGGTTAGTTCCGCAAACTTGTATGAGGTCCCGTGACCCGCCGTTCCGTGACTTTTGGTGACCTCCAGTGACCTGCTGCTCCCTCTCTGTTCAGATCGAGGACGTGGTCGGCCTGGAGACGGCGCGGATGAACCTCTCGGACTTGCTGACCTGTAACCTGCCCTCCCGTGAGCTACCACTCCCTGACCTGTAGCCTATCCCCCCCCCCCCCCAGATCGAGGACATGGCCGGCCTGGAGACGGCGCGGATGAACCTGTCGGACTTGCTGACCTGTAACCTGCCCTCCCGTGAGCTACCGCCCCCTGACCTGTAGCCCTTCCCCCCTCCCCCAGATCGAGGACATGGCCGGCCTGGAGACGGCGCGGATGAACCTGTCGGACCTGCGGCGCGCCATGGGACGCGACGCCGGCGACGGGCCCGAGCTGACCGACTCGACACTGTCGGCGCCGCTGCGGCCGCGTCGCCAGAGCATGGACAACATGGACCTGCTCAAGGTATGGGTGGTTTGAGGTCAGGGGGGACTGGGGTGACTGCGGCGACCGCCGGTGGTCGGTGGCCCGGCGGAGGACAGCTGTACCATAGTCTGTTGCATGAAATGTTTGCTTGCTATCGGTGTTGTTCCCTTATCGACTATCATTTTGATCGATTGTGTTGGCGACGTTTATTGATTTTTTCATCCCATATTCTCGTTTGTATAAAAGGTTTTGATTTTATATTTTTGAAAGTAAATTTCTTGTTACCCGTTTTCATCTTTGCTGTGTTTCGATGTATATCTAGTTAGCTATTCACTCTGCTTGGCTTTTCCGTTGTATATTGATTGTACACTATCCCAGCACGTCCCAGGCCCTGCCCTCAGCCTCTCTCCGGACTCTACCCACCCGTCAAGACTCTCTCCGGCCTCTACCCACCCGTCCAGCCTCTCTGCGGCCTCTACCCATCCGTCCAGCCATCCTGCGGTTCCGTCCTCTTCAGCCGACGGCGGCCGGACCGCCCGTCCCTCCGCCGTCCTACCAGAGCTCGTGTGACGCTGCCTCTGCTGCGGACGGTGCGGTGAGTGGCAGTCTCTAGTGCTGCTCAGTACCTATCCCTTTAGTATACCAGCGAGCCTTGTTCTATCTGCATCTCCCTCATCCTTAATTATTGATTGGTTTTGTCCGCTCTTCCATGACGGCGGGCTTACATTCCCTCGGTGCCGTCACCAAAGCGTCACTGCAGTCCTTTCTGAGATTTCTTCCGATAACCTCAGTACTTTGAACTTATTCCATCTCCTACCAAGAAGTGTAGCCTGCTTTTGCTTGCTGCACTGTGTCGCTGTTACGCCTTGGCCTGCATTTATTGCGACAGATTTTTACCTGCCCCTTGCCTGCCATGATCTCCATCTCGGCTCTATGTGTATTTTCCCTGGCCCACGCTTGCTCTCCGCTGCCCCGCCTGTGACCACGCCCCGCCTGCCGCTGCCTGCACCGCTGCTGTGTTGCATAGATGACGCCTGAGGCCAAAGTACGGGGTGACGCGGAGAAGCCGGCGCCTCTCAATGTCAGCCAGGTGAGTGACAGAGTCAGATGTAGGCAGAGATGAACAGACGGTTATTGAGCGCGAAGGTGGGCAGAAACGGATGGAAATTTTGGAATGAATGGAGATCCGTTAGAACATAAACGGAGCGATGAGAGAAAACGTGAACAGAATGGTGAGACGGGGAACGAAAGCGAAGAGAGGCGAGGTAATTGTTAGGGGTGAATGTAGGAAGGTGAGGGAACGCAAGCAGGCTGAAACGGGAGAACGTGGAATGAAAGGAGTGGCTGAGAGGATGCAGGGTGTACGGACAGCGACCGACTGTACCCAAACCCATACCTGCCGCTCGAAGTGAACGACGTTGAGTCGCATCGCATGCTCTGATGCCATTATTCATTCCACGTCACAGCATTCAGCAAGTGCCAAGCTGATGCCCGGGTTTCGGGGGATTTATTTGGGATGCGCATGGGTCTTTCACGTGGGATGTCATGTTTATGACAAATAATCCTGGTCTTTGACATGGATCCTGATCGCGATGAAAGGCTTTCTACGTGAGATGTTTATGAACCTCGGGTGCTCGGGAGGTTACTGGCGTGTCTCGTCCGTATAGGTGACCGACGTGCAGGACTGGACGGCTGGTAGGGCGCCCTAGAGTGGAAGGCCGGTCTCTATCGGGGTAATTCACTCGCTGAAAGAGTCATCTGAGCGTCATGGGAGGCATTAGTGGTGAACTTTAGAAGGTCGGCCACCACGGGACTGATGAAGTTTCATCTGATGGTTAGCTGCACCCTGGATGGAGAGAGTAGGAGAGTGAGAGGAGAGAGGGACGAGGGGTGAAAGGAGTATGATCGACTGAGAGCCGCTCTCCGCTGTTGTGGTTATACCTCGGTCTTTTATCATGGGCAGCGTTGCCCGCTGCCGCACCCCGTTGCCACTGGTTACCAACGGTAACTCGTTGTACCGTCTCTCTGTAAAAGGACTCTCAGCCCGCCGCCGTCACCGCAGCCGTCTGCCGCGGCGGCGGCCGTCCGGTCTGCCGGCAGCGATAATGGGGAGCTGTCGCGGCGCTGATTTGGCGCACCTAATGACCTGCCGTGGCAGACGGGGGCGGCCTGGCCGCGCCGCCAGGGCAGACATTAGGGCCAGGTGACGATAGGGTGTCTCGGGGAAACTCGAGTGACGAGGGAGGGAGGACGTGGGCTTTGGATGGCGAGGTGGGAGGACTCGGATAGCGAGGATGGAAGGACGGCTGGCGTGGGAGAGAAGATGCGAATCTGCTCACATGGTACATGCAAGTCAAGCATGCGTGTTAATGTTGCTAATTGCCGCTGTGGAATTCTGATCTATGTTCACTGACATATGACCTACAAAGCTTGACATTTATTTTTAGTGGATGAAGTTTTTAGGAGCTGGACTCTGTGCCCTTTTTATATTAAAACTAGAATCATGTGCACGCTGCTATCGTAAATCGTATGCATATGATTGTAAGTATGCAGCGTATCTGCACGTCAGGCATCCTTGGAAAGCAGACTTTTCGCCTTACATGCTTGCTCCATCGGCATCACTTTTCATCAAGTCTCAACACCAACGCACTCACAGTCAAACGCGTGTATCTCACCAATCTTTGTCCCCGCACTCCGACAGACTTCCAACGACGAGTCGTTTATGGACGGTGACGACTTCCTGGACCAGCTGACGCGCTTCCAGTCGAAACGGATGGACGACCAGCGGTGTTCCCTGACGGTCGGGGGCGCCGGCGGATCGTCCAGCGGCTCCACGCCCGACCCCGTCAAAGACGACCTCATCGACCTCATACAGGGTGAGTAGGGGATAGGGAACGGTTCACACTGGACCATGTCAAAGATGACCTCATTGACCCATACAGGGTGAGTTGGGAAGGGGGATGGGAGGGCTTGGGGGCGCGTGAGGGGTGTGTAGGGATGGGACGGGTTGAAATGCTGAGTTGTAGTGGGGCATGGTGAGGGATGAGGGAGGGGACGGGGAGGGGCAAGTGGCCAAATAGGGCACGCGATGAGTGGGGAGCAGGAGGAGTGAGAGGGGACGGGGGATGGAGGCTTCCTGGGAATCGTGCAGGAGTTGGACATGGCTGGGACGGAGGGAAAGTTATTAATATTCCACCGAATGTCGGCACGTTAAACCGTAATGCCCGTCGCCGGAACGAAGGCTTGTCGAAGGTCGGGTATTGTGTCGCACCGTATTGTGACCAGCACTATTTGTTTTCATTTTTTGCTCGGTGACTGACCTTGACACCGGCCAAATAATGGTCGCTTTTTTCCTCGCTCTGTGCTGGGAGTGGCGGTCGGCAGCGGACCATACCGGACACATTATCTGCACCGATGTCACTCCCTCGGCGGCGCAGGCAGAAAATGATGGCCGGCCGCTATCGTGCCGGCACGAGCCGTTTTTGTCTGTCGTTCTGCGGTCTTCCCGGGACGCTGACGTCACATCAGACTTGTGACGTCACACCAGCTGCTGCGCTAATTGAATTCGCCGCCGGTGGCGTGCGGTGCCCTCCAATGGCTAGCCGCCGGCCGTACGGTCTCAGCTGGGCCGAGTAAAGAGCGCAGCTCCGCTGGGAGACGGAGAATTGGTGGCTGGTGGTTCTTCACCCGCGACACGTGTCGACGGCCGTCCGCTACTCCCCGCGGTACTTTTTCCTCGCTCGCCGAAAGATCCGCACAGCAGGATAGATTTTCTTGTCTTTCGTGACTGGATTCTTAATCGGTAGCTACTGTAGTTACTGGTTTAGTTTGGTTCTTTCTGCCCAAGGATTTCCAACTTTGCATCAGCCGAGCTTATGCCCGTGTATGTTGCCTAGCACAACAGCGAATATTGCAAGGCCATATTTTGTGACGACGTCGTGCTGTAAATCTAGCCCCGGATTTACAGTGACATTGCACTGTAAATCATGGCCCAGACATGATTTGTGAATAATTTAGCGCCAGCCATTTGGTGGCTGGAAGCCAGCCGTGCATTAGGCAGACGAACACAGGTCGATCTGCTGTTGCTCTTACTGAGCGGTGAACCAGTCTGACGCTAGTACTCTGTATTGAACCTGCGACGGACGCTGATTATGATGGTGCTGATTATGAAGATTTTCTTGGATCGGAATTTCTATTGTCGTATCTCGATAACAAAAGCGAGAAGGATCAAGAGGAAAGTGAAATGATTCGAACAGAACGGTAATAGGATAGAATTAAGGAAATAAAATAAAAAGCGGCCCTTATCCGACTGCGGACGGGCTCGCCGCCTTACGGCCGTCGGCGGTGTGTTTTTGCCCGGGGCGGTGTCGGCAGCAGGCGGAAACTGGTCCTTTGTGCAGTAGAAGTGCAGGACCTGGGAGCGCCGGCTGGCGGTTTTCCACCCGGCTGGATACGATGATTTGTCGGTCGCGGCCTGCCCCCGAGCTGGAGACTCTGGACTCTACCACTGGCAGACGGCTTTGTCCGGCGGCGGCCGCCTCAAATGGCCTGCCTATGTGGCGGTCGTTGAGTAGGACCGGTTGATTCATGCTGAACTGGTGTCAGTTAAAATGCATGCTTTTCTGTCTTAATTTAACGTCTTGGTATGCGTCGTGGATTTGCTCACTATTCGCTGACCTGATTCCAATCAATCGCATTCGTGCGCAGCTGAGCATGGAATTTGTTTGAACAAGTTTATCGGTTCGCTGGCAGCATATTTGCACGAATCTATTTCAGGACTCCGTTTTCTATGTCTAATTTTCTTTGGATACATTTTGAACGACCCAGTTTCGCAGCCATGTATGCTGCAGCTGCCCTTGCACGTTACGACCAAAACTTGTTAGCCCGTTCGGCCATCACCCGGCTCCACCGGCCATTCGGCAGGCGACTGAACAGAATATGGGACGGTGTCGCCTGTCCGCTGAGCCCCCATCAGCCAGTCACGGCCCATGTCGCCGTGCGGACAATGACTCAACAATGTCTCCAATAACCGGGCAACGTGCTGTCATCGCCGGGCGGCTCGTTCCGTCCGGCACTCGACAGCGAATGTCGGCAGAATGGCTGGCCCGCTGGGAGGGCGGGCCGGGCGCCCGGGGCCGAAATTCGCGCTCATCTGTCACCGGAGTAGTTTGGTGGGCTGTGGCAGTTGTGACAGCGGTGATCACCGCCGTGGTAACGGGTTGTGATACATGTCGTCGCGTCGAATGCAATAAATTCACGGCCGAGCCCCCACATGATTTGTAATGGGGCGTTAATGGCGAAACTGTCTACTGTCTGGTCCCTAGGCTGTCTAACTATGTGTTGCTCCGAAGGCTATTTTGGAACAGAAAAGGGCATAGACTTGTAACATTTCAGTGCTTTGTGCGGCGGCTATGGCCACAGCCAGACACAACCCTACTCTCATCCCGTCACCACTCATCGTCACGTTTCGCCATCATCACCGCGGCCGTCTTACCCGTCTTACCGCCCGCTGTCTGCAGGTATGCAGTCGCGGCGGATGGACGAGCAGCGCGCTGACCTGCCCGTCTGCGACCTGGACCTCCCGGGCTTCAGCGGCAGCAAGGACTTCATCCAGCGGCTGAGTGTGGCCTCGGACGCCGACGGACTGCCCGACGATCAGTTCTTTGACATGCTGATCCGCTGCCAGGTGAGAGACGGACGGCGTGGGATAGGCGGGAGGAGACTTTAGGTCGGATGAACAAAACTGGAGTGGATTTGCTGAGATGCGTATTCAGATAATCGATGATTGACTAATGGCCAATAAGGATGAGTGCTTCATTCGATTGTGCCGTGGCACCTCAACCTGCCGTTTTGTCGCGTCTGAATGTCCCGAGTTCTGTCTTCAGTCAGCAGTGACTTCGTGTGCATTAGGTAAAGCTGCACTACCTCCACCTGTTCTCCCCTCTCTTCTCCCTCCCCCCTGACTGGCTGTGATATCCCTCACTAACGGCCCGCCCATCCCGCTCTGCCTCCACAGGGCTCTCGGCTGGACGACCAGCGCTCGGTTCTGCCCGAGCTGAGTGTACCGCACCCTCCGCCGGCGCCCACCGTGCCCGACGAGGACTTTTTCTCGCTGATCCAGCGGCTGCAGTCTGAACGGATCGAGGACCAGCGCTCGGCACTGCCGCCCAGTAAAACGCCCGGGGACTGATCCGGTGCATGAGCCGTGAAGAATGCTGCTGCTAGTGTGGTGGTGTGGCGCCGAGAGACGCTACAGGCGGGATTGGACCCGTGAGGTGTCGACTCTGTGCGCTCGGTGATGTCTCGCCAGACTGTGTGATGACCGAGAGACACGCAGAAATGGAGAGAAGGACTCCGTCAGACGCTGGGTCTGTGAGGGCCGCAGCTGCGCAGATTCAGCCACAGTTGTGCTGGAGATACTGGAGATCCTGCCTTGTGCAGCGCGGTGAGAGTGAAATGAGCGTCCCATATAGGGACGCCTGCGCTATTGGCGGGACGAAACGAATGGTGTGAAGTCGCCCTAAAGGTGATTCTGTATGTGATCGAGGTATGTGTGTGATAGAGTGTGCTGTGTGCACGGGGCTTATGATCTGGTCATGAGTGATAGTGTGCTGTGTGCACGGGGCTTATGATCTGGTTATGAGTATAACGATGTGTGAAAGCCGCTGTTCTCGGTGCGCCGATCATCCCATCAGCTGTCATGTCACGGTCCAAGCGCTGCCGACTCGGGACGGGCGCCGCTGCGCGCTTGGCCGTCACTAACCATGTGAGAGTCCCCCGGCCGGGCGGGGGACTCTGCTGTGCCTGTTTCTCCTCTCCGCCGCTAGGGTCGCTGCCGTCGCGCTCCGCTCGTCACCAGGGCATTGATGTCTCCCAGCGCGTTCTAGGCTGGTCGCCCACTCTACCATTCCTGTCTACATGCCAAATAAATAACATGGGAACAATCGGACGCTACATTGAAGGAAGGCTTTGTGGAAGTTTCCTTGTGGAACTTACTTCGCTTTAGCTCGCTAAGTTTCAGTCGACCGCTGCTCCCCATTTTTATCCTTGCATCCGGGCCGAAGATCCCGGCAGCACTTGGTCTCATTGTGTGCTACATCACGAGTTTAATGCTTTATTGCGTCTGTACCAACCTCCATCGGCTCTGCCAGCGGCCACGCTATTTCGGACGCCACACAGCACCGAGCCGTTTGTCTAGATGACAGGGCAATTTTGGGAATGAAGCTACATCTTGGTATGGGTCATGAATTTGCTAAGATGCCACAAGACTGGTCACTTCGCTTCAAGTTATTGTAGAATGCCTCTCTGCTTATTTTGAAGGAAATGAAACACACCCTGTGCTGATGAAAATTATTCGTGAGATCTCCAGGAAGAAGACAATCAGGCATCCTACCTTGCTCGGTAATGCATACTGATGTCTAAACGACCAATGACAATATATGTAAGTAGCTGAGAAGTGAGAATGACTACGGGATGGGGACTGACGCACAGCAAAGCAATGTATGACGAGGACGTTGCCATTGAAAACTGCAACTCGTATGAATGAATAAAGGTTCGCACGGTGTTCCCTGTTCACCCCTAGTTCTTGCGTGACCACTGGCCTGCTCGGAGCTCACGGCCGCGTAATGCGCACGTCATTCTCACGAATGTCGAACGGCGCGAAACAGTGATAGATGATTCGGTTCTTCGTCTGAAAACCTTTCTGGCTATGATATATGTGAGGTAGCATTTGTTAGACTAAGCATTGAAGATGTCGAACTTTAATTAGAATGCTGCCTTGCTTGTTCTATGCTTGAAAGTGGCACATAGGCGGAGGAACGGGGAGGGCACCGGGGCACCGTGCCCCCTTTGATTTTGGCATTTTAACATTAGCCCTATGGGCGTTGCATGGAAAGAATGGGACCAAAAGTCGGCGGTGCCCCTACCCCTTAATTGAAGGTGTTCCGCCGCTTCTGAATTGGAAATTGTTCAAAACAGTCGAGAAATATTTCAATCATGAAGGCTAAATACCAATTAGTAGCCGACATTTTTTTCGAAACGTAGACATAAATGACGCTGTAAATTCAATTTATGGCGAAGTGAAATACACTGTAAACTATTTATATACACTGTGCTGTAAACAACACAGTGGATGATAGGGTTGGAGGCGCCAATTCCATTTATTTTGCTATATACTTTGTAGTTTTCAAGTATTTTGACAGAAAATATAATTTAGAAAGAGTGTATGATGAATTCAGTGAGGTCCTGCTTGCTTTCACTTGTCTCGAGAAAACAATTGACTTGCTCCAGAGGAGTAAAACATTGGATAGACGGCAAACCGAGAAGAAAACATCCTGTAAATCCAGAAATTGAAGATCGGCTTCCAGGTACGGATTACTATGGCAAATAACATTGATTTTGCATGAATAAATCATAGGTTTCTCGTATCCTTGCTTCAATTTTAGCCCTTAGCTTTGATAGCCCTTAGATTGATGGGAAGGGGACTTTGACCACCCAGATGAGGTTCTGATTGTAGTCCCACTGATAAAGATGCTGTTAACTAGTTAAGATGGATGCCAAACACATTTTAATTTTTAACTTTTTACATGCTAGATACCAATGTGTGCTGACAGGGGCTTTGTGTAATGTGTAGTAAGGACAAGGACTAAGGAAGCACCGTCTTTAAGTGAGTTTGCCACTACTAGCCACCCCCTAATGAATATTTCGCAATATGCCTGTTGAGGCATTGGGCCCAGTTGTTTCCTTCAGCAGTGGTTGCCTTAGTTCCATGCAAAATAATAATAAGTTCTATCATTTTAGAGTCATATTAGGTTAGCTAGGTTAGGTTTATGATGCATTGTTAACATGTTTCAGCTGCTTTTCAGTAAACAAGTACATATCGGAAGGTACCAGACCAGACAACCGGGTCTATACATGGGGCTATGCTGAGCTGGGAGCTCTTGGAAACAGGAATCTTCTGAGACCTAAGAATGGGAAGAAGCCATACACCTATCTGCATCGCCCAATGAGGCTCTGGTTCGCTGAGCTTAACAAGGCAAGTGATCATGATAAGTTTTGTGGCACGGAGGTTAGACAATAGACATACATCATTGCAGCTTCCATAATCCATCCCTTTGTGTGACTGTGAGAAACTGACAGGAGGTAGATTCAGAGGAGTGGTGCTGACTATGCAATGTCTGTTTCAGGTGACAGATGTAGCCTGTGGGTATGGCTTCACTGTGATGGCTGTGAACAGACCTGACTACAAACTGTTTGGCTGTGGTCTCAACACAAGTTCTCAGATAGGTGAGATGTCATTGATGGATTGACAACCAGAGTTATAGGGGTTATAGGTAACATGTGACCTTTGCTTTATCCCATTGCTGTTTGGGGTCATGCACTTGGCCTTCATAAGTTGAATAGGGGGGGGGGGGGGCTGAGGTCTTCCAGAGATTCCTTGGACTGCAATCAAGATAGTGTCAGTGTGCAAAGTTCACTGTTGATGTTCCAGTCACTATTCTAGCATTTTATGACCCATGAGGTCACAATTTGTGTATCTCATGGGACGGAGTAGGGTTCATCATAACTTTCAGGCAGCTTGCCCACATGGCACCTCTACTAAAAACCTTCGAGGATTTATTGATAGGACTGTCACACTACTACTCCCCAGATATTTCACTTCTCCTCACCTCCCGCCCCACCATTCTTTGGACAGGCCAGCAGGAGGCACGTGCTGGCCATCCTCTGGAGAGGGTCACATCTCCAGTGCCCATCACAATACCTGTGGATGATCCCAGCATCAAAGTCACAGCGGTAAGTAGTAAGTACATATGTCAGTGTGCTAGGTATTCTATTTATGCCATTCACCGATGTCAAATCGTACCTGTATTTGCTTATTGAATGTTCAGAGTACCTATAGATGCATTTGGATTCTATCAATGGCATCAAACCAGCGATGCGGAGCCGTGGAAATTTCAGACAGCTTCGGCTCCGGCTCCGGCTTCGGAGAAATAAAATCGGCTCCGGCTCCGGCTCTGGCTGCGGGTGAAATGGCATGGCGGCTCCGTCTCCGGCTCCGGCTCCGGGCAAAAATGTGCCGGCTCCGGAGGCTCCGGCTCCGGCTCCGCACCCCTGCATCAAACGCATTTATCTATTTTCATCCATAGGAAATCTTTTTTCCTTTCGCTTTGCAACTATTGCATGACTTCTTACAGCCATTTTCATCCTCCATGAGCCCGCCTCACGGCACGTCCCGTCCCTGCCCTACAGGTGGCGTGCGGCCGGAGTCACACAGCGTTCGTGACCAGTGACGGCGCCGCCTACACGCTCGGTAACAACGCGTACGGCCAGTGCGGGAGGCAGGTTCTGGAGCGGGAGGACTACAGCAGTAACGCCACTGTGCACAGAGTGCCTCTGGAGCTGCCCGTGCGGACCGTCACCTGCGGCCAGGACCACACGTGAGGCGGGACGCCGGACGGGTGGGGGATGGTGGAGAGTGTGGGTGGGGTGTAAAAGGGCGCCGCGTAGGCCATTTTGCGTTGGTGGAGTTTGGCTTTGCTCTACGTACATACATACATACACATTTATTTTCAACATTACAAATGAGCAAAACATACACAAAAATATTATAAGATTGGTGCAAAAGAATAAAAATTCTTAAATTAAAGCACCTCTCTTAATCAATCAGTATAAAATAAACATGAGTATTACATAAAAAACACAACATAATATGAAACAAGTCTGTTTGACCACCGCCAAGCCGCGCCACACCCACCGCTCGCTGGTTGAAATTAAAGTTGCTACCCCCAGGCGACACGACGAACCGTCCGGCCCGCCGTCCGCCGCTGGATGCTATTGGATGGTGGACGAAACCAAGGAAGGGAACCTGGGCATATTGGGCTCTCATTATGCATTTACGGAATAGGTACAAACTCGCTAGCTTTGTTCGTCCTACAATAAATCGTATTCAGCCAACTTCAGTCAGACTGGTCGATCTAATAAAAGTAACCGAACTTGTGAAATTGGCGACTGGTAATAACCTGGAGCCGTTTGATCCAAAATCGGCAGGAGGCTACGCTCGCATGTGATAATGTAACTTACGGGAAGTGTAGCGTGTTCCGTGTATTTCAGAACTTATGGGCGAACTTATGGCCAGGTGTACTGCTGCGGCTGGCTGCCACAGTGTGTCTGTGACTGGGTTCCCTGGCTGTTACAGCATGTTTGTGACCGAGTGCGGCTGGGTATACTGCTGCGGCTGGCTGCTACAGTGTGTTTGTGACCGGGTTCTCCGGCTGTTACAGTATGTATGTTTGTGACCGAGTGCGGTCGGGTGTACTGCTGCGACTGGGGCCCCATTGTATGTTTGTGACCGGGTTTATTTTACCCGGCAGAATGTTTCTGACCGAGTGCGGTCGGGTGTTCTGCTGCGGCTGGGGCGCCGACGGTCAGCTCGGCAGCGGCGCCTTCGACAGCCGCTGGCAGGCGCTACCGGCCGGCGGAGACCTCGAGGGAGAGCGGATCGTCAAAGTGGCCTGCTCGGCCGACTGTGTGCTGGCCGTCAGCGGTGAGTGGCGCGGTGCGGATCCGACAAATGGGCGAGGAAGACTGTCGTTGACTGTAATAGCTAGATGAGTGTCATTTTTTTTCCAACGAGCATTCTTTAGCAGGCCTTTTTTAGTAGGCGTTTTGTTTCAAAGCTGCCCCTCTATGAACATATCATTTTTCGCTGTCTCGCACAAATGTGATGTTCTCGACTTCGATGGCTATATGTTACTTCTTTCTTCTTTCGTGTAATGAATGGCCCTGTGGTCCCGTTTTATTACGTTGCGACCCCTCTTCCCACAGAGTCTGGTGACGTGTTCGGCTGGGGTAACTCGGAGTACGCCCAGTTTGCCAGTGTGACCGAGGAACAGCAGCTGAACGTACCCCGGAGGCTGCCGCTCGGTGTTGGACGGGTCACGGATGTGGCCAGTGCGGGCACCATGTGTGCTGTGCTAAACGGTCAGTTGGGGCGCGGAGAGTGTGGAGGGGGGGGGGGGGGGGGGGGGGAGCGGCTGTACTGTCAATTTCAGTAGTATCGGAATCGGACACGTTGCTGACGGAAGGCAAATCATGAGTATTTGGGTTTGATTGTGCATTGCAGTCAGCTGTTGTTGAGTTTTATCAATGGAATGTTGTGGCACAGACTGACTAGTACCCGACACTGCGCCGTATCTTATCAACTGTGATCTGGACTTCGTGGTCGTTTGTCCTTCTTCTTACTTTTATTACATAGGGATTCGAGTGACGCATTACGGCCAAGACGCTCATACTGAAACTGTAGTAACCGGTGTTTGACTTTGCTATCTGCTCCGCTTTCTCGGTATGCTGAAAGACGATAGAGATGTTGATTCACGGATTAGAAAGCCCAAGAACTCAGCGATACTGAGCCACCGAATGGGCGATTTCGAGGATCGAGTTCTCATATTTTTGTCACAACATAGGACACTACATGCGCCCTAACATGTACCGATGAATGTTGAACCGGTTTGTTTTTGTCATCACTTACAGCCTACATCGTGTTTGCAGATCGAGGAGAGGTGTACGTTTGGGGCTATGGAATGCTCGGCAAGGGCCCGGAGCTGGACGTATCAAAGGAGCCCTCTCTGATACCGCCGACGCTGCTGGGACGGAACGACTTCAGCCCCGGTAAGGGACGCGCGGCCCGCCCGGTGCATCAACAGTCGACTGTTCATAGTGATGGGTAATGCTGACTCGACAAATATCTATGCCTGCAATGGTTTGGGGTGGACCTGGATGGGCGCCAATATATATGCCGTGCCGGCGCCCTTGTGTCCTTCCTTCCAAGTGCATCCATTCATTTTTTATGCTCACTTGTTTTTTATCGCCTAACACCTGGTTCTCCCACAGATAACACCCCCGTCTCGGTGGTCTCTGGCCTGTACCACCTATCGGTCACCACCAGTGGCGGTGACCTGTTCACGTGGGGTCACAACCGGCACGGCGCGCTCGGCCTGGGTCACACCGAGGACCGCCTGTTCCCGCTGCGGGTCTCAATCCCCGCCCGGGTCACAAAGGTGGCCTGCGGCGTTGACCACATGGCCGCACTCTGCAGGGAGTACATCTGAACCAGGTACACCGGCGACAATACACAGCTGATCTCTAGTCAACACAGAGTGGTCTGATCTGAAGTCTACGCTGATTGATTGAAGGGTGTCGTGAGATGAGTTACGTGAAAGAGCCAGAAGCACGGAACATATAACCGTAGATGTTCAGATGTCAGTATTGTCGATGGGGTTTGAAGGCGCGCCTCGGCTGGGAAGTTGTTGCAGCGGTTACAAACTGAAGTGGGGCATGTCCCGAACACCGTTGTCGGTCACAACAGACCACTTTTCCCTGAAACGGGAGGTTTGACGTTGACGTCCCTTGGCCATCGCTCGGCTCGTCACATTAAACACTGCTTGGGTGGAACTGGAGGCGTAGCTCGTGGGCTACTTTTAGATAGCATGCTTGAATAATCAGTTTGCGTATCGAATGGACATGTTCAGGAGCATTTGCAGCCTGCGTGAGAACATCCCATCATGGACGGTCTCAGATCAATGGATTGGCCCCGCTATCGGTCGCGAAATTTGAACTAATGTTTTAAAGAAACAATTACACCCACTGGGCCATGATGATGAATACTGAACAGTCAACTACCATGATTACCAAGCTCGACACGACATTGCTAGCACGGCTGCAACTAAGCATCAACCATTGCGGCGGGTCGAGTAAGAATGTCTTATTGATCGCAGCTCACACGCCAAACGATACAAATGAAAAAGATCGTTTCTCTCTGAGCGGACTTGAAAGCGCTATCAGGCAGAACGACAGGCGTGGGCGTGCCAATTTCGCCAATCGTCGAGAAAGAATGCCATCGTTTCCAGACATTACGTAACCACCAACCAGGAATGTAAGCCATTCCGAACCCACATCATTGATAGTCGCGGATAGGCATCACCATCAAAAAGCAAACGTCCACGTTATCACGTAAACCACTCCGTATAGTTTTATTTTTCAATATGGTGCAGACTTACAACACTGAATCGGCAACAGGGCCGTGTCGCCCGGACAGGCCGGCGGGGCGGGCCGGCGGACCGGCCGTACCGCCGCACGGCCAGAGAGTGAGCTGTATTAGAGGTCCGCGCGCGCGCCGCGGCGGGCCACGGCCGCGCGCGGTCACTACAACACCGAATGGATGACAGCACATAAATTTTCCGTATGAAAGACTTAGAAAAACGGTCCAAAAACACAACACACACGGATGTCGTCGCTACAGCGTTATCAACTTAAGCACACACTAAGACCCGAACTATGACCTCACAGAAGACCCCGGGGCGGCTGTCAGGTGCCAATCGCTAGTTTCAACACGCACAGGATCACCACGCATATTAGATATATACGGCCGCAGTGGGCCGGCCGGCTGGCTGGCTGGCTCGCTCTCGCACGGTAAGTAGGCAGGCGAGTGGTGGGGCGACGAGCGCCCGGCGCCGCCGGCGGCTGCGCGGCTCCGAACGGTCGCGACCCTGAGCTCAAATCCAATATCGTATCGTCACGCTACGCATTGATCAAAAATACCCCATATGCATGTTCATATACATTGTTATCCAGAGCGCAGACACACTAATGCAGCGGCGGCGGCAAAAACACACGGGTAATTGACATATATAGGGGTCGGGGCGGTCGGCAAGACGCGCCTATCCAAAACAGAACAAACCGACCCCGTTCAATACAACTGAACAGACAGGCGCGAGCATGAGGCAAAAATCAACGTCTATGTAATGAGAACTCGGCACGTGACAACTTTCGCTAAGAGATATACGAAAAAAATATCAACAACACTCAAGTAATAGTATACGGGACACATGTTTTATACGTCGTCGGCGGGGCGGGCAGCGCGCCGGCCGGCCGGAGCCGGCTGGACGATGGGCCCGCCTACCCTGCTCAGGTACGTGAGGCCGCGGCTCCCGGCCGGCACCCGCGCCCCCATCTCGCTACATTTGGAACACTGCAATACAGTACGTTGCACATTGGCCCACCGGCCGCGCATAGCAAACGGGTGATGACGTTTCAATTGCTACTTTGTACGCATTTTAATTATTCAACACTAACACTGGGAGGCAGACGAACGTAATGCCTCGCAAGATACGCGTCATTTGTACGCTAGGCGTATTAGATGTGAGGGACGATTCGCCCCAGGGTTGGCGTCATTATTTTGGTCGTGTAATATAAGCACCACAATGCACATGTAGGGACATAGCTATACCATAAGCAATTTCAACACCTCAGTACGTCACGAGATTCAAGGCAATCCCACAGTAAGCACGACAAATCAATATTATTTACCACTGAAATGCAAATTCACTAGTGATGGCATACAATTTCAAGAACGACACTGTCGAGATCGAGTCAAAGATTTAACCCGCGAGTTGCTGGGGGGGGGCGTTAAACGCCCCCACTTTTTTCGCCGGGCCATAGCATAAAAACGGCGCGCCGCAGGCGCGCCAAATTTTGGGTACCTGTAGGGAATTGATTGAAGTTTATTGTGACAAAGTTTCAAAAAAATCAGTCGGAAATTTTTTGAGATATCGAGGTTTTAGTGACGTCATGATTTCTGACTTTTCGACCAAAAACGGCATATGTTCAAAAAATCATATAAAATCACAGAATAGGCATACAGACATGCCGTAAACGCCATTAGACTGCCAATACCATGATGAATCAAATGGCTATCTTCGATTATTGATTATCGTTCCGCATTTTCCAAAATATTGAACTGAATCTTGGCGATTTTTCGTGACTACTTCACGACCATGATACATGAATTTTTTAAATTGAACTTTTTGAGCCAAACACGTACATATATGATAAAATGAATGTCACCATCGTGTTCTACGCCCCAAATTACCTATAAAACATGTGTCACAGGCTGCGAATATCAGTTTTGATTTTCGGGGATATGTGCCTACCCGGTTGACCTGTCCTTGACCCTGACCTATGCTTAACTGACCCCTATATGAAGCTGACACTCTTGTAGGCCTTATAAGATGGATTGTGCACCGTTTTGACAGAGTTTATGGCGAGAGGCGCCCATTGCGAAGTCCTGAAGTCCATGCTACTGAAAGCCCGATTTCAGGTGTTTGACCTGACCTTGACCCGACCTGTGACCTCAAAATTCAACTTTTAAGTACTCATCTAAAGCGTCTCGTCGCGCTCTTTCGTTTGCCGCCTCGTGCGTTTCGCTGCGCCTATTGGTTCTCGAGTTATCGGCTGGGGGCGTTTAACGCCCCCCCCCAGCAAACGGTGGGTGGCGAAATACCCCAGCAACTGCCGGGTTAAACAGCTCATTGAGTCGGCACCTGACAGCGCCCCGCCCATCCCCCACAGTGACCCGCACAGAGGACACGAGCCGCAGCAGCGCGGCCGACAACACACCACCGAGGAGAGGGGGCCCGCGCGGCCAGAGGCAGCCGCGCCGCCGCCGGCCGGCCGGGGCCGCGCGGAGCGACGGCGCCGCGCGCGGCCGCCGCTCCTCCGGCCCCGCCCAACGCACAGCGCGGCAAAGACGGACAGACAGTTACAGCAAATTAAAACAGCGGCGTCACCAGCAGTAGCAACAGCGGCAGCAGCGGCAGCAGCACACGCACACCAGGGCGGGGTGCGGGGCGGCGGCCGGCGCCCTCCGGCCGCCCAGTGCTGCCCCGCGCCCCGCGCAGAGAGATAGAGACAAAGGTGGATGAGTGAATAGCGCAGCGAAAAATCATACACCAACAAAACAACTGGTAGACAGCGTATTCAGCGAACGGGGCACATCGGGTATCTGAAACACACGGGCGGGTAGAGATGGGTGTCAGTAAACTCGGCACCCGAACGGACCCTGCTCTAGGTGTGAGGAAAAGGACCGGCAAGAGAACAATGCCCAATCACTGGCACGGGCGGGCGGAGGAATTACACTTCTCTAACAGAAAACACTTCACAAGCAAGTGCTAATTGTAAAGAAAAAAACACGTCTAAGGCCTGATACCCGCATCAACTATGACGTCCCAGACGATAACTCGGAACACGGGATAAAATAAAAGCGATCGACGCTACTGTAATGTTTCACTACTAACCAGTAAAACGCCTTTTGGGCGAAGAACGAGCGAGCGAGATAGTGAGCCCTGCACGTGCAGAAGGGCGAGAGGGTACTTCCAACGGGCTTGTGCAAAGCACCCTTCTAACCGGTCGCTAGCGGTGTACCAAATTTGAACGCAATCGGCCCAGCCGTTCCTGAGATCTGGAAGCGGCATTCTGCACGTGCGCACGTGCAAACGGGGTCCAAAATGACTTTTGCACGGCACCCTACTAACCGGTCCCCAACCGTGTACCAAATTTGAGCGCAATCGGCCCAGCCATTCTTGAGATCTGGAAACGCCCCCTGCACGTGCGCACGTGCAGTAGCACCCTAACTGCAACACATGGGAATCCATTGCCTGGTGGGTGCCTACCTGTATGCCAAGTTTCACCGAAATCGCCCCAGTAATTACCGAGTTACTGAAATGGGAACAAATTTGGCACCTCTTATTGTTGTATTTTGCACGTGCACTGGGGGTGACCCACATGCATCGAGACTATCCTATTTTGGGTAGAAGGGATGCTGCTACCCTACAAAAATTACCGCAAGTCAATCGCCCAAGCGGCTGCTGAGATATGAGCCTCTCAAAATCACTACTTTTGCAAAACAGCTTGAACACCCTTGACTTTTCACGTGGCACGTGCCACGACGGTCACTGAGATGTATCAAAAGTAGTCAATTACGGGGTAGAAGGGATGGGGCTACCCAGCAAAAAAGACCGCAGGCCATTCGGTCCAGCGGTTGCTGAGATATAAGGCTCTCAAAAGCGTTACAGGCCGGGCCGGGCCGGGCCGGGCCGCTCATACTGAGATTTTTCCGTTATATTGAAAAGACTCACTTCGCTCGCTGCGCTCGCTCGCTCGTAACCAAAAAGACCCGTAAAAATGTAGCAAATCACAATGCTACAGAAGCAAGCTGTAAAATCACCTACGCCGTGTAAATTCCCATTTCACCCATTACAACACAAATTGAAGTTAAACACAGCTGCCAGTTCTATCAAAACGGTACATATCAACAAGTGTGTCGATTGCCTCGTGAGGGAGGGTCTCAGGCGCCCTAGCCCCGAGCGTGTGTCACTTACCGACACTACAGACAAGTGACCGTCGGTGAAGACCAGCGCTAGTTGTCGCCGGCGCCCGGGTACGCGCCGTACTGGCCGTACCCGCCGGGCGCGCCGGCGCCGTACGCCCCTGCGAAGCTGTGCTGCTGGGGCTGGTAGCCGGCCGGCGCGCCGCCAGCCACGGAGGCCGCCGGCGCCGCCGCAGACTGCTGCTGCTGGCGGGGGAGCGAGGGAGGCGCCGGGTTAGACACGGTGGTCGATCGGGGCAGCACAGACGTGATGAAACATCAAAGATTGATTGAAAATTAATCCAGCACAAGGCGAAACATTTATCCCTGTCATTCTGAAAGCCACCGGAAGCCAAATGTGTAAGCGAAATTCGTATCCTATAAGATCGGAGACACTCTCGCCGACTTGGTGTAATGTCAGCTTTATCCAATACGCAGTTGTAAGAATGTACTTGGCAATCACGAGCCGTGCCGAAGAAATATCCGTAATTGCTTACAAGCATGTTTATAATTTATGACATTTTTTAGCTATTTAGCTATCCTGAGCTGAAACAAATATCGAAAAATATAGTTGAATTTTGTCATACCAAAATCCCATGAAAATGTCGGTTCTCGGTTATCTATAATTCAATAACAACGAATCTAATCCGTACTTTTCCTCCCTCAACAGAAATCAACAATAACCGGACGATTCGCCACGCCGCCCGAATATAATTACGTAACAATACACCATCACAAAACAAGGAAAACACCGCGCCCCACCGCGCCTCCCCTACGTCATGACACACACCCGATCGGGGTCCGGCCGGTTACCTTTGTCAGTTTGATCTGCTGCTCGAGGTTGGCCGCCTCGGTGACCAGGCCCTGTGATCGGTAGTACTCCACCCACTGGGCGCTGTAGTCGGCCTGGGTGCCGTTGGCGGCTGGCTGGGCGGCGCCGCCGGCCGCCGGAGCGCCGCCCGGGTCGCCGCCGCTGGCCGCCTTCAGCTTGCTCTGCTGCTCGATGGCCTCCGCCTCACGCACCATGCCCATGTTGCGGTAGTACTCGGCCCACTGAGCGCTGTAGTCGGGCTGACCCGGCTGACCGCTCAGATTCGAGCCGGTCGCTGGAGGCACACAGGGGAGGGATGCATGATTAGTCATTGGCAAAAAAGTCATTGACAAACAGTGCATTGCTTAGTGCAAACCTCTCCTCTTATCGTTATCAATCCGGACTATCCGGATCATGAAAAAAATGACTATCAGAACGTCGGCCAACTAGGAACCATTTCCTTTGAACCCCTCTCCATATTCAAACAGATTGATAAAAAAAAACACAATGATGATGATTTGGTGTTTTAGGGCGCACCAGCAACGAGGCTATATGGCGCCCATATCTAACCAATCTTCCTCAAAGTCGGGGGTTAAAAATCACCTGAAGCCCGGAGGCCGTGATGAACGAAAAGAGACGAAAGGAATCGAGAAAAGGGGAGTCGTCGCGGAGAAGTGTTCTCAAAGAGAGCTGGGGGCCACGCAATCCAAAAAACCGCAATCGCTCAGCGTCCAGTCTCGGGCACTCGACCAAGACGTGTCGGACCGAAAGTCGGTCACCACATCTGGTACAAATAGGCCTGGAGCCAACGCCGATAAGGAACCCATGGGTGCCATAAGTGTGCCCGGTACGAAGCCGGCAGAGGACCACCTCCTCGCGTCGCGATCTGCGTGAGGCCGACAACCAGGTAGCTAAACCTGGCTTGATACGTAAAAGTTTGTTACCGTGGGATTGGCTCCAGGCCTCCTGCCACTTTCCGAGGAGGAAAGAGCCCACCGCCGGTACAAAGTCCCTGGCGGGTAGAGGGAATCGGCGGGAGCACGGATACTGCGCAGCATGGTTCGCAGCTCGGTCCGCCCGTTCGTTGCCGTGAATACCGACGTGGCTAGGGATCCAGCAAAAAGACACCGACGTACCCTCTCGGTCGAGGGCTGTCACACGAAGAAGAATCTCCTGTGCGAGGGGGTCAGAAGGATAGAATTGTAACAAGGACTGGAGACCACTCAATGAGTCAGAAAGAATAACATATGACCGAGCGGGATTAATCTCGATAAAACACAGGAGTTTGAGGATAGCGACCAATTCGCAGGAAAAAACGGATGCATGTTTAGGTAAGGTAAAACACCGCACAGCGTCGCCGCAGACGAAAGCACACCCGGCACCGTCATCAGTCTTTGAGCCGTCAGTATAACAGGCTATGTAGTCAGAGTACCTTGAAATATGCTCCAGCGCACGAGCCTTTAAAACAGCTGGAGGGATGTCGCCTTTTCTCACATCGGTGAGGGAAAGGTCCACCTTTGGCGGGACTTGTCTCCACGGTGGGACAGATGGCCACTCCTTACGCATGACCCCCCGAAGTTTAATGTGAGCTTCCGAGAGCAGCGATTGCATACGAGAGCAGAAAGGGGGGTAGCGGACAGTACGTCCACCTTCTCCGGTTCTGAAAAGCGCCAGGTTGGCACGTGAGAAAACTGCATCATAGGCAGGGTGGTAAAAAAAAAAAACACACAAAAAGCTGATGAAAAAACAACAGTCAATCTGAACGGCGAGCCGGGTACATATCCAAAGCAATCCCGCCGTCCGTAAGTATGCAATTCTAATTAATATGTTGTTTGTATGTATGTACTTACCAGGTGAGCTCTGCGGCTGCTGCCTGGGCGCCTGTCCCTCTGCCTGTACTGTACTCACTAGGTGAGTTCTGCGGCTGCTGTCGGGGCGCGGCGCCGGGCGCCTGTCCCTCTGTGTGTACTGTGCCTACTCACCTGGTGAGCTCTGCGGCTGTCAGGGTGCCGCGTTGGGCGCTTGTCCCTCTATGTCTGTATTGTACTCACCTGGTGAGCTCTGCGGCTGCTGTCGGGGCGCAGCGCCGGGCGCCCGCCCCTCTCCGTGTACTGTGTCTAACCCGGTGAGCTCTGCGGCTCTCCCTCTGTGTGTACTGTGCCTACTCACCTGGTGAGCTCTGCGGCTGCTGCCGGGCGCCTGTCACTCTGTACCTGTGCGGTACTTACCTGGTGAGCTCTGCGGCTGCTGTCGGGGCGCGGCGCCGGGCGCCTGCGTGCCCTGGCCGCCGTAGTACTGCGGGTAGTAGCTGTTCCAGCTGTTGTCCTGCTTGGGCGGCTCGTTCTGCTGCTGGCCCCACACGCCCGGCTGGTGGAAGTTGTTGCCCCAGCCCTGCGGCGGGTAGCCACCGGGACCACCCGGTCCGCCCGGGGGACCGCCGGGACCGCCGAACGGTCCGCCAGGACCACCGGGCCCTCCTGGACCTCCTGGTCCGCCAGGACCGTACGGCTGGGGAGGGGACGGCGCATCGGGTCAGTGGGAGGGGGACACCCGGCACGGGACGGAGGTGAATCAACGACGGGAAAGGCTACTCAAGACACTTCACTTCCCGACGGTCAGATAAGGCGACATCGTCCTATCAGAGTCGAGTGGTTCTTGTAAAATGACGGAATGCTAATGATTCAATGAGGCATTATGAGGCCCTCGAAAGATAGTTGGCAACTGAACGAGTACAGCTTCAGAAAAGACTGCGCTTGACACCTCATGAGATGCAGCGTAGTATGAATTCTGAGGATGACAAATATTAGTCGATCAACCAGAAAAGGTAATATTGCGCTTTACTCATGCCAATTCCGTTAACGCCACTTACTTTAGGACTTGACAGGTTAAACACCATTTACAATACCATTATTTAATTTCTATTGGGTTATTTAATTTCGGGCGGGAATGGACAGCCGCCGACAATACGACAGTCGGGCTGTCAGATAGAAACGAGCTGGCAGTGTGCCTGCCGGCCACCGCTGGCACCCGGTCTCAGGCCTCTGCGGACAGGTGTGTGACCCAGGCTGGGCCGAGACACCGGACTCGGCCCTATCACCCCGGCAACAGCTGCTATCCCACCCACAGCCGAGCCACGATAATGTGGGCGCTATAACTCAGCCGCATTTTATCGCTATCTTATCAGAAACGGCAGCTACCACGTATGTGAGAATCAGATTCTCAGGTTGACCACCAAAAACAGGTATATCAATGAAATAGCAGCCCGCCTTCCCACAATCCCCTCCCTGTTCATGGGTACTCACTATGCCGACTTTCTCGCAGATCAGTCGTTTGGCGTGCTCCACCTGGTCAGGACTGCCTTTCACCAGGAATATCTTCTCGTTGGGGTTGGGCGGCGGTCGCCGGTCGAGCTCGCAGTGCGCTCCCGACTGCATGTTGATGGCCTTGATGGTCTCGCCGCCCTTGCCGATCACGATGCCGCACTTGTTGGCCGGCACGGGGAAGCTGATCTCCTGTTTGCCGTCCCTGCCCATGGGGCCGCGGCCGAAGCCGCCGCCGGCTGCGGCGCCACCCCCGCCCCAGTTGCCGTTCCGACCCCCGCCGAAGCCGCCCATCTGTTGGTCGCGCTTCATCACACTCTCGATCAGATCCTGGACGATCACCTTGGCGTGCTCGATCTGGTCGGGCGTGCCACTGACGGTGGCCGTGCGCTCGTTACGGCCCGAGATGTTCTGTTGGAACTGAATGTTGGCACCGGTGTCGTTCTGGATCTTCTTTATCATCTCTCCGCCCTTTCCGATCACCACGCCGACGGCTGCCTGCGGCACGGTGATCTGAAACACGGGGCCGGAGCGCATGGTCAGGTGGGAGGAGGTGAGGTATGTACCGCACGGTGATCTGAAACACGCAGCCACAGCTACGCACGGTGAGCTGGGAGGATGAGAGAAATCAAGGTAGGACACGAGGGGAGGACAGAGGTCTGAGCCGGGCAGACACCATAGAACTAGGAGAAACTGAGGCACCAATCAGGAAGGAGCGATACGGCGAGGGAATGGAAGAGTAGCCAGTCCACTCTAACCAAGTCACGCCGAAGTCAAAGCACTTCGCGTCAAAGCACAATAACGATTATTATTGGGCAGCCGTAACGAATAAGGTATACACTACAGCACCCATATGACAGGGTTAATTGGCAGCATTGAGACAAGTCCGGTACTGAAAAACTGCCAGCATGTCGGGTGACTAAGTCGTTGCATATCAGGAGCTGAATTTGAAAACGCTGGTAAAATACCGATTCGGCCAGCATATTCGGTCAAATTCACGTTAAATTAGGCTGATTTAATTGAGGACAAGTGACGTTCAGTTTGTGTCAGAATAGCGAGGGTCCGGATTCGAGTAAATGTGTGTCACTGGTCGACGTCAGCCGGCGTATATTGCATGACTCGGTTTGCATGACCGAGCATTTCGGAGAGCACCACGTGGCACGGCCCGGGTTCCCACAGCCGACGGGCGCGCAGGGCGCCGCGCACGGAGCTGTCCACCGATACAGAGGCCAGTAGCGGGCAGTACCAAAAGCCGCCGCGCCAGCCAGCGCCCCACTACCACTATCAGCCTAATCTCCCAAACTAGTTTGCTGCAAGCTTACCAGTTTGCAAAACAATGCACGGGACACGGAATGAAGTACATTTCGGGGACCGCCGCCCGGCGAGTCAGCCGTGCCCGTTCACTGACGCCATTCGAGAAATTCCCCGGACGTCATGGGAAAGTGACGTTATCCTACACCATCCGCTATCTGCATACAGGAAAAGATAGCTATCGCGCCGCCTGTACACACAGTCAGGGAACCATTCGCGACGTCCGCTGCCACCGACGGAAACGAGCTCTCAGCAAGTTACGGCCAATGAAGTGTCACAGCATGATACATAAACAATCGTTTTCGAATTAGGCAACATATATTACCACAAACATCAAACAAAATTAAAAGTGTAGAACCTTTTTGGCGGAATTAACCGCAAACAGCGCGGTAAAATGTAAAATAACACTTTGAAATGCAACAGCCGATTGCCGAACGCCAAAAAGGGACACTGATAACCTCGATCAGCCCAGCACGAGCCGGTGAGACCCTACTTACCTATGTCGCAGCGCCGATAACGTGACCGCTGCGCACACCCCGGGGACGTGTCTCCAAGGAGGGGGTCGGCGCCCGGCCACTGCACCCACCTCAGCCGTAGTGCCGCCGCCGAAGCCGCGTCCTCCGAAGCTGCCCATGCGTCCGCCGGGCGGGCAGAAGTTGTCCTTTTCGGCCATCAGCTCCACCACCAGCTGTTTGGCGTGCTGTGGAGGCCAGCGCACACCGGTCACAGACAGCGGCGACCGCGGCGACTGACAGCCGCGCCCACGGCCAATCGCAATAACACGGTGACGAAACTCTGCGACCGGCGCCGCCGAGCGGCCGAGCTGGCAGAGAACGGGCCGCAGAGCGGGCAAACACGGTCCAGACACCGGCGCCGCTACCCGGGGTCAGCGCACGCGCACAACTGCTCCCGATTGATGATGGTGTTGATTTGGGTGTTTAGGGCACTCGGGCTGCGGTGGGCATCGGACCCCATAACATCATATTAGAAAGCGTTGGGTAGGTCAAAGAAAGTCAAAGGAGGGATTTATACACGGCCGGTGTTCAGTGCGTAACAAGCAGGCCGACAGTCGATTTCGCGTGGTTGAGTGTTATTGAGACAGCTGCAAGCGTAAAGCGATCGAATATGCAAACACTTACACGACTCAGTTTCCGTGTTTTCGTATAGTTGGTAAATCTGATGACACTGAGATCGACAGAAAACCCATTGCACCATTGCACGGGTCGGCACTGCAACATAAGCCAATCACTCCTTGTTTACGATATATGTTACGAGCATCCCATCGGAATACCCACTGATGACCATAAACAATACCGAGTGTGCCGCGCCCGGGTCGGGGCCATCCCGCCCCGCAGAGCAGGGGGAGCGGGGCACGCGTGCCTACCTCGATCTGCTTCGGATCGCCGCTGATTCGGAGAGGCTTCTCGGGGGCGTTGGCGTAAATACCGTCTTGTATGACGACCATTTTCGAGCCGCTCTTGTCCTGCAGCTGCTTTATCGTTTCGCCTCCCTTGCCTGTCAACAGACATTGCTTTATAGAAAAGACACAGTGGCAGTTCTTTTAATCCGGAATAACTTCACTGGATAATCAATTACGCGCTTCAGGGAAGCCAAACTAAAAAGGCATCTTCATCTTTTTAGAACGGAAAACGCTGCCACCAACTGCAACAAAATAACTAATGTAGTCATCCATTCCATGTTGCATGCATCCATGAGTCCATGAATCAGAAGACAATTATGTAAGAAGTTTGAATAGCATTTCCTCCAGCGGTGGTGGATAGTAAAATAACACCAACAAAGCCAAACGAGGACCCAGCCGCCGCTGAAACATCTCCAATCCACAGCTCGACAGTCGGTCACTCAGTCACGCGGAGAGCCGTCTCCGGCCTACCACAACGCCGTCGCTACTCACCGATGATGAGTCCGACCTTGGAGCTGGGCACGATCATCTCGTCGGTACTCTGGCCGGGCTGGTCGCCGCTGCCCACCATCATGTCGCCCAGGCCGCCGGCGCCGCCCATCATCCGGTCTCGGTCGCGCTCGTTGGCGCGTGACGCCACGATGGCGTTGATGAGCTCCTTGGCGCGCTCGATGGCGGCGCGCGAGCCGGTCAGGGTGCACAGCCGCTCGTTGCTCATCTCCATGGCCTGCGGAGACATCTGGATCTTGGCGCCGCTCTCGGCCTGCAGCCGCGATATGGACTCGCCGCCGCGGCCGATGATGAGGCCCACCATGCGGTCGGGCACCGTCATGTCCTCAGACTCGACGCCGCCGACGCCGCCGTTGTCGCGCATGGCGGCCAGGCCGGGCCCGGCGCCGAACGGGTCGCCCATCACCGGCGGCCGCTTACCGTCGGGGCCTGCACCACCAGCGGGCGGTCAGTGGCGCCGCATGGGTGTCCCGAGTCAGTGGCTGACTGTTACAACCAGAGAGGTCTCCTCCTATCACGGACTGCATGCTCTGCTGGATTCAGGTAGACGATGGAACTACAGGTTGGAGGTTGATATCTGATAGGAGAGGCCATCTAAGGAAAGGACACGAGTGGGGACCTGAACTTAAAGTTTAAAAATTGAAAATACATAATGGTGACAATTATTTTTTTAAGGCCAACGAGAAGCATTTGGTTTAATGCTTAGAAAATGGAACTAAACATAGCTTATGTACCTCCACTTTACAATTTTGCTATATTATCCTTCTAAATGACTATATATAAACTTATCAATATATTTTAATTTTTATATATAGAAGTGGAGCTTACAGAAACTTTGTCATAGGTATTACGTATCCAATGGAAATTAAGTTTTTGCAACTGCTGACAAGTGATGCAAAAATTTCCTTATTGATCCAACAACCATAAGGCATAAGCATACCAGGTGAAATTAAATATAATAGGTGGAAAACAATAGAGGAGAGCACAGCAACATAAACAGGACAGTCTCAAGATCTACATATTATACTTATTGAATATTAACCATTAACGAAATGATCTGCACATGAAAGGTAAAATTTAGTCATAATTCATTTCATACATGCAGGGAGATAATCAAAGAATTTATTCCTTATTAAAACTCCATTTTCCCAGATGAAGACATGCCATTCAGCAGCACTGCATGATCCATGTTATCATAGAAATGCAAACATCACATAAATTGTGCCATACATACCCATATCCATGTCTGAATTATGGAATCTTTTCTGATTCAGAGGGTCAACTGCAGCAGGATTGACAAGAGCAGCAATCTAGAGAGGAAAATAGAACACAATTAAATTATAATCTACACAGGCACACATAGGTACTGAGTTGTGCTAAAAAAGTGCAGTACACAGTTTTTAACCAAGAAAAAACATAAAGTGGTGTCATATGTTGTCAAGATATAGTTTAGGTACAGATACAGATAAGTTTAAGTAAACTAAAAAGGCCAATCAAAATAGATACAAGCAATGGCACTCATGTCTTTAGAAAAAGCTGTGAAGCAAGCCAGTACCTTCTCACAAAAAGAAGAAAAACAGCAACAATAGAAATTAAGCAGTTAAGAACCTGTCTTTTTATATCTGAATCATGACTGTAGAATGAGGATGCAGAATTAAATTGAGTAATCAAAGAATATGCAATCGTTGGTAACTTTAAACTTCCTGGACATCAATTCAACTATTATTGTGCATTTGAAAACAAATATTGTATATAAATATAAACAAATATATATAAATATACAAAAACAAATATTGTAGTAAATATGAATACAATTTACATCAGCTAAATTGTAGAGGTTAGGCAATAGTTAGCAAATATATGCCTAACATCTCAACTCATAAGATCAACTCTTGTTGGTAGTGTTTAGAAGAATTTAAAATGATCACTTTAGAAAAAAATAAATGTGGTAGCACATTTTTTTTTTCAAAACAAGGATAATGCTGCTTGTAAGGCCACCTTAAATGGGTTGGTAAGAGGCACCCAGCAATGGTTTCTTGCACTCACCTAACATTTTCCTAGATTAACTTATCTTCACAAAATTGTTTTCACCTTCCTTAACAGAACCAGTTGCTGATGCTTGTATATGACAAAGCATTGAAAAATCACACAGTTTAACATGAGAAAATGGTTGGCCTTAAAAATTTAAGTGAAAGCAAGAATACCACATAACTTGGGCTTGAATATCTTTTGCCAAGTACTGTCAATGCAATAAGCTTCGCTTAGCAGGAGGCTCTGTCCTTGTGAACCCTTCCAAGCCAATGGATCATACTTTTTTAAAGGTACCCAGTGATACATTCACAGAGCAAAATATTCTCCCCAGATATCTGCCAATATACAGGGTGTTTCACAATAAACGTTACAAGACCAAAGCTCAATATCTCTGGGCATAATGACTTTATTTCTGCCAAAATTGCACCATATGCACCCAAAACCACAGAGACCAACATCCGTAAGTCCTACTCGAAGTGGCCGCCTCCAGCCTTCACAGCGGCAGCCAACCGTCTCCTGAAGTCACGGACTGCGGCACGCACAACCGCGTCGGGGATCTTCTGCCAGGCGCTGATCAGAGATCGCTTGAGATCGTCGATCTTCTTGTGCGGTTTGGAGCAGGCTTCCTTCTCGAGCACGGACCACATCGTGTAATCCATCGGATTCAGATCTGGGGATGATGGGGGCCACTGGTCCTTGGTGATGAAGGCTGGGCAGTTGTCTTCGCACCACTGTTGGGTGACGCGCGCGGTGTGGCTTGTTGCGCCGTCCTGCTGAAAAGTCCAGCTCTTGTCTCCGTACGTCTTCTTGGCCCACGGCTTCAGCGTCTGCTCAAGGATGGTCTCGATGTAGGTTTCTTTGTTGATTTTTACGCCCTCGGGCACAAAAACCAACGGCGACTTGCCGGCCTGGCTGACGGCCGCCCAGACCATCACGGAAGCGGGTTTCTGAGTCCGGAAGACTCGGCGGTGCTTGTCCGGCACGTTTCGGCTGTCTGTCGCCAGGACGCGGTCGTTCTGGTGGTTGAAACTGGCCTGGATGGAAAGCAGTTTTTCGTCGCTGAAGACAATGTTCCGGAGCCGGCCGTCTTGGAGCTGTTCCAACAGTAGTCGGGCCCTGGCCAGCCTTTTGGTCTTGGTTGCGGTGCTGAGCAGCTGACTGGCTTTCAGCTTGAACGGTTTCATCCTGAGATCGCTCCTCACCAGCCTCCACATCGTTGCGGCAGACATGTCGTGATCTCGGGCCATCTTCCTGATCGATCTTTTCGGATTCCTTCTGATCTTCTCTCGGATCTTCTTGATGATGCCGGGCGTTCTGTGCTGCCGTTTCCTGCCTCTTCCGGGACGATCTTCTGCAGTGCCGGTCTTCTTTACACGGTCTAAAGTCCTCCATATGATCATTCGGTTGAGTCCCAAGCCCTTTCCTGAATCCAAAATTTCACTGGGCGTTTTCCCCATGGAAGACTGATGGAGGATAAAGTCCCTTTTCATCCTGGATTTTGCGGCTTTCATCTTCAGGCGCGGGTGTGGAATTGTGTGGCGGCACGAAGGTACTGGACTCGAATGACCTCTAGACTGCAAGGAGGGTCAAGGTCTGTGCCCCCTGGCGACCGACGGCTGTTGCGGAGTTTCATGCACTAGTGCCCCTGATCCGCATCGCGGCGGGCCGCAGGGGGCACGCGTTAATCCACCCACGCATCCCAGCCGCCAGGTCGGCTCGCCGGCCGGCACGCAAGTCACCTTTCTGACACGAGGTAGGAAATGACGTCATTGCCATTGAAGCCTGTGCGTTGAAGACTTGAAATTCATACAGGAGGTGCGTAAAAGATACCTGTTGACTACACCACGCAGCCATGTACAGCCGTCTTCAAACAGGTCCGCGAGCAACAAGCTTATCACACAGGCTCTAGTCCTGATATTCGAGATAATCGCAGACTCGGGCCTCATTTGGATCAGTCTTTCATCTACTACACCCATTATCTGTCCAAAGGGCATTCAAAATGCAATTAACCAGGACCAGAATTGTGTGCTCTTTCCAATGGTGTATAGTGTTAAAAAAACACCTTTTAGTGCACCAAAATTGAGTGGGAACTCTTGTAACGGTAATTGTGAAACACCCTGTATATACTTTAAAGTTAAAGCACTTTCAATAACACAGGATTTTGAATACACAAGCTTAGAAAAGTGTCATCAGACATTTAAAAATCAAAGCATGGATGTCTGATTTACCACGTTCACTCTTCCAATGCCAAGCCTGCCCTGGAATTACTTATTGTTTAAGCCTGTAATTCAAGCTTTAAAATATAAGTTGAAACATGATGCCAGTTTGGCAAATAATTATTTATAATAAATTATACACAATTTATATCAATATGTTGGTATAAGCAAATGAAACAATGCATTTTACTGACCTGAGATTGACCCTGCATGTCTGCAGAGTCACAAGCAGGCAACCACTCCATTTCTGTATTTGATCTGTGACACCAAACCATGCACTGTCAGTATAAAATAATTGTGGTGACTTAAAAATACGAGATTAGCCCACTTCATGAAAATTATTTGGTTAGGTATAAATGCAACAATTTTATTCTGATCAACTGAAGACCAGATGGTCAAGAAAATGTTAATGCAGTAACAACCCCTTACAGCAAATCATATTTGTGAGAACAGCACATGCTACAAGGTTGTCAGGCACGCGCCATTTACGTCGACGGCACGAACTTTCCTTCAATTTATTTGAGAACGGGCGCCAGTAAGAAGTCAATATAGAGTTCTGAGTATTTTTAAGATAGCATCAAGTTTATAGCATCCCTTTCAAGCCTTGGAAAAGAAGGCGACAAGCATTTGCATCCTCCAAAACGTGCACGACAGCGATCGACCTTTTTATGTCTTCAGCAAAACTTCAGACCTCATTCCTAGAGTACAATGCTGATTGAGAAACAATTAACAATTTACCTGCTATTCTCCCTGCCCAAAAACAACGAAGATAAAGTTCCTATAAAAGTTGCTAAGAGTTCACAGATGTTCTACAGACATAACGCAATGGGCATCCAATGCCGGCCCCACGCACGCGCACAACGCGTCACACCCCTACGGATGTGACGCTTCTTGTGAAAATTAGAGATGGATAAAGACAAATTTCTTATTTCTCTCGGCGTCAGTGCAGAGGAAAATAAATGATATTTTTCAAAATCAAAAACAGGTCTAACGCAAATATTTAAACTTCGATAATCAAAATACTTAAATGTCATTAAATGTGAGAAAAAAACTAAAAATATGCTTGAGTACTATTGGTACTTAGTACTTGGTACCACAATCAAGTATCAACAAAAAGATAGTGAAAGCTGTAACTAAATTATACATTTTTCACTATGTCTAAAGCCTCCCTTACACTCTTTCCGCATTTGACTCTAGACAGCTCTGAAAATACGAATGGAATGCAAAAATATACAAAAAATTACGTTCGTGATATTAACGGTCTTCAACTCATGCCAGCGTGCTTTCACGGCTGCGGCTCACGCAGTATGCACTCGCAGGCTTTCTTGGCCGGGTCCAATGCAGCTAGTGCCAGACACTCCTCAGAAAGCAGACACTTTGTCGCCCTACATAATTTTCAATAAAAGCCTTTCATTCTAAAATGTTTCGTTGCACCTTGATCATTAGTCTGGCTTTGCTGCCGCCCTTATTAGCAAAGGTGAAGGTTTACGGTGAAGGTATTTATAACGGTACAGTAATTTGGTAGCATTTGAAACGAGACATAAATGACGACTCTCTCCGTTTCATTGGCCTCTCAAAAACAACACAAAAATATGAAGGTCGCTTGGTTGGGGATGGGTGTTAGGCCGGCATGTAAAAGTGAAATGACGTGGCTTATAATGTAGAATTGTTGTTTTACCGCACTCAGGCAATTTATATAGAGGGTAAGAAAATCAGGCACCCACTTCACGGTTTCAATATCATCCTTGATTCGCGCTGGGAGTTGATGAAAAACGAATGTGCTTCCACTCCACACCAACACTTCAACTTACTTTTTATTGACGTGCACTGACACATCAATACTCAATGTCGACGTTATTAGTTGATTTCAATTTTGATTTGTGGTAGTTAGCTACCTACCTTCACATTATTTTTTGGCTCAGGATATTTTGTTGTGCGTAATGTGGTCACAGACATAAAGGTCCGGTCCTCTGCAGATATTTGTTAATTTGTTATTTTGATAGGACCATCATGTCTCTGACCCTCAATATGATAACAATTCATCTGTTCCATATCAAATATCAATGGCTGTACACATATGACATAGGCAGAGAGTATGCATGTTGATTGTTGATTACCTAGGTAAGTAGGGTATTAGTAAGCCTGGCGTCCCAGGAAGATGCCAGATTGGGATGACGGAGATATATAGACCAAACAAATCTATCCTGACCTGACCTGACCTTAGCTACAACCTACAAACCTACAACCTACCCTACAAACCTATGAACCTACAACGCATAACAGTATCTGGCATCTTCCTGGGACGCCAGGCTTACTTATACCGGTAAGTAGGTACCTACCTAGGTATAGACACACTATAGGATTGACTGACACATTGGGCTCCATTTTTGTCAGTAGATGGCTACCTTGGTTACTGGTAGGATAACTACAATAGGTGGGGGATTTTAAGGAACTGTGGATGTTTGGGCACTGCAAATCCAATGTGCCAGCATGCCAGTTAGGCTTCGGCCTTTGGACCTGGGCTCAACAGATCTCACAGAGGTTGAGGTTACCTGGCCTGCTTATCAGTTTGTAGGTCATCTTTTAGTGTTCCATTACAAATTTGGACTTCATATTCAGTGTTGCATTTTTTGTTGATTTCCATTCCAGCCTAGAAGGTGTCTAGTGCACTTGCACTGGCAGATTCAGGGGGCATTTGGGGTAAATGTGTTTCTGGGGTGCCCAAAATTGAAGACAATCTTCAATCACCTAGAAAATTAGGGAAATTAAAGAAGTTTTTAACAGAAGTTTGCTGTTAAATCTTGCAGTAGTGTATAAGGAATCAAAATCCAAGTGTGAGCCTTTTGGAGTTATGCCTCCTGCAGCATCCAATGCTTAGGTGCCTTTCCGGATATGCTTATAATCAGGTGTGAATTAATTTTAATTGATTTTTTTTTCTCTGCAACTGCTATTGATGTTTGTGCAGCTGGTCAACACTACTGCCATACCTTACTGCCTTACACTATGGTGTTTGGTCAAAATGTATGTGGTGCACTAGTTAACAGTTTGTTTGGGTCCACAGCTGCCACCATGATGGAGGACCTGGGCACATATCTGTCCCAGGCGGGGCCAAACGGCTGCATGGCCACCTACCAGGAGCCGCTGCCGCCCCACGCCGGGCCCGACTCGCGCTGCATCCTGTGTGACTCGTACATCACGTGCGCTGACGAGCCGCCCACCGGTGTCGACATCAACGGCTTCCGGCTGCCGAGCACGCAGGAGACTCTGGCGGAGAAGCTGGACACGGTGGTGCACCCCGGCTGTGGGGTGTCGCTCCACACAGCGGCCCACCACTGGCAGATGAAGGTACGTGCTAATGCCGGGCGTTACACCCCGCGATGGTTATTCATGGATGTAAGGTGGTTGTGGCAATTGTTTTGCGATTGTATGCTTATGTTACAAATATATCATTTGTAACTATAAAGAATGATTTGCTAGTGTTTGGAAACTGAGAAGTTAATGATCACTTAAAACGTGAATATAATGTTATTTCTTTTTGTTTGATATGATATTCACGGAGATTTGAGGTTAAATCATTGACTGTTCTTGCCTCTTGGTGACATTTTGAGACCTTAATAATGACGGAAGGATTAACTGATCGGGGAGTGCTATAAATCGTGTAAGAGTAATCTCAAATGTATGATAGTAGCATTCTTCCATTTGGTATGTGTCGTTTTGAAGCACCGTCCCGCCGGAACTGTTACTATGTCGCAGGTTAACGTGGTGGTTTTTCGTTTCCAGTACATTTGTATGGCGTGTTCTGCCGTCATCATGACACTGGACTCGTACGAAACAAAGATTCTAGAGATTCGGGAGGAGATCAAGCGAAAGTTTCTCGACATGATGAAAATTCGAGCAGAGAAGTTCGGCGCACTTCAGGTGAGAAAACACGATTCACTCATAAACTCGACTTAGGCTTCTTAGTTGTTACCGTTACAGTTCATCGACACTGATTACTATACATCATGGGCATTTGAAATCTTATCTCCGTCCCCACTCAGGCGTGAGTAACACGTTTTTTGTTACACCGGGCTCACAGCTGTACCAGGTCGAATAACCGGACTTCCCCGTTTATGCCGGCAGCCCCTCCCGCCGCCGCTGCCATCGCCGGCCGAGCGCGTCTCCTCTGTGAAGCGGGAGCCGCGGGAGGAGGCCGGCGCCGCCGCCGCGGTGGTCGCCGCGCCCGCCGGCGCTCCGGACGAGACCAGTGAGGAGCGCCTCGAGTGCGAGGTGGATCTGCACTGCGCCGACCCGCTGCCGGCCGCGCCCAACGGCGTGTCGCCGCCCGGCTCCGAGACTGAGCTCACCTGCGGCGCCTGCAACAAGAGCTTCCGTAACAAGTACAACCTGAAGCGGCACAGCACCGTGCACGCCGGCGTCAAGCCGTTCAGCTGCGAGTTCTGCGGCCGCGCGTTCCGGCTCAAGGACCATCTGAAGACGCACACGCGGTGCGGCCCGGCGGCGGCGCCGCTGCAGTGCGCCCCGTGCGGCCTGACGTTCCCATGCTTCACCCTGTACTCGGAGCACCGGCAGCAGTACCACAGCGAGGGCGGCGACAACCCGTGCCGCCACTGTGAGCTGGTGTTCACGACGGCCACCGAGCTGCGCCGCCACTGCCGCCAGCAGCACCCGCACCCGGTCAAACAGGAGTTCCGCTGCTCCGTCTGCGGCAGGGACTTCCCCAACGGCTTCAACCTGCGGCGCCACCTGCTGATCCACTCTGGTGAGCGGCCGTTCGGCTGCGACCTCTGCGGCAAGCGCTTCACGCAGCCCTCCATCCTGAAGAAGCACACCCGGGTGCACGACAAGAAGCCGCCGGAGCTGAAGGAACTTCTCACATCGATGTAAGCAGCCCGAGAGGGTGGTGTCTCACCTCGATACTCTGGGGGAGTCCCCTTGTGGAAGACGGGTGTCCCGGGGTGTTCCCGGGCGCCGACAGAACGGGCCCGATCGGGGTCAGGGCATCCTCTCCCCCGTGGCCCATCGCATGCTCATTTATCGATGGTAGCTGCTGGTCGAGCTGTCCCTTGATACTTTCCGTTGAAGACTAGTTCAAATCGCTCGCGTCTGTTCAGGTTCTTTGGAGTAAGTGTTTTGATCCTCCTGTTGCTAGAGTGATAGTGTTGGATGTTTGCGGTCAGAAGCTGCTTTAACACCTTTTTAGATGTCTTTTTTTTTGTGTCGCTACCGCATTCATTTACTTGTTTTTGTTTCAAGGGTCGTATTGAGTTTATTCAGTTCAGTTTTGACCATGTTTCATAACAGCATCATTGAAGTATTGTTTGTTAGAGAAAAGAAGTTATCGATGTTATTTTGTCGGATTGTTTTGCTGTGTTACAGCCAGTCTCAGATTCTTTTGTGGTTGTGTCGACTGATAAGACTCCATTTTTGTTGTGCATTTCCAGCTTAGCTGCTGCTTTATATTGTTTCTCGTATTTCAGCTGTTCGTTGTGGGGATGACTGATATTACTGCTGGTCGGTTAGGACATGCCGACCGTATCCTGTGCCAAACTGTCGGGGCATGTTTATCCCGTGCCGAAACTTCCTATGGGTATTGCCGTATTGCACTTCGGATTCACAACTCTTTTCAGCTGACCCCTTATTTCAGTATTACACGAAGAATTATTTGCTAGATGAATCTAGCGAGATGCTATTTGCTAGAAGCTTCCAGTTTACCGTACTCTGCTAAAACGGAATATCCTGAATCTCGAGATGTATAAACCTTCTAAAACAATGTGTTCGTAAATAATGTAAACTACTTTGGGCAGCTCTGTAGTAACAAATAGTCATGGTTGGTTTTACCTGATATCTCACGTTAATTGTGGGTTATGGCGCAATGCCCGACCTTACGAACCGATGCGTCACTGCCATGTCACCTGTTAAACCGCAATACGGAAGAATATCCATTGAAGAGTACCTTTTCTCTCATTCGCTTCCATTGCCCTGTTGTTTCGGCTGCCAGTGTAGAGCAGTTTCGTACGTCTGCCAGTGTAGGACTCTTGGGTATCCATTTCTGCAGCGTTGAGCGTTCGTGGTATGACAGCGTGTTGCGCTCTGAGAGAGCCATTTCATGTTCCCGTCTGGGTGTACCCATCCTCGCTCGATCTAATCTATGGTATGACGGATACTATGTAGCCCGTCGAACGTCATTTTCGTGTAGCGATGCCGACTTCAGCCAGTGGACGTTAACGCTGCGTCTGTGCAGCCCGGCGCCTCCAGTCGACTCGAGCGTTGTGAGCTAAGGCGCGGGCACCTGAGCGGCTGTTCTCTTCCCTCCCCCGCGCGTGGGACCGGACTTCCTGAGCGTGTCCCTCAGAGGACGGCGTGTGTTGGGTCCGTGACTCCGCTCCCACCAGGTGCTGAGTCAGTTCTCTGGCGAAGACGGCACCGGACCACTAGTAACATGGCGCATTAGGGCTCGCGCCTCGTTTCCGTAATAATGTACAATCGACTCTGTCATAGGTGATGTGGTCTATGATATCTGATAGCAACTTCCACTGTTGGTCGCTTTTTAACAATGCGTTTATTTTATAACTTATTTTTTGTTGGATCTGTCCGTGTTAGTTGGTGATGCTGGTGTGTGGAGCTTAGGAATCGTTCTTACGAATTAGCTAGAAAGAATAATATACGACGTTCTGTCAGCATTTCTTTTCATGATCGATACGGATGGCGACGCATCTGAATTGCCTTTGATTTTCCTCTTCACAGGTTGAGGTGTACTAAAACCATTAAATGTCATTCGGCTGTTCATTTCGGTCTGCAGGGATGGTTTACTTTTCGTTATACGCGATATATAAGCGTCGCCCCCCTCCCCCCCCCCCCCCCCCACCCACCCACGTGGGATGGACGTGGGGTTGGATGGACAACGAATGTTTTGTTCCCTTGGGTTTTCATGAATAACTTGGTCGAAAACCCCAGCTTTGCACCAATAATCCTGCTTCCGTAGTTTTAAGCATTTTAACATATCCTTATTTCGTGTTATCGAAGCCTTTGCTTTTGAAACGTCAAACGAGGCGAAGCTGTAAGCTTTGGCATGAAAGTTTTCCACAAATTGTCAGCATGAAAGTTTTCCACAACTTGTCAACTGCAAGGTTTTTATTCTTTGAAAGTTAAACTGATGACACTTATCTAAAACACGAGTTATATTCTGCGAAAGGTTTTTAGAAGATCCACCTCGAATGTTTTTTCCCTTGTCATGTTCTAGAATAAGATCCATGACCACCAGTATAACGCCTTTTGGGGCGACTAACGGAGCGACCGAGAGGGTGAGCCTTGCACGTGCGAAATTTCGACGGGGTACCTCCAGCTGACTTGTGCACGGCACCCTACTAACCGGTCTCTAGCGATGTGCCAAATTTGAGCACAATCGGCCCAGCCGTTCTCGAGATCTGGAAGCGGCACCCTGCACGTGCGCACGTGCAAAATGGGTCCCAACTGACTTGTGCACGGCACCCTACTAACTGCTCCGTAACCGTGTACCAAATTTGAGCGCAATCGGTCCAGCCGTTCTCGAGATCTGGAAACGACCCCTGCACGTGCGCACGTGCAGCAGCACCCCAACTCTGGCACATGGATATGCATTGCCTAGTGGGTGCCTACCTACATGCCAACTCTCAGCGCAATCGGCCCAGTAGTTACCGAGATATTGCAACAATTGCAAAAGTGACACATCTTCGTTTTGCACGTGGCACGTGCATAAGGGGTCACCCACATGCATCGGGAATAGTGCAATACTTGGTAGAAGGAATGAAGCTACCCTACAAAAATTACCGCGTGTAAATCGGTCAAGTGGTTGCTGAGATATAAGCCTCGCAAAAGCGTGACCACGGCCGGCCGGCCGGCCGGCCGCTCATACTCAGAAATTTCCGTTAATCTAAGGAAAGACTACGCTCGCTTCGCTCGCTCCGTAATGAATAAGTCCACGAGCGATGAACTGATCAGTTGAAGACTATGAAAATCGAGAAAACCATACCTTTGGCGGCCCGCCGGCCCCTGGTGACCGGCCCTTTAGCTTGACCCTAAAAGGGCACACGACTCTGCCATTTGTTCGTGCTTTCGAATGCCGCTTACCGCTTGCCAATACGTGGCCCAAAAGCCGAGTTCGATGAGGGTATAAAAACACCCCTTCCGCGCTTGCGTCGATGTTTACTATCGGGTCACCTCAGCATGACCTCAGGGCGCGGGTCAGGATGGGGGGGGGGGGCGTCCCGAGCCCCACAGCTCTCCTCCCATGCTCGGCTATGCTCCTAACGGCTGGCACTATCTTGGACTTGTTCCATGAAGCTGAAATGCTTTTTAGAATCATGACCATTGACCAGCAAGGGCCTTTTTGATGCCGTTTGGTCGAGCTCTGCAATGAAGGCATGCAAATGGCTTCGGTTGTATTATCGGCCCCTGTAGATAAGATGCTGGCATAGCAATGTCTTCTTCAATGAAGTTGACGTGGCTGATGGTTCCGCCCCCTCTTCGAGTCTGGGAGGTTGGGGTTCCCGCACGCCCCCCCCCCCCCCCCCAGTTCCTGTGATCTTTAGTTAGTGACATCCTCGTACTTTGATCCGACGCTTACAAAAGCACGTACTGTCTTAGATACATTTGTCGATCATTCGAACGCCCCATTTTACTTTTGCTCTGACAAGAGCCGAGCATACCTAGTAAGGGAGGCACGCCCTCTTTGCCCCGCCGCAGGATGCTACTTCAGCTGTCAGCACCACCTGACACCGCACTGGCTCGTTGGGACAGACCATCCGCCGGATCCGATGTCATCCATCCGATCCCGTTCCCTTCAACCCCCCCCCCCCCTCCGATGTGTCCTCTCCAGACTCTCATACTACGGTCCCACGCCCCCTCCTCCGCCCCGCCCCGTCCCCAGTCTCGCGGTCGCGCTCGCACTCGGCGGTACACCGTGACGTCACTGCCCACGTGACCGCGTTTGTCGGCGAGCGACAGCAGAAGACAGTCGGCCGCGGAGCGCGCGTGGAAGAGGTGGGTAGGCCGGCGTGGATCGTTCCGGGGTGTGAGGTGTCGCGATGGGGCACTGGTTGGATGTGAAGTGCTGTGTTTGAGTGTTTTGGTGTCGGCGTTATCAAGTGAGGGATAGTGAAGCGAAAACACGGTGGAATTACCCGAGCATGACGCAGAACAATTAGCAACAAAACCGGAGCGAACGAACGAATTGTGTGGACACCAACGACTTGAATAACATGTAACAGCGGCTCAAAAATTATGGACATCACTACTGTGACCCAAATTGAGCAGTGAACACGCCGTGTCTCCTGTGTCGCGTCCTCTGACCCGCGGTGACCGGTGACCGGTCAGCGATGGAGGAGGTGCCGGTACGCCGCCGTCCGCCGCTGGGACGCCGCATCAGCCGCCGGCTGTCTCTGGTGGTTCGTGTGCCCTCCCTGCTGGCCACACGGGCCCTGAGTCGCTCACGGGAGTCCATCAGTGTGCTGCCTGCGCCGGTTGTTACCACCAGAGCGTTCCAGGTCACCGTCCAACTGCCCGGAGGAGCACAACGCACGGTTAGTTATCCGGGGGGGGGGGGGGGGCAGGGGGCATCAGACCCATATCAGACCCGTAACAGGTCAACCTCCCGGGGGGGGGGGGGGCACGGTCAACCTCTGTTGTGGGACAGGGACTTGACGCAACATCAACATAAGAGAGGTGAGACTTGATCAGTCTTTGAGGGGGCGCGGGAAGGGGTTTAGAGTTCTACGCTGGATGGGATACGGCACACGGTCAACTTACTATAGGGGGCAGCGGACCCGCGATACGGTCAACCTCGGAGTCTGAGGAATTTACAAAGGTTACCTAAACACGGAGTGGGACTCCGAAGTTCGGTCAATCTTTGAGGGCCGGCGCTTGAAAGACATTCAACTCCAGAGGGGCGGAATGTGGCGAGTTGTAAGACTCGGTGACGAGTTGTCGGGCATCAAGCGCAATGGTTAGGGAGCAGCGACATTTATCCAAATGTTATATCCCCGTCATTTTTTTGTTTTTTGTTTTTGCGGAGTGGGCAGAGGGGGGGGGGGGAGGGCAAACGGCTCGAACAAGATATGCACTGAACTAATGAGTAATGCCAGTTCACAACACTTTGACTCGCAGCCCTGCTGTTCTCCAACGAACATCGCCATCTTATCGGATAACTATCGGCGATTATAAAGCGCGGGCCGATCAGCGGTAAAAGTAGGTGAACAGCACAGAAAGCGTATCAGAACTGCTAATGCGTCAATCGAGTCTGCAGCCGTACCAACTCGAATCCTGCAAATGCTTGTCGACTTACTCGTGTCAATAGATAGGAGATAACGTTTGAGGACAAAACCACTTTCACAACTGAAAAGTGTTCAGTGACTGCCTCTTGACCCGGCAATCAGAAAGCTTTGAGTCATACATAGGTATGTAGCCATGCATGTGTCTGGTAAACATGCCACAGAGAAATTCCCTAATTCTTGTTGTATATTTTTCATAAAGGTTTTTATGGCTTCTAAAACTCTATGATAAAAGCAATAGCATGGAATTTAGCTTTACGCCGTCGCCACAGGATCTGGCAGTCACTGATCGTTGGATTAACTCCGAATGGTTTCGGCCTTTGGTCCCGGGCGGACTGTTTCCGGGGATGCTCCACCCACTCACTCACTCACTCACTCACTCACTCATTCCCGACCCGCGATATGTTACACAACTATAATCTGCTCGGCGCTGAGCGCTCGACAAAGTGAAACGTCCCGGAGACTGATGTGACTGCGCCGGCGAGGAGAAAGGTGTAGCTTATAACATGGACATTGGACATCTCCGTATCGATACAGAGGGACGTGTTAATCGTTTAATTGTTTTTTGAATGACCTCCTTACAAAATTATACTTTTCATTCATGTATTTTTGTTTTAGATGAATTTTCGGCCACGGGCCATGATCACATCAATGCCAAATATAAGAATTCTTATATTCTTATATTTGGCATAAAAGAATAAAAGAATTCTTATATTTGGCATTGATGTGATCATGGCCCGTGGCCGAAAATTCATCTAAAACAAAAATACATGAATGAAAAGTATAATTTTGTAAGGAGATCATTCAAAAAACCATTAAACGATTAAAATAAATGTCTTACATTCAGCAAGCACTTAACGAATTAGAGGGACGTGTTCTAAAAATGAGACAAAGATAAACCTCTGAGACCACTCAGGTCTCAGACTGAGTGTTATGTATCCGTATAACAATTATAGCAACTTTATAAAAATTATATTACAGTTACATCCTCCCTCCTAAATTATTGTTAATTTTTTTATCATCGCGGAAGTATGGGAAGCAAAGTACAATCGTTCTGAGGATGATTTCTGAAAACTTCTGTAAAGCAAGAAAAATAATTGATTCCTATTTCTGGAAACGTATCCGATCGTTTGAACATTGAATATGAAATTGTCATTACTTGTTCCTGCTAGAACGGACTGCCTGGATTAGGTATTATGTTCAGGTCTCGCGAGATTAAGCGGTAGGTTTTGCACTTTTACATTTCCGGTTATATCTCAGAAACTAATCGATCTACGATGAAGCCATTTTACACGATCATGGCCGGCTTGTTTCCCAACAAGTCGATCGCATCTTCAACACTAAAGCTCAAGACGACGAAGATATAGCCTGAAGTACACTAAATTTTCTAGATGCAAAACCTACCGCTAAAACCCGCGAGACCTGTACATACGCACAATATTTTACCTATACGAACCTATCGGAAGACGCTTACATACCTTTCGTTGCTTCCCGTATAGGTATTGTCACCTGTCTTGTCTATGAGTAGTCACGCCTTTTAAATCTTCTATATCTTTTATGTGTTTAAATAAATTAATCATCATGACTTATAATGTGTATTTCCCGGCTGGCCTGGTTTCCAACTTATTTCCCGTCGTCACTTACGTTTCACATGCATAATTAGCCGGAAAATAAAGACGGTGAAACTTCATCAACTTTGTCTTGCTGTGTTATCACGGCTATAAAAATATCGTTTAGTATAATTCATATTTCAACAACCGTATTCCCATGTTTATTTCCCTGAACATCTGCTGAACTAACCTGCACGCGCTGTCCGTAATGCAGCGTCATGATGCGTTATTTAATTCATCAACCGGTTCAATGTCGATAAACGTTTAATCAAGTCTTTATCAATGAGTGCCGGCTGCTATCGATTACGGTAATTCGACACGATAGCTTTCTGACACGTTGCCGCTAGGTTATTGGCGGTCTCGCTCATATCCGTGGATAGAGGCTGCAGCCTCTATCCACGGCTTCCAGCTCATACCTGTCCGCTGTTACGAACGCGGGGTGGGTGGCCTTGGTCACTAAAATACTGGGGGAGGGGGGGGGGGACTGCGTGGGAAGCGATCTTAATAAGGTTATGGTGAAGGTACAGGTTGTAATATAACGGGAAACGATTTTTTTACTAAAAGATAATGAGCCTTGTACTTTAAGAAATGGATCCGTGTGCTTCCTCAGTGGCTTACCAATATGCAGAAAAGGCGTCTGGAACAGAAGCGAAATTCACTGCTCTTCGTCGTTGCAGTGAAAAGAGTTCCATCACGCGGGCGACTATGCAGAAAAACGTCTCGCCGCTTCTTATCCGTCACAGTTGACGACAGCCGGACGCTGCACTGTATTTGCGTTTCATTTCCTGCGTCTCGTATCTCATTTGAGCCGTATTTGCGCTAGACACAGCGGGATGGGGAGGGGCTGTCCGCGGTGCCTCGGACCCACACCTCCGAAAACAGCCATCCGTCAGCCGGTGCCCGCGTCAGTCAGAAGATTGGCCGCACCACATCTGTCTCAGCGGCGCCACGACTGTTATCCCAGCCGGCGCCGGCGACGTGCGTATCGCGTGCGGTGCTCCGAGACAGAGCTGTCTCTCTCTCTCTCTCTCTCTCTCTCTCTCTCTCTCTCTCTCTCTCTCTCTCTCTCTCTCTCTCTCTCTCTCTCTCTCTCTCTCTCTCTCTCTCTCTCTCTCTCTCTCTCTCTCTCTCTCTCTCTCTCTCTCTCTCTCTCTCTCTCTCTGTCTCTCTCTCTCTGTCTCTCTCTCTGTCTCTGTCTCTGTCTCTGTCTCTGTCTCTGTCTCTGTCTCTGTCTCTGTCTCTGTCTCTGTCTCTGTCTCTGTCTCTGTCTCTGTCTCTGTCTCTGTCTCTGTCTCTGTCTCTGTCTCTGTCTCTGTCTCTGTCTCTGTCTCTCTGTCTCTGTCTCTCTCTCTGTCTCTCTCTCTCTGTCTCTCTCTCTCTCTCTCTCTCTCTCTCTCTCTCTCTCTCTCTCTCTCTCTCTCTCTCTCTCTCTCTCTCTCTCTCTCTCTCTCTCTCTCTCATGTCTGGCTCTGTTTCTGTCTGTTTCTATCCGTTTTCCCATATTTCTCCCTCTTTCTCTCTCTCTCATTTTCTTCCCCTCCTCTCTCCTCTCTTTCCTCTCCAATTCATGAAACGTTGTGGGTAAAAATATGTCACCTTTAGGCCTAAAACTCAGATTCCCTCCTATTCCTCTGGATACGTATTCCTGTTTTCTTTATTATTTTGCACACTGTGATGTCTCCGACCTACATCTGCTCACTTTAGTTACATACCAACACGGCGCGAATTTACCGCGCTCCACACTCCGAATTCACTGCGCTTCTCAGTCCGATTGTTGGTCGGTGACTGGAGTGCTCCCGTTGTCCCATCTGCCGCTCGTGCAGCTGTTCCTCGTGTTCTGTTCTGTCTCCGCAGCCGTGCTGCTGTTACCTCTCCAGTCCGACATTCCCCGTAAGTCGGCCGGCGAGTAACCGTTCCGCGGATAGGTATGTGACGAGGAGTGTGGCATGATTGTCGCTAGGTGATTGGCAAGCATGAAGCATCTGGGTAATTGTAATTTTTGTTTATTGTTTAAGTCATGCACACATTTGTGATGTTTTTTAGTAAAGGAATGTTGTTACCGAACTCCGAATTATTTCGGGATTATATTTTATCAGTCTATGCGTAAAGATCAATTTCACTTTCTCAGTTCCACTTCCGCCGAGCTGAAACACCTGATCACTGATTAATGACCACTAGTTGGAGCCGATCGCTTTTCGCACTGTGTTAGCTCACCTGATTAACTATACGCCGCTACGCCCAGCTCATGATTAACAACCACTGATCTGAAATAAATGAAATCGTGATTAGCAGCGTATCGGCTCGATGTGGCCGGCAAATTATACGCCGCCTTTCTAATCATCTCGCACGTTAATTACTCCGAGAAAATCCACCTTTTTGACGCCTACGCTGGCCGTTCTTTCGCAAACCGAGTCTCCGTCCAGCGACGGATTTCGTCGGTGTCGTGAAAAGATTGGGAGAGGCAGACGCCGCGACAGGGACCTCGATTTTCACTGGTTCTGAACCATTATTTTGACTTTGGCTCACGAACACATATGGTCAAAGTTTATTGGGATGCACCGTATCGTCCAACCCGGGAACGTCTCGCTGCAGGACCGTACCGCCCCAACACATATCGCTCGATGTGACCTGCTGTCGATTGAACGGTTCAGGGTCAGTTATTTCCATCCTCCATTGTTTGGTCTTTCCGGTATTTGGTATTTAGAAGACTCCAACGAATCCACCTGATGCGGAGCCTTTCGGGTAAACATGGTGGACGTGTCTCACCTGGGGTGCTCTGATGCTAACAACCCGAATTAGCGATGACATTAACCCTCGCCGGCCGAGGGGGGGGGGGCGGGTGCCGCCCCCCCCATAGGGTTTTTTCGCGATAGCTCCGAACACGCTGGCGATAGAGAGCTGAAACTTGGCATACCTGACCTTTGATCCAAGCCGGATCTTTTGACACCAACCGCATTTTTGGGTCAGGTCAGGTCACTGACCTATGACGTCATAAGTGAACCTCTGCACGGTCTTCAGATGTCGCAACTTCGCAACGCCCTCACTGCCAGAGGAGATGTCACAGGGAAATGAAACTTGCAGGATCTAGTATCCATTATGAGTCCCACATTTTGTATATCTCGGATTTTTCCTAAAGGTCATATGAGGTCAGGTCATTTTCGTGACCTCACCATTATAAGTCAATGGGGAAAAATGAAAACTGCTATTCTGGCTCCGGGAACGATCTCCAACTATCTCAAGCACACAGAATCATGATTTGATGCACTCCTTGCAAGGTTACATGCGTCACTTTTGCAATGTTGACCTTGCGTGACGTCATTTATGACGTCATCAAGGTCATATTAGTTTTTCGTCAATAACTCTTGATCAAATTGAGCTAGCGAGTCGGGAAAGCCACCAATGGACTCAGGAAGACCTGCCGAATCGAATGATATGCGACATGACCTCTTTCGACCAGCTTCGTGACCTGGGGGTGCTGACCTGACCTTGACCTGAGGTCAACACCCCAAGTTGACCTGACCCGGACAAAAAGTATATCATTCGACGCGCCTGAGCGAGACGAACACGATGCTGCCAAAATCGGCGCTCTGCGGCCGTTTTTTGCGAAGTTATTCACCAAAAACTGAACCGTACCTTGGGGCACTTGACCTGACCTCAGAGGTCACCGGTTGACCTAGGACCTTAAAATCGGGTACCAATCTCTGCGTCTCGTAACGGCGCACACGCTCGTTTTTTCCGCGACGCGCTAGCTCCACCAGGGGCGAAACGGCGAGGGGGGGGGTCGTACCCGCCCCCCCCCTCGGCCGGCGCGTATGTGGAAAACCAATAGGTCCGGCGAGGGTTAAGTGTGACATCGGTTATATGGCAGCTGTTTACCGGTGGGTAAACTGACGAAGAATCGTTTGCCGTACACCCACTCACCGGCTTCGGCTGCCTCAGACCACTAGCCACGCGCAGGCAATCAAGGCTGTCGACTATTGAACGAACCCCAGCGACCTCGCCCAACTATACCCAAACAGTATACAAACGCGCAGACTGGCGGCGGACAGGTCAGTGTGACACGACGTCTCGGCCGTCAAACACCGATTTTCACTTTTGCCGGCGCCGCGCCACACTGGTCGCGGCGGCGGCCGTGACACGTTCGCGGCGCGGCTGCGACGTGCGTGGCGCACAGGTAAACACGCTGTGTCCACGCCGCTCACGCACACCCCGTCTGCAGTCCTTGGCTGGTGCGTGGCCGTTCGACGGAGGCGAGGCCCATGTGTCACCGTGACATACCTACTCGTAGTTGGGTCACCAGGTCGGATTGGACAGCGAGCCTGCCGTCATCACCAGCGAGACCTGCAGGGAATGATTGAGAAATGACAGACATCTCAGCGAGTGGGTGATAGGGTGACTTCATGTTTTTTTTGCGCATTGTTTGTTTAATTAGTCGGTAGCTTGGTCAAATTTGATTTCAACGTAACAGAATACAGATCACAACAATGTAATACACTTAATTGAAATTAAGCATGTCGTTCATGAGGCTGCCCTTCGTTTTCTTTATTACTTTTCATTAAATCGCCTACTTTTTTTAATCTGGAGTTTTTTGCCCCAATCCGATTTCCTCATACTTCCTTCCTGATTGGTGTGCCACCCTCCGTTTGACCCATTCCGCGGTGACGTGGTGTCCGCAGTTGGGGGATGCCCGGCACCCCGGCCTTGGAGAGGCACTCAGCGCTCCGTGTCGCTCGATGTTATCGGCGCTCCAGTAGATACCATCGGTGCGTGCGCCGGGCGCCGCCGCTGCCGTGATGCCGCCGCGGTGTCGCGGCTGATGGTCGACTGTTGGACCCTCAGAGCTGGACCCAGTGTCCGGAGATGCCAAACGCGCCAGCCAGTCCACCCGGCGGCTTGTCAATGACGAATAGCGACATACTTACTGCCTGGCGGATGCGGAAGCTGTGCTTTTTGCAAGGCTTAATTGAAGTGCTGTCTTTAATTGAAGTTAGTTGATACTTGATGACGGGCATGTGTGGCTGCTTGCAGTCGTTGATCGTCGATCGTTTATCACTTAGGTACTGAATGCAATCACATCGGGAATTATATAGTAAGGCTACAACTCGTATGTTTCGGGTTTCAACACTTTTGCTACTATCGCCACCGACAGAGAAGTTTATGCCCCAGCTTTTGCTAGCGTACCTACATACCTATCTCCTCAGTGTTTCATTTTTCAGCCTTTTTGGTGGCAAATCACACCTAATGGGGAAAATATTTTCATCCCTAAAATATGAATGACCGACTTTACTTCATCTCGAAAAGAGTTTCATGTATTCCCAACAGCCAGTTCACTTGTCACTTGACAGTTGATGCACCCACATCCTTTTGTTCCACACCCTGTCAAGATCCTGACACGAAATCCTGGTTATCAGTTAGCATAAAAATTGGCATTACACCATTTTGCAAAAATGCTGCAGTTATTTACTTTCTTTTTTCTCATCCTAGGATTTTTTTCTTCATCGGCACACCCAACCAATATCCAATTTTAGAACACTGTATCTCCTATTCAATTGGCTTCACCGCATCTATATAAGCAAGTCAGCAGATTTACTCGGTCGCACGCGCGGCATTAATCCCACATTAGTGGGTCGAGACTGAGGTCTTGATCAAATCCGACCGGGGACTTCACAGAGCGTGCTTCCGCTTCCTTTGGGCGTATGCAAACCATAAGCAATCCTCTTACCAGGCCGATCGTCCCCGCCCCGCTGGCCCAGATAACGTACACTGGTGTCGCCGTGTGTCGCGCTGTCACCGCGCTACTTCTTCCAGTCCTCTATTTACCATTCATTGGATGGTAATCGTGCGTGCTGCGTGTCCCAGTTGTCTGACTACCGCGCAGCCACCTGTTGGTGTCATTTCGATCGCAAAAGACTGTCATAAAAGCTTCAGTCTGCATGAACTCGGCGTGAAAATTACAGCAGTGAAAGAGAGCCATGGGGTTGTGATCAGAGATTGAATGGCAGTTCCTTTGTGTAAAAGATTGACGCTGTCCGATAGATTGACGCTGTCAGAAACAATAGAGAAAACAGCAAGTCAGCGAGAGCAGCAGACATTCTGCGCCGGTGTGCAGACCGGCCCAGTGAAAGGACCGCTTCGGCTCTCCCACTTCTGGTGTTATTCAAAATGAATGGATGTTTGCCTAACGACATGAAAACAAATGGTCTAGTGTTTGGCGACGCGAGCTCGGCGTATTTGTTGTGAAAACGCCGGTCCGCTCTGGATTCAGAGTAGGCGGTGTGCTGTGGTGGAAGCGTGGAAACATTATGTTTATGCATGTGATCGTTAAAACGCGGAATGGTGGAGTTGTGGTGTCCACCACATCCTTTATTTGAATGCAGTCACCTCTTGCTACAGTGAGTGCACGCGGTAGCTGAGAAGTTTCATCGTACCTTGTGGAGAAGGGACGGACACTTCTCGAGAACGGCTGCCTTTCTTTGTTATTGTGCGGTCTTAATTCAATTGGTAACTTCCTATACAATCTGACAATCAAAGCGCAGTCCTGGAAAATTCTGCTGGGGTTGGTAGACATCCCCTTATACGCACACGATGCAGTCCAACAAATTGGAATCGGCGACGCCTTCCTTATTAATGAAATGGGTTTGTTCAGCTCAACAGCAGTGTGGAAAACATTGATATCAGTACATCATAACATATGATAGGTATAGCTCCGAGGCTTGGTCACTATTTTGAGCTTGCTCAATGACTCAATGTATTTGGTCACATTTCTTGGGGGCTTCCAAACGGCGCCGGCCAGTATAGCAGTACCCCTCTGCAGCCACCGCCAAACGTTCAACAACTGGCTGCTGGGGTGGACGGCCCGACTGGCATCTGGCATTAACACCTGTTGTCCATGAACTTCAAAGATAAGCATCTTTTAATTAGATAATGTTTATCATCATTAGATAAACAAACACCCCATTTATAATAAAAGAATGCCAACAATAGCTCGAGAGAACACTATGTGGCGTTTGTGCGGCCCGTGGTTTTATTATTAAAAATCCTAATTTTATCCGTGTGCGGGCTGCGCGAGCGGCGGTGCTACACCATACATCATCGGGCAGGATTTGACCCCGGCCATGGGTCATCACCCCTGCCACCGGTGGTCACGGCGGGTCAGCGGCGGCGTCGGCAAAAGCGCCGTCCCGGACGGTCCCGGCCCGTACCTTACCGAACAGAACCGTCCCGTAGGCCTAGTAACTCATCCACCGCAATGAGTCGCATCGTTTCGAACCTCGTCGAGCCGCACTGCCTTTTGCTGGCTGCGTCGTCCGTGCCCGCCTGACATCGGGCAACACTGCAGGCTGTCCCTCCCGGTTCGTCTCATCCCCGTCCCATCATCTCTGCCACTGCCTGGCACGGCAGGTCAGCCCGAGCTCCAACAGCGGCGAGAAAAGGCTGCTTTCCGCCCCGTGCCTCCGCGAACCTCTCCGCTGATTGCTGAGTTCGCACCGTTCCGGATGGCACCCGGCCGACCGCATAGTGAAGACCGGAAACCACCGGCCCATTTCGCTTGATCGCTCGTCGCCGCCCTCCCACCCCTCCCCACCCCGTCCGACCGCACCACTGCCGTGTTTCTTCATATATGCCGTCTGAAAAGCGATCTTTGTATCGTGGACGTGAACCTACAAACGCACGTCGCAACCGATCCGAGTGCCGTTTTGGCGACGACGGCCGACCGGCTGGTTCGAACGTGCCCTCTATCTCAGCGGTTGCCATCTGACGTTTGTCGGAGCTAAGGAACGCACTGACGGCGAGTGCGGAACGAATCTACAACTTCCGATAAAGGCCCGGTCACACATGCATGACGTACGGCCGGCGCATTGCAAAAAGACCAGTGCGTCGTCGTGCGTTGTTGTGTGACCACCTTTTTGTCAGGAGTTCGCAGGAAATGGCAAGTTGACAACGAATGCACAACGCGCTACGAACGCGTTGCCAGCGCGCCGGGCACTTGCACAGCGAATGCGAAGCGCATAAAGGGCGCACACACAACGGATGCACAGCGGCTTGCTAGCGCACGGGACGCATGGACTGCGCGTGCACCGCGCATTCAACGCACAGCCAGCGAACTGCTTTTGGCAGCGGTGCAGTAGCCCGTCTTGCCTGCTGTCATATCAGAGTAGGACCCCAAGGAGGGCACATCCTCATGTTTTCAGATGGTTCAACAGCTCCTGAGATAAACAATGACAATGACAAATAATGTATGATTAAAATGACTTATAAATTCTGACATCAAGAGCAGGAAGAATTGAAGAGGAACCCATGCACAATGCAGCAATAACGCAGGAGAGTCGCCCATGAGGGTAGAATGAGCAATGAGGAGGTAGGACCTTGTTATGGTTACGATTAGACATACGCCAGACGAACGCTGTGCGCGCTACAGACTCGCTCAGCTCTGGTTTACCACGTCTTTATAGTCTATGCGAATCCGTTAGACATGCGTTAGAGGCACGCTATGTCTGCGCTGGGTGTACGCGATGCATCAACCGACGAGAATACAACGATTACCTAGCGTATATTCCGCGTGTATCTGGCGCTGGTCCAACGCGCTCCGCGCGTGTCTGGCGTCCGCCTTCGCGCGTCGAGCTCAACGCACATTTTTGAGCATGCACAAAAATTGTCGACGCACGCGACGAATGACGACGCATGATTCCGTTCGCCCAGCGCGCTCGACGAACGAGTAACGAATGCATAGCGCAGGACGACGCACTGGCCAGAATGAATGAATTTTTGGTGCGCGGGCCGTGCGTCGTGTATGTGTGACCGGGGCTTAACGACTAGCGCACTAGCGTGGGACAATCTTTTGTTTGGATTCTGGAGAATGTAGTTGTGTGAGTGTGGTGTCAAAGACGATTCTGTCGTTTGTAGTGTGTCCGTGGTACCGTCGATGAGCGTCGCTGCCGCTACATTCGGTGCAGACCAAGATATATCAGAGTCTGGAAAGCAACTAGAAGACTGTCTGGTGTATGCCGTCCCACAAAATTGCCCCGAACGGCGGATTCAGACGGGCTTCAGTTTTCTGAGCGTTTGATGGATATCCCAGAATGTCGCCGATTTCCTTCTTCCAATGACGCCTGGCCTGGCCAGGTGCAGCGACATCAGTCGGTCAGTGAATGGGCTTTGGGGACGTTTCGGACAGTGTGGGACAGGCCGAGCCGCTCATTTGCAACTGATATACAAGCCGTCTCTGCTGTGATCGGTTAACTGTGGTCTGTGAGGTTGGTACGTTTTGCCGTCTCACTCCGAGACCGAGCAGAGGCGACTAAGGACGGAGAAATTCGTCGATCTGATTTACAATGCAAACTGTCCCATTACGGTGACGGGGAGGGGAAGGGGATTTGTGGACTACCTTGGCATACAATCTAGTTTACGGCCAAGATACCGCAAAGAGTTGCACAATACCTACACATGCAGCTGGGAGCAGCTGTAGCTCCGCGGACCAGACGAAATTATCTCCAATTGAATCTAAATTGAATGACACTCATCTCACACTGGGACAGAGGCGGTGAATGTTTATCCGGGCGAAATGACCGCAGTCGCCGCTGGGTGCCGCAGTGAGAGTGACTCTGGCCGCCTCCAAAGTCGGCTAACTGCTCGTCGGGTCAGCCGGCGGCGCCCCGGCCCGGTCGTCGCGACCTCCCCGGCGGCACGACACCGGTCCGTCGACCGGGCCGGTTCCGGCGCGACGCCACCGGGACAGACGGCGTCGGCGGCTCGCCGCGAACGTCGCGATAATGGCACAGCACGATTAATGAGCGTCAGATTCGCCTCAGCCGCGCCGGCGAACGGTTGTTTGATTTACGTGCTGCTCTCGTGGCCAGGGCGCGGCTACTCCATCGATTATGTCTTACGGTGGACCGAGACGGGATGTGATTGGAACCGAACGAGAAACGGTACCGGCGTGATCCAAAGACACACACAATGGAAGGATTTGTAAGGGACTTCACTTCGTAAAATGAAATCAAGATGGATGACTTAGCTGGCAGTGGGTCAGTAGTCTGAAAAGAATTGCAGCAATATGCTTTACCACAAATAAGCCACAGATGATTATACTAATGGAGGATAGACTGTTTATGTGTCGACATAATAAATGATGAAAGTGAATCTTATGAGAATCGCCGACAAAGTGATTTGTGGTTACGATTCACCCAAGGCGTCGTCATTATCCACCGATAATCTCCGGATGCGGTGAGATGAGACGCGTGCGGCGGCGACTTTTAGTAAAATAAGCTTGGCTGCGACCGCCTCAGCCCTGGCGTGTTGCACCAGAGAGCGGTTTGCAGAAAAAGAGAAAGCCCCTTTGAGGGAGCTGGTTTACAGCCCAATCAAGAAATAACACGCAGCATAAACTGATATGCTGTGTTCTGAATGAATGAATGCATGACTGGAAAGTGACTGTCGAGGAGATGAATAAATTATGCCGCCAATAGGCTCGCCTGGCATGAAAGACGCTTACGATATTTTGACAACCATGTCCACTGTTTTGCCTGGTAGATTGCAGAAATAGTGATTTAGAAAGTTCATTAACGAGCCGACCTGATGCAGCGCTCATATGCCATGTGCAACGACATTTCGGTTTCGCATTTTTGCAGTTGTATTCATATTTCATTTGCACATCGCACAACCCGGGAAAGGTACCTACGGTGTTTTAGCCACGATGTTCCGACTGTTTTATACTCTGTCTGGGTGAGGTGAACAATACTTCCCTGCTGGTAATTGGTGATGCATGACCCATGATTGGCAGCTAAAGTATCTGACCCGGCGGTCGGACAGCGCGCCGTACGGACCGACTCGGCGGGCACAGGTTACGTCCGTAAAGACCCACCGTCGGCAGTGGGGTCGGTACCGTCGCCCCTCACACACTCCGCATGAACTTCAGCTCGTCACAGGATGTCCCAGTGGCACCGACTTAACAACGTCCCGTCTCGTCACGGTGCGACATGGAATTGACGACAGCTAATCTGCGCTTTTGTTGCACTAATTGTTATTGCGCCGAAACCTAGGCGGGGAAAGGCGGCTCACTTTCCTCTGACAATTGTGGTATTCCGTGTACGAACTAGACCGGAAACTTGGAGCGACGGAAGACGTTTTACTAATGAGTGATGTGTTCTAGCATGTTGATGTAATCAGCCGACGGCCATTAGCAGTTCCCCATGATTGTGTATGGTTCTTTTCATGTTCAAATTAGTACGGGAGTGGTATATCTTGATTAAATTGGTTTGCACCCATCTATTTTCGGCTGTTGTCGGGTACCAGAGCGGCAGTTCACTTCACTCCGGTCCCAGCCGCCGGCCGAAAACGGAGCGGAAGGCGTCGGTCGGCGGTCGGCCCGTCCTCCGGGGTCACCGGCACTGGGCCAGCACCCTTTCACTCGCCGCGCTGACCGTCGCCATCCGGCGGAGGTGGTACCGCATCGTGTGCCGCCGCGCCTGCATGGCGGTCACGTCAGCAACGCTCAGACGCGCCGGGTTGCGGTCTTTCTTCAGCCGGCGTCTGAGCAGTCTCACTGCTCCGGTGGTCCGCCATGCCAAGCAGTCTTCTCTGCTGACTATTTACGCCACTTGTGTGCATTAGCTTTTACATGGTCCCGGTGTGGGCAAATTCGTATTCTTATCATTGAGCTGGCCGATGTCCGTAAAGACATGCTTTTTGTAGTTGCTAGGAGATATTTGTATCTTTAAGGGGACCCTCCCACCTTCGGAAAAGTTAATGAATTGGCATGAAAGTGATGTCGCTCGGTTCAGAAAGAGCAAAAACGAATATCTACCAAATTTCATCGAAAAATATTCACCGGTTTTCAAGATATTAGACTTTTACTTTTGTTTACTTTTTGGGATCTCCGCTGTTCCTAGCGACTTTATTTGAAAGTGCGGCATTTGTTGCGCGCAAAGCAGCATATACCACCGCGTGCTACAAAACGTTTTAGTCAAATATTTAAAAATCGTTAGATATCTGCGCTGACGTCACACATTCAGAGGGGTATTCCTATGCATTAGCCCCTCTGAATCAAAATGCTGCAATTTTGAAATTCAATATTTCCGATTTAAGGCATTTCTCGATGTTGTGAGTGCCGAAACCGGTAATTGTGCGCCAGGGACCCCATTTTGGCTATCTCAACTCAAATCTAATGTTAAGGTGGGAGGGTCCCTTTAACTACACTGGGTCCAGGGTCAGTGCTGATAAATATCCTCATTCCCACTTGATATAGATTTTGGTGCAAGGTCCTCGCCGCTGCAACAGCCTCAACACGCTTTTAGGTGCATCTGGGAGTCCTACCGGCTTCCTAATCCTGACCACAGCCGATAAATCCGTTGCTCGAGCCCCTCGTATCCCTCGCCGCCGTGCCGCTCCGACTCGCGCATCGGCACCCTCGCAGGTCACTCTCCCTGCCTGCCCCGACGCGCGATGCCCCGGAGGTCGCTCTCTTGCCGCGGCCGTCTGCACCAAGTGGGTCGGCACTGCGCGAGAAAGTGTGCAGGGTGGCCGCGGGCGGCGGAGGTCAGCAGCGTGCGGTCCTGGCGCGGCCCTCATGACGGTGGAATGTGGGCGGTGGTCGGCCCGGCGGGCTGCACTGCAGAGGTGCTCGACGAGTCATGGCCCGCGGCCACGGATACAAGAAAATTTAGACGCGGATGCGTGGATGCAAAGGAGCGCAACGCTGCACCTCCGACGTTTGATGTTGCTTTGCAACTGTCATTGGTGTCAGCCGGTTGTTTCTGCTTATGTGGGTGCTTGTATTTGCTATTGGGTCGTTGGATAAAGTCATGACTTATGCTGGTGTCGTTCGATTCAGGGTATTTATTCGTTTCCTGTCCATTACGCTGTTTCATTATGATGAAAATGTTGCTGTCCTGTGTCAAACCCTTTTAGTGACTAATTAGTACGCACCGTCTTGAGTCGCGCTGACGTGGCTGACGAGCGTCTCCGTTCGGGTGCGATGCCAGCGCCCATAATGGAAGTCGCGGCGACCGATGCGGTTTCTAATCTGCAGTTTGGCCGTCTCAATGGACTTCGCTCATGAAAGCCGACGTCGCGTGGTATTTTCGCAACCGGTTTCTCGTCTGCCACCGTGCGGAACTGGCTGCGAGTGTGGAGCACATGTCTGCATACCGATCGTGTGTGTTTGTCGGGCCGTCTGACACCGGGTGTGTCGGGTGATCTGTCAGTGTCTGGCGCGCTGTGACGGACAGTTTGTCTCCGTCGCCTCTCACCAGCCGCTCCCCGGCTCAGCCAGGAGCGACGCGGACCGATTTCTATCGTAACTCAACGGGTTTCTAAACTTTGGCGCTTATCTTATTGTTGCCGCCAATACGAGTCGTAACTTCTCACATCATGCAAAACACACACAATTGGACTTTCACTCAAAGGTAAAGTTTCGCCTCGGTACCTTCGGGTGACTATTCAGGTTTCCTCGACGCAATCAAAGTCGTAAACATCGAGTCCTCCGCTGTTGCCAAGCACGTTTGCGTGAGTTCCATCTGTGTCGCCTCTGGTGGCCCAGTAACATTGGCTGCGGACACTGGACGCTAAAACAGTCCAGTCACTCTCCACAGAGCGACAAAGACTGACTCGTGACCGACCTGGCCACTTGTGGGGTGGTCCAAATTGTTGACAAGCGTTCACCCCAGTTACAACTGAAGTCAAAGCCAGAGCGGCTCGTGTCGTGTCACTAGTGACCGTTGCGCCCGGATACACCATGCCAGATGTAAATGAAGCGTTAGGGCAGGATGAAAAGACTGAAAAGCTGCAGACTCAGTGACCTCGGAGGAATTCTCGCTTCGGCGGGGATGCTTGCTTTATTCACATCCTATGTAAGCGCTAGACCGGGAGACTTTATGTGTCTCGTACTCGCCGTCGCGACGGCACATCATCGGGTAAACATCCTCCGACGTACTCGAGACTGAAAGACCTACACGACATACAAGGTCTGACGTCACGATCCTAGAGGCTGACGTCACAGTGTCAGACGCCAGCTGGCGGCAAACAGTTAGTCGCGCCCGAGCGGATCATTACTGAAATGAAAAATTGGAGCTGATGAGAACTGGAGATGACTTGCGAACGCATTTTACTCCCATTAACGGGGTGGAAAGATATGAGGCAGATGCCTTGCCCGTGATTCGATTAATTTTGGCGGTAGTTAGCAAAGCCTTTATGTTTTACCGCACCGCTATCCCGTCATTTAATCGGAAATTAATATAAAATCCGCTATTCCAATTCATGCGGTGATGGGGATATTATAGGAAATGCCCAAGAAGTGTAGTTCAAATAGGATTAGGTATACGATCTCATTCGCATAATTTTGTTATGACATGCAGCTTGCGAGGGGTAGTGCGACGCTTCTCACGCAACATCCTCGGGGCATCCATTTTAAGTGCTGCTTACTTCAATCACAAAACAAATTGGCAATCCTGAAATAAGACCTCATCTGTCATCACTTCATAATTTGGCAAATAATGTGACATTATTTGGTGTTATTTTGCGGTCAGAGCAATTTGGATCATTTGAAGTGCCTGCTGAAGTGGTGATCTCGCCACCCTTGCCGACTGCCGTACCTTATAGCTGTGTAGTGTGTATCGATCGATATAAGAGTGTTTTGCAGTTGTCTCATGATAATGCTTTACAGTCTTTATCATCCTTTTCTGTGTAGGTATCTGGCCTTGTTTCTAAATATAGTGCAGAATGCTATCTGGTGATGCCCATTGTCTTTGCGGTCGTCTTTCTTTACTGATTTTACGTCACGCGAATGACGATAGAGATGCTGTGTAATCGGCATTGCAGTCACTGGTGTTACGTTAATGCTACCCGTTGAAGTCGCCAATCCTTTTCCCGTGAACTAGCCTGTGGTCGCTGCTCGCTATGTCATGTAACGTAAAGGTGCACATTAACTCTATGAATCTTAGTGTTCTATTTTTTATTAAGCTGTTCAGAGATGTGTTCATACTTCTCCGCCGAGTAGTCTCAGGGAAGCGTCAACACTCAGCAGTTCAATAGGTACGGCTTTTATAGTCTAAATCAAAATCAGCAAGTTGACTGGAAAGTGCGTGCCGTATGTATGAAAAGGGAGGCTTTGACTTTATAGTGACCGAAATAAAGAAGGAGAGACACGAAAGTCACGAAGCGTGTACCTCTTAATCCAGGCATTGCACCGTGCACGGCTCTAGTTAAATTGCAAAGGGGCCTTAATAGTGTGAAACTGCCATGAACAAGCGTCCTTGGCTGTTATTTAAGATCTGGGACCAGTGGTCTTCATTGCTCGTTAATTGCCGGAACTGGGGATTACACACAGCTTCTTTTTTGAAATATTCAGAAATTATAGTGTCCGCTAATGCATCACGTCACAAAAATACCGCAGTGCCTGATAATTGATCCTTTTCATTTACGTTTATTTTCCATCTTCATTAAATTGTGGTGCCCTCCTGTCTGGCAGTTTTATTTAATGCTTTATGATTCGCTTCGTCTTTGGTGCATCTAAGGCTCTCCGTGGTATATGACAATTGGCAATCCTCTATCATTTCTCGCCGCTCAAACCATGTCCCCAGCCTCAGATGCTGCACTCAGTCCCGTCATTCAGTTTTACCTCCAGAGTCGTATACCATCCCGGTGCGGCGCGGCGGCTCGGTCCCGCCCTGTGCGTACGGCGGGGTGGGGCCGCACCGGTGCGATGTGCGGGCACCACGAGTTCCCAGCTGTAAATCAGACTAAGCGTCCCGCGCCGACCGCTGTGGCCCTTCAACAAACGGACTGTGGACTTATCCATCAGCGGCTCAGAGCGGCCGTGACGTGACGGTGACCACGTGACGGGACGGCGTCACGGAACAACGCCCCGTCGACCGAACGGTCACCGGCGCGGTGACGACTTAACCGTCTCCGTCACCGTCACCGTCAACGTCTTCACCACCGTCACCGTGACCGTCACGGACGCTAACACTGAAAAACACTGCTTAATGATTTTGTTCATCAGATTTACCCTATCTATGCAAAGGCTGATTGGTTGAACCTGTCACGATTACCGTCGCCATCACACCGCCGTCTCTCTGCCAGCCGCTGACTAGTGACTTTACTATTCCGGGTTACAGGGCCGTTTGGTGCGGAACACACCCCCTGACCGCAGCATGACCGTTGTTATGGGCGCGTCGTGACCTCTGCTGGGACGCCAGGGCTGCCCCGCTGGGACCGGGGGCGGCCCGGAAGGTGCCGTGATTTGTGATGGGAGCTGAGGTGACACTTGTGAGTTTGCACAGTCAGCTGGAGGGAGACTGCCGACTGACAATGCCTCTGTGCTATGGGGCTGAGAAGTGAGAAGCTGGGGTTGAACGACTGCGACTACCAGTTACCACCGTGTGCGGTGTGGGTCGGAGGGAGTGGGGTCGGAACAGTCAGACCCAGCCGGGACTGGAGGCAGTGACAAGCGCCAAAATTGGTGCTGGGATGCAATGTTATGCAATGCCATAGGCGGCATAGAGGCGGTAGTGATATTGAGCCTGCAAATGGGGCATGGCCCTTCCTTACGCCTGCCCCTTGCATGGCTGTCGGCGCAAATGGACTGGATCGACTGGTTCCGTACAGGAAACGCATATTTTCCGGCTAGTTCCTGCTCGTACTTACAATGGACTAGCATAGCTTTACTAAGAACATTGCGTCAGATTCGCTCAAAATACACAAACAAAATGCGATTGATCGAGTTTGGAAGGCAGCGAGGTCTTTCCACCCTGGCTGGGCATCGCCCGCACGAGCGGACTCTGATGGTGGGCAACTGAACTAGCGCTTCTCTTTTTAACCGCTAGGTGACGCGTCAGGTGGAGTCTCCGCTCTGTGGTCGGAGCTCAACGACTCGGGGTTCGGCAAGCCGTCTAGACCAGGGATCACTGGTGGCCGTCGCTAGGGAGGGGGGGGGGGGGGGGAAGGAGAGTCGGGAGTGCTTTGGCGCCGCCAGTAATGACATGTTGAGACTTTGACACTGCAAATTGCGAGCTGACCTGCTGGCATGACATCGCCCCGTCGCCCCTCCATTCTCGGTGACACCGTTTAGTAGGTACGAGGGCTGCTTCCAGCTCCATTCTGACCACTGCTCCCCTGTCCTCTCTGAGAAGCTGTCCTGTGACACCGGTCAATCGATGGGAGGATATTCTGAGCAGCTCTATTCTCACGCCTGTTCCCCTCGATGGGAGAATATTCTGAGCTCTATTCTGACCCCTGTTCCCCTATCCCCTCTCCACAGCTGCTCGGTGACACGGGCCAGTCGGTGCGGGAGAATGAGATGCTCCCATCTCTGCATCTGACACCTCCTGTCTCCCTCCACAGTTGCTCGGTGACACGGGTCAGTCGGTGTGGGGAGATACTCCCAGCTCTGCATCTGACACCTCCTGTCTCTCTCCACAGCTGCTCGGCGACACGGGCCAGTTAGTGCGCGGCCTGGTGCGTCACCTGGTCCGCGAGCTGCGTCTGGTCGAGCCTCTGTACCGTCTGGCCGACTCTCTTGCCGAGGTGGATCCAGAGGCGGAGGCGTCGCTGCTGGAGCGGGAGACACTGCTGCTGGAGGAGGGCCGCCTGGAGCACCACCCGCGGGCAGGTGAGTGCGTGGGTCAACGGATGATAGGATACGCAATGGACAACAGCGAGCACACAACAAACAGCGGCTGTCCTTCCACTTCGAGCTCGGCGCTAGTCAGGAGACACAGATCCGGGTTAGTATGGACACTAGCGTCTCGTCTTCTAAAGATGGTGGAAAGGAATTCGCTTACAATTGCACCTTACCTATGAATTATTTAGATTGGAGCATAACGCTATGGGTATGGTCAATGCTTTCATAAGACAACAACATAGGCGCGGGAGCCGGGGGGGGGGGGGGCAATGGGGGCAGCTTGCCCCCCCCCCCCAACTCTGGGGCCGTGGGGGCGGTGCCCCCACAGCTTTGAGACGGAATAACACACTTTTTTTGCAAATGTTTTCTTTTTTGTTGAAAAATCCGAGGGGTGAAAAATAAGTGGCCTAAAACCGGTGAGAAACCTAGATTTGGGGGTACCCTAGGTTAATCTCTATTATGGTGTGCCCCCCCCCAGTCGGAAAGTAGTTCCCGCGCCCCTACAACAAGAAGGTCTATGTATAAGATTGAAATGACCTTGAGAAGCAAAGTGCACCTACCGACGGTAAATTACGGTGAATCACACTACGACATAGTTGAGGTTAAGTAATCGCTGCAGTTTTCTCAAGTAGCAATTTGCTTTAGGAGGTGATTATGGATATGCAAATGAACGAGACATAAATGTGAAGGGGATGACAAGGTTAGTCTGAGATCCCGGATCTAGCCCGGTCTAGCAGCTCCACTTTGAAAACGCTTCTGGCCTTCCCTTTTAGTTTAAAGCTCAATAATTTGACAGTGCGACTCTCAAGGTAGGCTGGTAACGTCAGCACTCACACCCGAGAAATGTTGAGATTGACTGCTTCCCGCCTTGAGGTCATTTGCTGCAGTTACTGGTGTGCACCTTTCCCACTCATTTGTCGTCTGTTAGTCGTCCACTCAGGCTATCGATACCTGGCTTTCCTAGGTCACCGGCCAAAACGAATGACAATGTAGCCAGCCGAACTCTTAATTTATGACAGGCGTTGTTAATTTCACGCGTTAAAGCGATCTAAATTAGACCTAGTGCCGAAAAAACTGTCCCTCTGCTCGAGTTCACATGCGTTTATGCCGAGATCCCGGCACGGTTGTTCATAAACTCTCGGTCGCTCGCATTCCAGAGCGGTTTTTCTGCCATTAATTGACGGCGGGGTCGGGGGCGGCGCCCCTGTCGGTGGGAGGGGTGCGCGGGAGGGGGAGGGGACCCCGTCGGCAGAGTACACGGAGCACCTGTTGGAGGGAGGGAACCGCAGTCTTGTGGGGAGGAAAGGTCGTAAAAGGTGTCCAGAGCGCATATCTTGACTGGTATATATCGGAGACGCCGCGGAGATGTGGGCTCGTACGCTCGTGAATCGTGGTTCCATTGTTCGATGACAGTTCCGCCTAACTTGCCTTGGGGCACTTTTCTATGACCTATTGCAACCATACACAATACACATGATGACGGAACTGAACTTCGCATCTACTAAGACATGTGTATATTTACTCTTCAGTGGCCGATGCCCCTGCAGACAGTGAACCGTAAATCATTGCATCAGCGTCATTACAGTAGCCTATCGACGCCTTATCAGTGACGAAGGCGAGCATTTGAACCCAACGAGACTCATATTTTCACCCTGTACGTGCGACGCTAACTGACCATGTGTCGAACGTTGATCAGATGTGTCCTATACCGAATGCTATCTAAACGACTTGCAAAAGGCGACGCGCACCCATAGATGCACGTCGCCTTGCATCGTCACCTTATAACGTGAAGCACAATAACGCGACTCGACCCATTGCCTTTAGCCGTCTCACTGATCACACGGGGACAAATCTTTGGTGGGTAGACGACTGGCCACAGCTCCCGCCTGTTCTGAGTTTAGCAGGAGTGAGATCAGCCGAAAGGGAATGATCGACTGGAGAAGAATACAAACAGTACAAAAGACCTGTAAGACTCGTAAGTGCCATTTTTTGAAAATAAGCCCATTACCTATCTTTAATTTCATTTGCATTCAAACACATTTTTGAGGACATAAATTCATTTTTGCGATACATTTCCTTATCCCGTCGGTAAATATAAAATCTGCGCTTCGGAATGACATTTACATGTTTCTTAACCGGATCCACGCAACAAAGTTCCCCGTCCGTTCTTTGAAACCACTCTGCTGCCCGTGAGCAGAATGATTCAGACCTCCCACCCTCTCTCCTGTCCTCCCTGGCCCCTGCACTCTCCGCACCCCACTGCGGAGTGTGGTCTGTGGCGGAGCCCCCTCTGCACGACCGTCAGATGGCTGTTCCGATTACGTCACACACTCTAGCAAAGGGCGTCGGTGTGTGCGGCAATCGCTGCATTCGACAGTCGCCCACCCCCTCGGCCCTCTTTCTCCCTCCCTCTCCTCTCTCTCTCTCTCTCTCTCCCTCTCTCTCTCTCTCTCCCTCTCTCTCCCTCTCCCTCTCTCTCCCTCTCCCTCCCTCTCCCCTGTCTCCTCTCCACTCTTTGTATCAGTGTCTTCCCCAGACCACATTCAGCCATCACTCGCAGACCACAGAGCTCACACCCGTCAGCTCAGACAGAGACCCGTGTCTTCTCCGGTACGACCCTGAGCGCGCTCATCGCCCGCACCCAGCTCGCATCCTCTCTGTTCAATTTGCACGGTCATTAATCACGTCCGACTGTGTGCGGCCTCTCATTACGCTGCCTGAGCGGACACCTAACCCCGGCCGCTTCGCGCTAGCCCGGCCGTTTAGATGGTCCCGACTCGGCTGTCCGCTCGGGACCCGTCTGACGGACTTCCTTGGTCCACCTCGTTATCATCTACCAGCTAAGGACCTTAGCTGGTTTGCTCTCGCCTTCTTTGCGCAACATAGCTGACGCTGCCTATGGTCATATGGTCTTCCACGGAGCTGCCTTATTATCCTTGCGTGAAGGAAGGAATGGGAGACGAAAAGTTCTGAAATGCTCGTGATGAAAGTGTTCCGATGGCATTGCTCCTCGCCAAACTGTTAAAGTCGGCGTCCATCGAACTTTATCGTTGTCCATCGTTAAAGTTCAACCTGATTCGACTCTAACCGAGCCACTGAACTGTCCCACCGGGCTGACCCTTTTAGTCAGTTCTCGCCGGCTGCCGTTAGTTGGACACCGACCGGGGCAGGTCCCACCGGTCGGCGCCCATTCACGCCTCTACTCCCCTGAGAGTGGGGTGGTCCCAGTTGCAGCAGCACGTGCCGCCGGAATGGGGCCACTCTGGAGACGTGAGGCCGCATAGCCGTGACGAAAATACGCGCGGGGAGGGGCAGCGTCCATTCACGCCAAAACATTGGAGGGGTGGGGAGGGGGTGGAGTGGGAGGGAGAGTTTGGCAGTAAGTGGTGGGTGGGCTTGTTTGTCGATGAAATAGGTTTTTGACTAAGTCTGGAACTATACTGCTGATGATAAATGTTTTAGTCTGTCTTCGGTGAAATGCCTAGCAAGCTACATAGGTACGTGAATTAAAAGACATTTGGTGAAGGAAACATGTTATTAATATTTGTGCGTCTTTATGCTGATACGTAGAGACTGTTTTGGATTTGACAGGAATAAGTTCACATTCAGTAGTAAACGGATAATGTTGATAAGGAACTGTCAAATATACAAGTCCAGAACTGCTCCATACAGACCTTGCTAACAATATATTTTCTGTTTAGCGCCACTCTGAGCTTTTATTTCTCGCCTGTTCTACGTTGCGTGCATGAAGATGAGCCCGAGTTGGATCGTCTTCACGGCATTTCTCTTGAAACAGTTCCGTAAATACAGCGTGATCCACTGCAGATGAGACTCAAATTAAACACACTGCTGGTAATGGAGCCGCCTGGATTTATTCGACCGGCCCAGCCTCCATTAGACACTCCAGCTGGGGGAATCCACGGTAGTCTGTGCTTCCTGAGATGTTCTAAATCATCTCCCTGTATTCCACCCAGGAGGCTGTGTGTTGAACTCACTTTTACGGAAGGGAAACTCCCCGGCAAATTAGCGTATCGGGTTATCTAATTCTGCAAAGCAATAACGTGCGGGTGCCTGCACGTTCCTAAATGAATGCCAGCGTGTGAAATTCAGAGAACTGCTTTTTGCTAGGCATGTGATTTAATAATGAGTTGTACGCTCACTAGTACAGTATGCAGCCATCCACTTCTATAGGTATAGCATATGCGTAATAGATTAACTGATGGTTTAGTGGAGTACTGAACTTGGTACATAGGCACATTATACTCCTATATCACATGAATGGAAGCAAATAAACACGCGATAAAGACCGAAGAAAAGGCATACATGGGCATACCTAGCCGGCTTACGAGCTTCAATGCGCTTTAGCCATTAGTACAACATGACGTTTTAGGTGAATTCGCCGGGCTGCATGAAGCCCATGCATCTTCCTGAACTCTAAAGGTCGCCGTCCACTGGTTAGGCGCGCTTTCAGCGCCTAATCGTTTAGGCGCTGAATACCATTTTCGGCGCCTAATTTAACGATGACTATGCGATGAATTTGATTTCATCGGGATCCGCCATGATAGCTCAAGGACAATTCGATAAAAAATGCATGAAAATGTAATATAATTTGTGGTAATGCACATCACTGACAGATAAATAATAATTATTTATATAATTAATTGCGCCTTTGACCGTGGTTTAATTTGTGTCAGTTTCTTATATGAACCGTAAAAGGTTCATTAAATTGTTCTTGAAGACAATACAATCTCTTAGCAGGGACGGAAATGTAAACAACGTTTGTTATGGTTCTCACATCAGCTAAAAGTCCGTCATTATTCAATTAACTATTCACGACATGGAGCTAAACATCGCACGAATCGCACTAAGCACGACTCGAATCCGGGTGGAGCAGGAGCGCCGTCGAGCCCGACGCAGGTACTGGGTTGCCGAAGTGCTGCAGAGGCGACAAGCCCGAGGCGAGTTTTTTAACTTGGTGCAGGAGCTGCGTGCCGTGGATCCCGACCGGCACCATGCCTACTTCCGCATGAGTCGGGAGACCTTCGACCTGCTTCTCGCCAGGATCGGGCCCAGCATCACGCGCCAGCGCACCAACTTCCGCGAACCTATCGACCCCGCTCAGCGCCTGGCCGTGACGCTGCGGTACCTGGCCTCCGGCATGGAGTTTTCTGCGCTGGCACCCTGCTATCGCCTCGGCGAGAAAACCGTGCGTGCCATCGTGTACGACACATGCGCGGCCATCATCGCCATACTGGGACCGGAGGTGCTTCCAGCTCCCACCAGGGCGACGTGGGAGCGAAGCGAGGAGATCTTCCGCACCCAGTGGAATTTCCCGAACTGCGTGGCCGCGTTGGACGGGAAGCATGTGGTACTCCAAGCCCCTTCCAACTCTGGCAGCGAGTACTATAACTACAAAAAGTCCTTCAGCATCGTCCTCCTGGCAGCCGTGGACGGTGCCTATCGGTTCGTGTACACGTCAGTGGGAAGCGCCGGAAGAGAGTCGGACGGGGGCATTTTTAGGAGGAGTGACCTAGCCGCCAAACTGCAAGACGGCACTCTCGACCTGCCCCCTCCCAAGGCGATCGATCAGAGAGGCACGACCCTACCAAGCGTCATCGTCGCCGATGAAGCTTTCCCGCTGACGGTGCACATGATGCGGCCCTATCCCGGACGTACCGAGAGCCGGCTGGGAGCTCCGGCCACCATCTTCAACTACCGGCTGTCGCGCGCCCGACGGGTAGTGGAGAACGCGTTCGGGATTCTCTCCCAGACGTGGCGCATCTTCCGGCGTCCGCTGAACGTCAATCCTGAGCACGCCTGCACTATTGTCAGGACGGCGTGCATCCTGCACAACTACGTGCGCGACCAAGGACAGGCGGACAGCCAGCAGCCGCAGCAGGCCGACGCCAGCGGCGAGCAGGTGGGCGGACTCTGCGAGCTGGGCAGGCTGGGCGCCAACAACTTCACTCGGGAGGCCGAGCGCATCCGCGACCAGTTCGCCCGGTACTTCATGGCCGAGGGAGCCGTCCCCTGGCAGGATGCTGCTGTCGGGCAGTGAGGGCGTGTAAGCCTGTCACTTCGTGGCTGGGGAGCCGTTCCGCAGCAGGCTGCTTCTGTCGGCAAGTGAGAGGTGCGAGAGGCGGGAATTGAGTCGTCTTTGACGCCACTGGTGTTGCTCCGTGTGATAATGCTGTTTCATTTGTCACGCTCAAAAACCTGTCATATAAATACAAGCATTTCCGGCCTTTGTCGTTTATTGCACGCGAAAGTAGTGGAAATAAATAACATTAACTGTCGCCCTTTCCAACAACCAAAGTCAGATAACCACGTAACGTCCAACTTCAACTTCACAGCAAAGGAGCTCAAACATTTAAACACCAGGTAAACGAATTCACTCCTAAATCAAAACTTGAAAAAGGGTCGCTATAGCGATCAGACTGCGGAAATACACACTACGCAGAATATGACTCAGGCTCAGCAAAGTTCGCCATGGTGGAGGTTGCATGGAGAGGGGACGCATTTGGCCGCATCACATTATCTCAGAATCAAAGGAAGCTGGAAAGACGCCGAACAGGCATTATATAGCTCGCTATAAGCAGACATGTGCATGGATCCGGGAAAATGGATCTGAAATTCGATCCCATGAATCTAGATCTGGGATCCACCCGGATCATAGATCCAACCCCTCAACTTTGTCGAGAGATCCACTCAGATCATAGATCCAACCCCTCAACTGTGTCGAGAGATCCACTCAGATCATAGATCTTACCCATAAGCTCGAGAGATCCGCTCAGATCATAGATCCACCTCTCGGATCCATGCACATGTCTGGCTATAAGATCGTTTTGAATCATTCTGGTCATTTTTTATCAAATATGTGTGAAAAACGTCCCCCCTCCCCCACCCGTGCGAAGGTTATCACCTGCTTTTAATCGGACTGCGCCCTTTTCAAGACTGTAAGAATCTCCAGTCTCGCATCCGCTTTCTTGTCGTCCCTCACACGCTCCATCTCCAACCCCACCAGCTGACCAAATAGTAGGTCCGGGTTACGGAGGTCGCTCACCGCGCGTTCTATGGACGCTATGGCGGCGTCAAGCTTCTCGGCGCCACGAGCACCCGGCCCCCTGACCTGCTTGACTTGGCCGTTGGTGCCAGAAGAGCGCGGATGGCTCGGGCCGGCGACACAGCTCGCTGCTGGTGGCACCGCGGACACCCGAGGCGTTCCGAGGAGCGTCGCAGCTGGGAGGACTCCTGAACTGACTGCACAGCTCGCTGCTGGTGGCACCGCGGACATCCGAGGCCCTCCGAGGAGCGTCGCAACTGGGAGGACTCCTGAGGCACAGCTCGCTGCTGGTGGCAACCAGGACACCACAGTTAGATCATCGTGGCTTACAGACGAGCAGTTAAAATACACGCCGTCCTAGGCTCAGATCGATGTATGACTGGCTTACAGGCACTGATAGACACTAGAGTCCTCGTTTGTTACGTTGTTGTCAAATGACGAGGTTATGCTTTTCGGAGTCCTAATGACGAATTTCATGTAAGTTTTGATTTAAGATTATGTCTTTATGCGTTTGGGGTAGGTCAAGTCAGGTCAGTTTAACCAGATGGCGCCATGTCGGCTATCCGTAGTTACAGGTGTCAACCACCAGTGGCAGTTTCGTATTATGCTATGATGGCTGCATACCATTTGAACAAACTCACCAGCACTGTCGTCTGGTAGTTGAGTCTCGCTGCTGTCCTCATCAGACACACAAAGCTGAAACACATGATGATTACGTGAGTGAAGATTGATGCGAGATATTTGATAGGTCACCAAAAATGGTTAGAAAATGAAATTCGGCCAATTGCAAGGTTCGTTTGGATGTTGACTACGACCGAATTCTTCCGAACACCCTAGACCGAATTCTTCCGAATTTAACATTTTTGAAAAACGCCCCGAAAATCACGATTAAACAGCCGCAATAACACTAATTAGCATTGGATCTCTTTTGACCCCTGTACTTAACCTTCGCCCGAGTGCCCGTGTTTTGGCCACACTTGCCAGTTTTGTTTGCGCGCTTCAAGAAAACCGCGGCGCGCAGCGCCGCGAAACATGGTATAGCATATGATACATCAATTTCGCATCGTTTTTGAAAATTTTGACCCCAGGTCACGTAAGTTCCTTTTCAAATCTTAGTGATTAATCTGCGCCCTGCTGCTGGTTTTTTGCGAGTATATCAAAAACGTATCTCGGTTACTTTTATAAAACTTACAAAAACCTTTATTTGGGAGCTGAATTCCAATCAGGAATACATTTGGGCATTTCGAATTTCGACCGGCTTTGAAAACTGGTCCAGTAGTCTCGTAAATAACAGGGCAGAGACCCTCTTACTAGCTCCTCTACAGGGCGGAGTCTGGGAATAACAATGGGCCTGAGGAGGCGATTGTTAAGGTGCATGATGACCAAAAGGTTTTAAATGAAACTTGGCAACACTGTTCGTTAAAAACAAATGAACAAACAAACAAGAAAAAAACAATCAATGTAAACAGCTAGAACAGGCCTGTTGCATGTCACGGCATTGCTTTATTAATTTCCAACGAAATCACTGCATTGAAAGGAGTCATGAAACGCCCAAGATCGGATATGGATCATCATTTAGAGTGACCCAGAAATCACTTTACACACCTCATTGGAGTATTGGTTTGTGTAGTAGAATAAGGATTGCGATCCTGTTCCAGGCTGCGTCAAGTTTGTCGTTACCCTGCATAGGAAAGGAAGGAACGTAGCATTTGATACATGACAGGAATACAACAGGTTTTCTAATGGAAAAGTGATATGGACTGGGAGGGGTAAAAAAAAAACTCAGAAGTCAGCACAGCAACTAATTAATACGACAGTGAAGCTTATTGCTTATGCTTATTGCTCCAGTAATGGAGCACTACTGGGCAATGTGCAAGATCTGTGCTACTGGAATACAACATTTTTGAAAAAAGACTTTTCATCTCTATGTCCTAATGCAAAGATCCAGGACGTGCACTAAAATCCAGGACATACATCCTACTGCAGTTAACTTACGGTTTAGGCTTGATGGCATCATCCAAAAATGACATTTCCTTTTGCCAGGAGGAGTTCTCTGGTGGCGGGCAGCCAGAGCCACTTGGCAATTGCCTGCGTTTGCGTAGGTGGTAGTCACGCAGACTTTTCCATTTCGATTTTGCATCCTGAACTGAAAAGCAGGGAATAAAATTGGTGAGAGCCTTGCAAATTTATTTTGTCAAGCGACATGTGTTTGTTACCTGAGAGACGTCACAATTATACAAGCACCACGGATGTGTAAGGGTTCGCATTTTAAAGCTTAGAACCCAATTCTAAAAACGTGGCAGAGCCTGTGGCTGTTGGCACCATTTACAACACGTACAAGCAAAATATGATGCGTAAGTTTTACCTGATCTCCCAGTGGTCTTTGCCACCTCCTCCCATGCTAGCTTCTTCTTATTTCTGTTAAAGTAGTTGCTGTCCTGAGGACGCCAGAGCACGTCATGACGTCTCACGGCTTCAACTAAGGTGGTGTCACTTGTAGAGCTGAAAAATGGGATTGATCATGTCACATTGCTAACAGAGGCCCCTGTACATCCGCGATACACTGCCTGAATCAGGGAACATCAAACAGACCGATTGCAGAAAGCTCGGGAGTATTATGGTACATAGCAGGATACAGGGCTGAGGGCAGGACACAGAAGGCACAAGGCAGACACTGAACTCAGACTGAAAAAAAATTCATGGTATCATCGACATGTCTGGCGTAACGGGCGGATTGAGCTGAAATTTCGGTGCAGTATCCAGCGTAACTCTGTGCGCCCAAAAATTCTGCCATACGGATGGACAAAGAAATTTTGGCACAAGACACAAGACCTAGGTAACCTTGGCTAACTTCACTCCCTACGCTTTTGAATCATAAACCATGTCGATGATGGGTGTTCATCCAAATGTTCATCCAAAGCCACACAATATCGGCTCATGAAAGCCCGAGACATTCGGCACAGTGTATGGATTTTTTTCAGTCTGGCACAAAACAGGACAATGAAGGTACACCAGGCACAAATATAAAAAACGGCAGTCGTAAAGCAGGCATCACACTTGTTTTTTTTCATTTTGCAACCAAGGAGAGGCGCCGTACCCAGAGATGCTTCCTTATCAAACCAAACCAAACCTAACCAAACCTGACCTAACCTTACCTACGATCTACAACCTAACCTAGAGCGACACTCCTTGGTTGCAAAAAACAAGTGTAACATCTGCTTTACTATTACCAAAAAAAAACTACAACCCTGAAACCAAGCTACATCCTAACCAAAATTATGGAAAACACCTGTCCCTAAAAAAACTTTGGGTATTAGTATAGATTAGGTCCGAGTGGACAATTGTGACGCTGTTGATACAAATATGTAACAGCAAAAATTTTAGGTTTTAGGTTAGGTTAGGTTGTAGGTTTGTAGGTTTTAGGTTTTAGGTTGTAGGTTTGTAGGTTAGGTTAGGTTAGGTTGTAGGTTTGTAGGTTGTAGGTTGGTAGGTTGTAGGTAAGTAGGTAAGGTTAGGTCAGGTTTGATTATGTTTTTCTTTTATTTCCAGGACATATAAGTATCATTTTTGGATTCAGGATGTCAAATAATGTAAGAATATGAAAACTTCATCTTTTAACAGCCACTCGGACTTAATGTATACTTTTCCCAAACTTTGCTATGGTTTTGGGACTGAGGGTTCATTTCAACCAAAAATGCACAGATTTGCATGGCTTACATTTAATCGTATAGCAAAAAATGGTCATTTTGTAGCATGTGCAGCAGTTTGAGTTGCTGTGTTGCGGAAACAAAGTTACTTAAGGATCTAGACTCCCGCTTCCCCCTGCACCAGTACCCTTATATGAAACAAACTTCAAAAGGAGATGGAAAATGCTAGCTACATATATGCAGCATTCAAAATATCTTGATCTCACTTTAGAAAAAGTAGGTAGGTCAAGCATCCACAAAACCAAACATATTAAACATATCAGGCTTGAAATGCCTTATAAACATATATTTTCAAGGAAGAAAAACTATTATCACGAAACTCACCTAATATATGGCAAAGTTTTATTTGTAATTAATGCATATTTATGCTTAGGAAAAGAGGAAGATTGGATTTCATTGCACCTGACCTACCTTACCAGCTCATTTAATGCTATTCTGGAGATGTAGGAAGATGATGAAACACAGAACACACACACTGCCACACTCAAAATATTAGCAACACTAACCTCATCTCAAAAATGCTTTTCAAATGTTTTAAATATCAACAAAACACCCGATTGATGATAAAAACGCCGCGGCGTATGCGCGTCAAGGACGCGCTGAAAAGTTGGAATATTTCAACTCGTGAGCGTCGAATACGCGAGTAATTCAGCGCCGACCAGCCGATGAATAATCAGCTGACAACGCTTCATCGTGCTTTAGGCGCTGAAACTGCATTCGGCGCGCAACCCATAGACTCCAATGTTAAATTCAGCGCGTAAATGTGCGCGCCTAACCAGTGGACGGCGGCCTTAATGAGACAAGAAATTAGTGTTCATTGAAAATGTCAAGAACCCGACGCTGTGCTGAAGAATAATGTGGATGCATTGTTTGTCGTGAACGTCTTTTCGAACGGAATGCCGAATTCGTGATGGCGGGGCATGATATGGCTTTGTATGAACTGCAAATGGCGTTACGGCTAGTAAAATTGTGTAAAAATGCACTGAGATTGCATCCGTTCTCATATTGTTTGGCTTCACGACCGTTCGCGGTCAAAGTAAGGTGAACGATAGGAAGTGACGTGATTGTTGAGTTCACAGTTTTTTACATCGCTTTTGCTGGGTTTGACCGTTGACGCCACTAATGGTTCCATGGCTATGTTTACCCTTTTTTCTCAGTCGGATGTTTTTGCAGCATGGAACGGCATTGAAGAAGGTCTATACAGAGCGCATGGTTTAGCCCAGCCAGTAAACAAGTTTCAAGTTCAGTTTGTGCTAGGTCTGCTGGTGTGTTTACAGTGCGTCACGGACAGTCTGGCACCCGCACACGCAGCGGCCGTCCCCTTTTTTCAAGGTCTTCCCCTTAGACGGTCCCAGGAATAACGGGCTTATAGACAGTGCGTCGCATGAAACATAGTGGACAAGTACATTACCTACATGCGTTTGATTGAATTACATTTTCATATTCTCTTATTGCAACATACCATTACAGATACACTCCATTTAATTGACACTATTATAAAATCCTTCCGGTATTCTGATTCTTAAAAGGCTATTTATTATTTGTCATGTAATCGAATTTGATGATTTTGATGATTCCGATTATTCTGGCTCGGTCGTTTACAAAAGTAGGCAATCTGGCTCACCGGCCATGGTACGGTATTGATTTGCTGGTTCCTTTAACCCGCGCCCCACTGGGGGGGGGGGGGGCTATTCATAGCCCCCCTCCCGTTTTTCTGCAATAACTTCCAAACCGCTTGATGTATCAACGACATACTTACAGTACCTTCGGCTGCATCAATTTGACACCTTGTGTCAAAATATGAACTTCGTAGCTACCATAGGTCGGCCGGAAATGACGTTAGAGTGACGTCATGTTCGGCTGATTTCGACGCAAAACATTGAACCACGGCAATCGCTCCCAAGAGCTCAGTTTTTAAGCTAGATCCAATTTCTTTGCATGAGAGGACTTAGAATAGACTGCGCTATCAAACTGCTATCTCGGATTTTCGAAATTTTGAAAATTTCGAAAATTTAATATTATAAAATTCAAAATTTATATCTTTACATTTTTCCAAAAAGTTTTAGATTTTTCTAAAAAAACGGAATATAGGGGAAGTTGGGGGAACGCCGAAGACTTTTTTCTGACGCCCGTAGCACGCAAGGTAGACAACATACGCTATTCTTGTTGGCGTCATTCGAGAGGCCAGTCTTTTGCCTTTCAAACATACCAGGCGCATTTGATGAATTCGCATACCGTTAAGCGCACAAACTAAAAATATCAAAGAAGTGACTTTTTCGGCGTTGCCCCGGACTGCGGGGAAAGCCGAAAATGGGAGAAATGATCTACGGGGAATGCCGACATTGATGTTTTGCCATTTTATCTCAAACTTTGTCCAGAATTCATCAAAACTGACACACGTTTCAAGAGCTTGAGGACGCGGTGCACACTGGAAGTTATAATTGTGTGATATAATAAGAAAATGCCAGGTAAATCATTCCTTATAGGTAACAGGCCGTTGTGTCGGTTGAAAATGTAATTTGTGTGACTGAAAATACGCGTTGCTATTCTACAGCAGTAAAGTCCACGTAGCGTGCTTTTAACACGTGCGTAATCGCACGTTTTCGGCATTACCCCAGCCAGCCATACTTTCATTTGCAGGCCCATAACTTTTCAACGTGCTGTATAAATTTCAAATAGGCAGCACACTTATGCAAAGACATGCTAAAGATTACTTGACCGAATTGGCCAGACAAACGGTAGCATAATGAGTAAAAAGCTTCAAAGGCGCATGTAGTACAAGGGAAACGTACCTTGAAAACGCTCTTGGCGCCCTCACAGTCGAAGTATTCCGAATGACGACTCGTAACAAACATGCGATAATTGTAGTCACTTAAGCTTCAGAGCATCACTGACAGGTGGCATCCATGTCTTACGGTTTTCGAAATATCTCGAATTTCGGCTTTGCCCCAACTCCGGCATTGCCCCAACTACCCCTATGTGATAGAACCCATTATTTTGAGTAACTTTAGCAAGTTTTAGCTAAAAAAACTTCAAAAATGGCCAAGTTATGCGCATTATTGCAAAAATCACAATTATTAATTTTTCAAATCAATTTTTCAGCACGTATTTGACATCGTACGCCAATATAAATAGCACCATCGTGTTACTGAGCTCAAACTGCATCTAATACACACCCTTTTTGTTGAAAAATTTTAACTTCAAAATTTGACCTTTTTGACCTGAAAGTGACTTGACCTAAGCTAAATTCGACTCAAAATGACCTCGAATGACACAGACGACATCAAATTCGAAATCTTTGGCCTAAATGGACCATAAAACATGTGTCACGTGACCGACGCATGATATAATATTTCGTGACCTGTGATGACCTGACCTTGACCTAAAAATCAAAGCACAAGTTTGCTACCCTCAGGGTATCTAGAGCATCTGTTCACGAGTGTGTGAACCAAAAATGAGCCTGGTCTGACTTGTAAGACGGCGGCCAGAGCCCAAAACGTGAACAAACCAAAATGCTAATAATTTTTACTTTGACCTGACCTATGACGTCATCGGTGACCTCAAGGTCAATGAAATTAGGTTTCGTTCGACAATTTTTCCGGGGCTATGAGACGCCGTTTGAATTTTGACGATCGGCCCAGTAGTTTCGGAGTTAGGAGGGGGTGGGCTATGAATAGCCCCCCCCCCCCCCCAGTAGGGCGTGTTATACGCAGACCGCAGTGGGGCGCGGGTTAAATGAGCCTTGAAGTCCTTTGAAGCTGTAAGATTATCGATAGCTCGATGGTTGTTGGTTATCTTATCGAATAAATCTTACCGAATAGATTATCCAAAAATGTGAATTTTAATGGTGGATATGATATGGCCATCGGTCAGTATGTCTGGTTTGCTGACAGCCCACCATTTCCCCTCTTCCATAGCCTCTTCTCTCCGCCTCCGTCTATACAAACTACAAACTCCTACGAGCGCTCCCCCTCCCTATGGCACGTGCCGGTGAGATCAAACGGACCCCGGGCGGCGGGCGGCGGGCGGCAGCGGACGGCGTTGGACGGTGAGCAGTGTCGAACGCGGCGCCGTGCGCGTCGGAGACGGTGCACCGGCGCGGACCGGCCGGGCCGGCGAGACGCCCTGCGCTCAGCACTGCGTTTCAAGTGACTTTGACAGTGTCTTGTGAATTTGTGGTTATGTGTGTGGTGTGGTGTGATGCTAAATCGATTAAATCCAGTTCGTTGCGTTGATGAAGTCATAAGCAGCTCAGGTGAATGCTTCCTGTCACGATCGTGGGAATCTTGTTTGCTAGCGCTAACTGACGAATTATTCGACGTGACTGTTCAAGAACTCTAGTCCTCTGAGGTTCTGTTGGCCATTCTAGTGGGAGCAACCTCGGTATCGGGAGCGAATTTCTCTCCCTTCTGTGCCGGCCAACAAACGTTCACCCCCTCCTGCAGAAATCAACGGACATCCGCTCACAGCCTCTCTCAACAGAGTGTGTCCGCTGTCAAGCGACCTGGGAGGAGCCGGCCCTGAGTAAAAGACGAACTACTTGCGCAGAGTGCGGGGACGTGCAATCAAGGGTGGCGCCCTGTCCGAGGGGGCGGGGCTGGACGGGTGCAGAAGGGTGCATTGCGAGCTGACAGGGTGCAGATTGGTTGCTGGTGGGTGCCGGACGGAGGAGGGAGTGCGAAGAGTGCGAGTGTGGAGTGAAGGAGTGATGTGCGAGTGATGGGAGTGTGACCGGTAGTGATTATGGAAGAGGCCGAACTGCTTCACACGAGTGGCGATGAAGAGGATACGATGACTGACGACGGAAGAGGTGAGCTTTGCCGTCAGTTTCGGAGATGGCATAGTCTACAAGTACATTATGAAGGGTTGTAGCTCCACTATAGCCCATTCAGTAAATTTAAATGAGGCCACCAAACATGGTTTCATTCGCCTGTTGGTTGTTGCTTACAATTTACGTCTATTCAGTGCCCCTTGGTGAATTAGTTGATAGTATCCGCCAAGCCTCGTGTAAGGTGACCTGAAATCCATTCCACGCTAAAGATGCATGCTTCCTGATTCGTCTAAATTTTTTCCCAACAGCGAGTATACATTGCCTGGTGCCTTTGTAGGAGACGTGTCATAAATTTGTATGCCTCACAAACCTCTAAAGTACCTACAATTAATATCATATGACGTGAATTGTCTTAGCGTTGTGTGATTTTGATGATCATTTATGACTATTTGATGGAACAATACCTCTCTCATCCATATTGATCGGTAATTTTATTAGTTTTATGCTCTCGCAATGACAGACTGGAGCTAGCGTACACTCGCAATCGTGACTTTCCGGAGTGACGCCAGCATTTCATTGCTCGATAAAATCATACTACTGCACGTTTATGTGCTCCGTAATCATTAGTCACATTGTAATTCCAGTCTTTTACGAGCGCGCCTTTCTATCACTGCACCGCACATGGGCGTCTTTACAGCCTGTTATTTGAATTCTTGTGGGGCATCTTGAAATACGTAGGGTGCATCTTCAATAGCCCGAGGCGCGGCAACTACCTCTCCGACCCACCCCGGTCGCCAGGTGAAATTCGAGCGATCTCCCCTGAATCGATAATCTCCACATCTCCACGTATATTTAACCTTTCGATCACCTCGCGTATGAGCGGTGCCTTTGGGGATCGTTCCTTACGATGGTCCTAACGTCTCGTTTCCCGCTAGCAGCTCGAATAACCAACCCCTTCTGTCTGGGGGCGGTTCTTGGTGCAGTCGAGCATCGTGTGAGGGAGTCTGGGCCGTAATTTATGAAGTGCGTTCACGACTGACCGGTCGACCCAACCCTCCCGTCCCTCCGCCAGGAGTACCTAATCCATGCCTCCGCGCAGACTGGCCCACTCAGCGGGTCTATCCATGGGGTCCATTGAGGGGTCTATTGAGGGGTCTATTGTAAGGTGCGGTGTCGGTCGTTTCAGGAGGGTGTGTGAAGGGGAGGGAGATGAGGCCTGTCTTGGCGACAGGGAGCTCCGGATGACCAGGCTCTCCGTGCAGGGAGCAGGGCGCCCTGGATGAACCGCACGGCGTGTGAACGGGCGTTGCACACTTGCCCTGTCAGCCCAGATGATGGCTCCTCCCCACGGCATAAGGTGATGGGGAATGATCTGCCATGCCTCAGCGCTCTGGTTTCGTGACGATTCGCTTCTAGAGCTATACTTCGGCATTGCGAAACAGTGACACCAATCCACCCAAATGAATGGAGATACTGTTATGCAATTGAATGAATGTCGATTATATTTGAGGTCCTAATGGATTTATGGCATTTAAACACGTAGCATTGATAGCGGCACATTGGCGGGCGCCGTGTGGTGGCGGCGTTTCGTACACCCGATTTGCACGTTACGTGTTAACGGCCGTTTTACAGTCACGGCACCCTCTCGAATATTGTGGCGGACGAGCTCGTGTCGCGGCTGGCTCGTGCTTCCCCTGCACGTGACGACCGCTACTTAACCTCGCCAGATACTTGGCACGCCCAATTAGTGCTTGGAATTTAGGTCATTGATATGTTCATGTCATATTAATGCTTGCACGGTGGCCCGGCCCGGCTCTGTTTCCGTCGATTGAATAGTCTCTGCCTGACTGACACCCTATCAATCTCAGTTTGAAGTACGATCGCTTCGAATACCGAGAGCATGCTACTGAGGGAGAGAGAGAGAGAGAGGGGGGATGGGGTACTAAATTAAATGGTCGGGTATGCGCTTCTCCTTGCATACATTTGGCATTTGGTTTGCGTCATGTCATGGATCGAGTACAAAAACTGAGCATGGCCTCCCCTTGCGTTCGCCAGTGCACTTAGTACGATTTCGATTCGCGTTTTAAGCATGCTACATAGCAGTTCTTCCCATGAGTCGTTACTGTCATGTTTGTGTCGCGTTCTTCCCATGAGTCGTTACTGTCATGTTTGTGTCGCTATGCTCCATATATTTATGTTTGGCCTTAACGCGCCATCGTTGTCAGCCTCTTTTTCACGTTCATTTGCCCGATGTTTTTGCGACGTATTTCGTATGTACGATGGAGATTAATGTTCTGTTGCGTACGATACGATGACAATCGGCATCGAGGAAATGATTGAGGTGCTCCGCGATGTCATGATACTGGTCATGCGTAGCCATATCCTGCATCGTTCGAAAACATTAATCATAGTTTCGGAGCGGTAGTTTCGAATGTTTGGAAGTTTCAATGCCAGACAGAACCACAATCATGGCAATTACATCACGTTTTTCATTCAAACCATCTTGTGATACTCTAGTCCTTGGCTCTTGCTTTTTATCCAGTTATAGATGCCAGCAGCTTGCTATTGGTGCACTCAAAATTGAAACTAAGTCAAATGACAATGTTTGCAAAAAAAACAACAATTCGTAATGTAAAAATCCTTTGTGGGAAAGTCTCACGATGCTGATCCCATAATGAGGGCTTCACAGGGAAACGGATATACTGCATGCGTGATGGTTGATGATGTGGCAAAGGATTACACCCATTGGATCGGATATACGTCGAATCTCGTTCGATTGCGTGCAATTTATGTGATAAGACTTACTCAGTTGCTCCTCCACTCCGGCTTAATATTTTGTCGTGATCGTAAGTTACATTAAACAGCGCTTATAGCGAGATGATTGAAAAGTAAAATGATTAGAATAGTCAGCCAAATCGTGTATCGTCCTATGTCGTGATAATTAAGTTATCTAAACCATTGCGCTCCATTTATGCAATAAATACCTAAGCTGTGCTAGCGCTGTTCCCTAACTTTCTTTTTTATCATTACGGATACCTAGCCGTTATATGTTTGAGATTTCTCGCCATTCTCTACCCGCTGAACTCGCGAGAATGCGATTGGAATGCGGCTCCATGTGAAGGCAATGGGGCGGAGAAAATCGCCTTATTCATACAGGACAAACGACACGATTGATGCTGAAAAAGCCGAGCTGAGCATTGTGCGGCCTCGACAGGTGTGCGAAACGTGCCCCGGACGGGCGACACCCAGGGTTTGGCGGCACCGTTGTTCGGCCGGGACGTAGCAAACTTTCGTCTGATACTAACTATAACTGGCAGCCGCTTATTCGCACACTTTACGTGTACTTTCCTGAGCGGGGTAGCTGACCTGACAGGTAACATCACTGGACGACATCTCTGTCATCACTTTGTGTCCTGTTCATGGTAGACATGGAACTTTGGTCTTTGCCGGCTCAAAACTTCTGTTTCGGCATTTCAACGTATCAAAGTGTCCGGCTCCGACCATCAGTGTCAGTAAAAAAATCCTACTCATCAGGAAACTATGAATCTTAGTCTCTACCATTTCTGTACCGACGGTGGCAGTGTCCCCGACCGTCTCTGTACCGATCCCTGGCTGATGACGCCGTCATCTGCCGTCATCTGCCGTCGGACGATGACGAGCGGTGCGCGCCGAGAGCACCTCTGCGCAGTTTCTGGGTGACCGGGTCCCCGGACGCACCTGTCGTGTGGCCACGGCAGCCGACAGAACTTTCTCCAACTCACGCCGATCAGGGGACCGACGGAAAGGGAAGTCGATGTCTGATCGGGCGTAACCAAGTCGTCGGTCTTATTGGAAGAGTCCCGGAGATGAGGATGTTCTTAATATTTCCTTCATTCGGTATCAGTGAACTTGTTGATATTCTTCATATTCAGGCTCATATATGTCGCGGCTTTGGTCAGTTCAGTTGTCCTTTTAACATTTTGTTCTTTTGTGGAGGATGTTTTTTATCTCTAGAATCAAATTATTTTCTTTTATTCCTAAAACGCTACTTATGTTTATTTACATGAAAATTGTTGGAAACACGTGACGAAACGGACGAAATTTATGATAAAGTTCTGACCACCTGGCTTCTGATCAATCGTAAAAGTCGATATGGTCCACTTATTATATCCGTCTCACGTTATCATATCTGTACAACCATCTTGTCCTCTTATCTCACTCCTCCACGCATCCGGACACAATGCTTCGAGGCCACCGGCATTGTTGGTTTCACCTCTGGAGTCGGCCCTGGGAAACAGATACGGCACGCGCCACATCTCTCCGCTGTAAAATTTCTTGTCCTCGGCGTCCTGGAAACGGAAGGACTCGTCTGAGACGCACTGTGTGAAGTGGGCTTTTCATATCGGTTTCAAACCGGCCGGGGCCGGCTTTGTTCCCAACTCTGTAACAAAGCCCGGGTTGGAGGCTGGAGTCTGGAGGCGTGCCCGATACCAGCATGGTTCACATTCGTCAGCCAATTATCCAGCCCAGCTCTGGCTGTGGGCCGCGTGTCTGGCCGCGCTGAGTGAGACGCACCATTTCATTCGAGCTGTTTACCGAGCCGAGCTGGCTGGCTCACGTCTCCTGCACCTGAATGTGTAATGAGGGTTTAATGAAAGCACAAACAACGTGATAAAAACATGACGCATGAAGTGCCTGCAGTCAAACGCGCAGGGGCTTTTCTCGGGCGCTCAAGATTTCCACAAAGCACTCGCTCCGCCATGTATCGCTGGAGATCTTCCAACAAACGAGCGCATTCCATCCCGACGCGTGCCAGTTACCGACCATGGCCGAGACATTAGGCCATATAAAGCGCCTGGTACTACACCAGCAACTTGTCTTATTTCCTAAACCGGCGACGCGCAGGGGAACATTTGGACTTTTCTGGTCAAGTGCCCACTTGACTTCTGTGTTCATGGGACCGAAGCGGGGCGATTACAATACGAATTGCCCCTTGTTGGCTATCTTTGGTGAGTAAATGAATGATAATGGACTGTTTTGAAGAGCCGAGTTTGTTCTAAGCCGAGCTCACTCGACGACGGCCGGTGCTCCTGTTTTGAAGCGGCGCGCGCGCGCCGGGCCGGTCTCACGTTTTTCGTGGATGGGGCGCGGGCCGCCGGCTGCGGTCACGTGAGGTGAAGCGGCGTTAATTGGCGGAGGCCCGGTGATGATTTAACCGCTCGGCGGCGGCGGCGGCCGGCCGCGGCCGTCATTACTGGGCGTCAGTCGTGATCCTTCCGAGAGCACTGCCCGCACCGACGGGGCGCTGACGGCCTCCTCAGTCCTCCGCCCACCTCTCTCTCTCTCTCTCTCTCTCTCTCTCTCTCTCTCTCTCTCTCTCTCTCTCTCTCTCTCTCTCTCTCTCTCTCTCTCTCTCTCTCTCTCTCTCTCTCTCTCTCTCTCTCTCTCTCTCTCTCTCTCTCTCTCTCTCTCTCTCTCTCCTTTCTCCTCTCTCTCTCTCTTCCCCTCACCCCTTCTCTCTTCCTCTCTTTCCCCTCTCACTCTCTCTTCCTCCCTCCCTCTCTCTTTTTCTCTCGACATCGCTCATCTCCGCTCGTCTCCGCTCACCAGGGTCTGTATCAAACTTCTTCTCTGCTGAATACCAGCACACGAATGCTAGGGCATGTCATTTCAATGGCCAGGCGGAAAGCGGTTCTCTAGACCACAAGTGGATTATGGTGGTCACTTATTACCGACTGCATGGTTTGTAAATTGCATTTTCTACTATGAAGCTAACAATCAGGAAATGTTGCCCTGCTCGTTTGCAAGGATTTTAAAGTTCCATGAATGCATTATATAATGGTGCAATGGTTTAACTAAGTTGAACATGAAGCTACGATGAATCGACACTTATGAAGTCAATTCATAGGAATAGTTAGGCACGCTGCACATCGCACATCTTTATGTGTGAAAGCGCCCGACCTTCCAGCCAGGTCTGTGTCAGTGCTCAGTATTCACGCAGCCTCTCGTGACGGGGAGCGCAGGTCACGGCCCGGCGGAGGTGCGCCAGCCGGTCCAGCCGTGCCGAACACAGCCGAGATGCTGCAGCTGCTCGGGTGTGCCCCTATCTGATGCGCCGGTACCGCTGCTGCATTTACCACATGAATCTGCATGCAATCAGCACCGCTGCACAACCCGTCATTAGCCAAACAATTAACAAATTCTCACTCTGCTAATGTTTCTATCGCGTTGGATTGAGACATGAGTGGTTTAATGTTTCTTTTCAATGTGATGAATAATGCAATGTTTCGATGATTGCAACACGAGAGCAATTCTTGTTGTAGGGATAGTACTATGAAAGACGTCTTGTGCGGTTTCCATTGCAAGAAGCTGCATATTTGACAACATCACATCTGCGTCGTGCGTATTGCCCATGACCCGTTATGTTCCCGTTTTGCATCCTTCGCTGCATGGTCTCTCCTTCACACTGATCGTACTGATACCGATCACACTGAACAGAACAATCTTGGTGGTGAATACAACGGACACCGGTCAGGTTAACATCTCTCTTTTACCTTTAAATTTACGAGCGATTTAATTTCGATTCGATGCTCGACTACATCGAGGGATGAGTCTTGATTCGATCAAGCCATGACTCTCGACTCGATCAAGCAATGACTCTCAGCTCAATTGGAGCGCCCGCCCCGTGCTGAGCGGAGTTCCCGGCAGGCCGGCACCCTCTGATGACAGCCCTCTGAGGTGAGCGATCTGTATCGACGGACAGTCTCAGAGCACGCTCCAGCGAATCCCGACTGCTGGCTCACCGGTGGTATTCGGAGCCATGTTTCTATTTTAGGACTGTAGATCGATCCTGGCATCTGTGTTTACAGGTGGGCGCTCGTGCCGTTTAACCCGTGCCGTTTTCCTCACTTCGTGTTGATCTCACCACCGATCTGACGGGCCTGTGAGTTGATCCGTTCCATCTCGTGGTCAGAGCTCCGTTTGTGAGGCGATTGGTGGTCCGATTGACCCGGCGACTCTAAAGAATGATCTACTATGCATTTCAGGCCCCATGAGACCCTGTTTTTTGGCGATAATTTATTTAATATTTGTCCAATTTGCTTCAAATCTTCACAATGCACATTTCGGCTCAAGCGCCAATTTTTGTCAATATGGTCTCTTAACAAAATATTAAATATAAGGGTACTTGTCGTTGCCTCGTAATGTTAAAATCGGCTCCATAAATCCGTCAGTGGAGTAGAGGCTATCCGTGCGTACGCGTGACGTCACAAACACGTGACCATTATGCTCCGCCCTCCCGGCGAACGGAGCGGTGACCTTGGCCGGTCAGTCGGATGCGTGGAGCCGACGGGGCAGTAGCTGCCGAACCCAAGGCCGTATGCCGGACCGGGGCGGCTCGCATTGGACGTGGCTGCCTTGCGGTTGCCGTTGCAGTAATGACGATACAGCAGAAACTAGCGCTCGTTATAAGCGCACTAGCCTTCGTTATTGCATTTATCGCAAATTAACCTACACATTGTCAATCAATAAAGATATAGGTACCTACTTTAATACTAAGTTCAGGGCTAGTGACTGCAGATTTGCTTGATTCAACATCCTATCCTATAAAAGGCCGTTGATGTCAATTGACTGTGAACTGATGCATGACGTCGGTCAGCCTACGTCAAATTTGCAAGACATGGTAAACAGTTACACCGTAGCATTTAAGAAGTGTGGTTGAAATATGGAATATATTATGCTTATACGTATGCTTGAGATGGATTCATGTGATTGCGGTGCAACATGAACACCTTCAGAACTAGCCCATTTTAGAATTGGCTATATTGAGGTAGGTGACTTGACTGACTTGATCCCAGGCCTTCGTGTTGAACTGCAAATAATTAAAATACCTGTAAGTAAGTAAGCTACTGCCTCACTATTGGAGAGCTTGAAAAGTTACTTTAGTTTCACAAAAAGACGCGATTATTTTACTAGCCTATGCGCATGTTTCCCTTATTCTGATGTCACATTTCTACCATGCGCAATAGATCGCACATCACCTTTCTGCTCCCTTCTCAACGCTTCCCGAATTACAAACACAGCTCGTGGAGCGATGTCTTGGCAATCGGAAGTGCTCGCGACTAATTACCCTACTCCGTTGTTTTCTGCATAGGTATAACAGCGTCTTCAGGAACAGCAATTGACGCAGCCAACCAATATCAATATTTTCGAGTAGTGCAGAGGCTTCGCATGATGTCATAGGTGACAGAATAGTGGCACGACCTGACCATGAGATAGGCACCAGAATGAGCATTCATTCAGATATTCAGATAGTGCATGACTCAGCTCTCTATCTAAGGTTGGTTCTGGGGAGGTTAACCCGCGCACCGACGGGGGGGGGGGCGGATATCCGCCCCCCCTGAGGTTTTTCGCGGATAGCGGGAAAACCGCGGCGCGTAGCGCCGCGAAATTTGGTATGACTATTCTCTCATCAATTTTACACATGGTGTGCAAGTTTGAACCTCCTAACTTTTAAGGTCAGGTCACCAGGTCACTTTGAATGACCCAACCTCAAGTCACTTTTTTGCAACTTTGTCACCGTGCCAGAGCTACAGTAGATGTCGGAAGCCTTTGAAAGTCGCAGGATGTTATTAGGTCATTAGTAGCTACAATTTGTATATCTCGGAATTTTGATGTCGGTGACCTAAGGTCAGGTCAATTTCGCGACCTCCCCATTATAAGTCAATGGGGGAAAAATCAACTCCCTGTTTTTACCACTAAAACGGGTCGGAATGGCCCCATATACCATACATGACTTCACATACGATCAACCTTCACTACCTTGAGGTCTGTTTTGCTGTTGGGCAGCTGTAAGGTCATGTGACGTCATCAAAGGTCACCAAAGGTTTTTTTTGCCAATAACTCCTTACAGGAACAAGATACAGCCGCGCGGATGGTCTCATTGTGTTCAGCTCGTCAAGACGCATCGAATGATATACATGATGACCTCGAGGTCACGTGACCTGAGGTCAACCTTTGACCTTGACCTTTCGAGGTCAACATATATATCATTCGATGCGGATTGACGAGAGGATCACGATGCTGCCCTTAGTTTGTTCCTATCTTGACTACTTCGAAAGTTATTCGAGAAAAACCCTCTCCATATCTAGCGCCGCCATTTTGACTTTTTCGACCCCTGTGACGTCATCTTTGACCTGACCTGAAAATGACCTTAGTAAAAATTGTAGACCTTGTCCGTGCGTATCCGATGCCGTTTACCGCTTGTCGCTATCTTGCTTCGTTCTCGAGATCTCAGGGGGGGGGGGGCGGTCATCCGCCCCCCGCCGTCGGTACTAAGTTGGCGCAGACCCCCGTCGGTGCGCGGGTTAATATCCTCATTATTATTATTCTTCATATTCTGAGTGGATCGGTGTTGATATACCATAAAGAGAGAAGCGGTTACCAACTCCCCAAATAAAGAGCAAGCTTTCGCTCAGACACTTCCTGTCGATTCCAATGTCGACAGTGCGCGGACACCGTGCGACTTCTCCGCGGTGCTGCCGCCGACTGAGCCGGCGTAGACCCAGCGCGGTCACGGCCAGTGGGCGGAGTTTAGTTGGGCCCGGCGCAACGTGATTGGCCAGCGCTCCCATCCAATCCGCTGCGGTAGCGAACGAGCCTCTATCCGGGTGCAAAATCTAATTAGCATTACGAGCCTATGACAAGTGCTCTAAATATTGACATTTTGTTAAGAGACCATATTGATGAAAATCGGCGCTTGAGCTGAAATGTCTAATGTCAAAATTTCAAGCCAATTAGACAAAAACTGAAGAAATTATTGCCGAAAAACAGGGTCTCATCATCATGGGGTCTGAAATGCATAGTAGATCCTACTCCGCGCGTAGGTGGGTGGCACTACACCCCGATCGGTGTTACTCTGCTCACTTCGTGAGTAATTGGGGGGCCCGGGCGTATAAGACTGAACCCTAACCGCTCTAACCGGCCGGGCCGTGCGGCTGTAGACTGAGTGAGACGTCATTGACGGTACGTCATGGTCAAGGCGTGATGGGTCTGCCGTCACCTTGGCTACATAGTCTGGGTGTAACGTCACGCAGTCTGTTTGTAACGCCTGTGACGCCTGTGTCTGGGTGTGACGCCTGTGACGTTATATGGTCTGGGTGTGACGCCCCTTACGCCGTGCCCCCGTCGTTCGCCTGTGGCCGCCCGCGGAGACCGATGTGACATATCTGTTAAACAGGCTGTTAGTTTGGACCGATCCGTCTTTGGAACCAAAACAGTGACATACGGAGAAAGTGACCGTCCTCAGGGACGCTATGTAAATTTTGTGGGACAAGGTTGATGAATCGGCTTCAATATTAGCCACGCGTGACAACTCAAGAAACCTTAATATCGTGTGAAGATCGCATTAGTTGATACATAATTGCGTCAAATGACTACGGTTACCATACATTGAGTAGCGTTATTTTCCATGTCATTGACTTCGAAGGCATGCAGAATGCCCATCCATTTGTTCAATGAAAGTGTGTTACGTAACACAAAACTTTTTTCTTCTTCAAACTGCTTACTGTGACGCGCTTTTCTTCAGCGCAATATTCTCACAGATATCTTCTTTGGTATAAGCATACCAATAGCTAAAATAGCAATGCATAGTTTATGCGACCGATCAACTTACAACCTTCTGTCAATTACATCTGCACTGTTTCCCCTTTCCGTGTTCGTTGGTGTTTCCGGCAATACATAAATCAAATAAGCTAGGACCCATTAACTTCAGTTGAACTTCCACAAACCGATATGCTTCTTGCAGCAAAAAAACGGGCATTTGGCATGTTTGGCCTGTTTTCTCGCCGTCCTTGCCTCTTGGCTCGGGCCACAGGGCTACTGGATTGAGCAGATACCCTTTGCTCAACGCTTACTTCCGGTTTTGACGCCGCCGTGACGCCGTCGGTATTGGCCCTCAGTGGTAGTCCATGGCCATCCTTGCCCTCCTATACACCATGTGTCATTCTGCCTATCCCGTGGAGCCCAAAGCCACCCCTGTCTGTACGGCCCCCGACTCCTTCGCCGCCGGGTATGGCAGAAGGAACCGATGGCCGTTAAGCCGCACGCCGCGCACGATTTCAGCTGGTTTGCGTGTTGGTCGGGCCCGTTTCTGTATTGAGTCGCGGCGGGGCCCGGCCGGGGTCCGGGCGTGCTGAGTACGCCCGCTGGGACCGGCGGCCCTCGCCGAGGTCACAGCGCGTGATGTGTGCGTGCTGCAGGGGAGGAGTCGCGCGCCTGACACTAATCCGCGAGCTGCCGAGCCGGGGTGGCTCGCCCGGCTCGTTAGCGCGTCAGGGAGAAGAAAACGGATGGCACATGTGCCGGAGGCTCGCAGCTGTTTGTTTGGCGGGGAGTGGGAAAACTGTGTCAGATCGGAGGGAATTGTTTTTGCGCCGGGCCGAAGTGGGCCGCGTTTGGATCGCCGCTCTGGTGGCTCAGCTGACAGATGCCTGTCCGGCAAATTACGGGAAATCGGCGTCATTCGGGTGATATCGGTCATTAAAAGAAACCCACAATGACGTTAATCTGCGAACAAATAATGGATGAATCTTCTAATTGAATCATATTTGTGCTTGTGGCCATAAGGAAAGTCGCAAGTGAAATAGCACGAAGTCATACCGTTTCCAAACCAAACAAATACGTCATTGGTGAGGGGAATCTTTCAGTCCATCTTAAACCGGTGACACCAGCAGATGAAAGATCAATCAGCTTGACACGAAAACAAAAAGTTTTCGTTTTCACTTCAAGTTACCATCGCACAGTCTCCCTTTTGAGCACACAACAAATAACAAATGTGCAAATTCAGACATCGACCATTATGTCTTCCGCAAAGCTTCTCTGACAAACGTCAAACGTATGGCACGCACACGGGGACCCCGGACGTGATCGTCCCCGATTTCCGCACACTTTCCCAGTGGCTCCCGTTCGGGAGGTACCCGCCCCTCTCCTCGGACGCACCTCACGCGGCCATCGGTTTTGCCCGGGAGAGGTGAAAGGCGCTGGTCCTCCACACACGGCGAGACGGGCCTGAACTGAGTCGTTAGAGGGCTACTAGTTAGCCGCACGCACAGGCGTGACGCGCGTCACGATCGACGCGCCACGCGTGACGCGTCACAGGGTGGGCTTGGGACGGTGGTGGTTATCGGTGGTTCTTGCGACATCGGCGCACCGCGGCCACCGCTGATGCTCGGAAGTGGTGGGGCTGGACGGTGCAAATGGTGGCGGGTGGTTTGGAGAATGAAAGATAGAAACGTTGGATGGTGGTATGATGAAGAATATCGTGCGCTTCTTAGAAATGCCAACGTTGCTATAGCAAAGGCACGATTTTCGTTTCTCTCGTGCGCTTCTTCAACTCCGAAGACCATGACCATTGTTTATTTTTTATAAGAACTAGAGGGACAGCATTACGCGCAGCGTAATGAATCAATTTTCATTAAAATTGGCCCAGTAGCGGCCGAGTTATGGCCAGAATAAATTTGGCGTCTCCTCCTGGCCGGCGGTGCTCTGTTCCGGTATTCATTGCCAAAGGTCAGTGACCTTCCGGCTCTGATTTCGCTCAGTTTTGCAAGCGAAGAAACTGAGCCTAAGGCGCGTGCTCTCTGCTCGAAGCCGGCCGCGGCTCAAAATGCGGCAAAGATGCGCCCGCCACGTGCACACCGCTGCACGCACCCCCTCGAAAAGTTGATACGACAAACAGATGCACGCGTCCGAATTACTTTCAAAATTCCACCCCCGTAGCCCGCACCGTTCCGGAGCAATAGCCCGCCAAGCGTGACGGACGCGTCACATACATACGGACATTTTGATTTTTATATATGTAACTAGGTGCCGAGCATTACGCGCAGCGTAATAAATCAAGTTTCAATAAAATCGGCCCAGTAGCGGCCGAGTTATGGCCAGAATAAAGTTGACGTCTCCTCTTGGCCGGCGGTGCTCTGCTCCGGTATTCATTGCCAAAGGTCAGTGACCTTCCGGCTCTGATTTCACCCAGTTTTGCAGCGAAGAAACTGAGCCTAAGGCGCGTGCCGTCTGCTCGGCGCCGGCCGCGGCCCAAAACCCCGCAAAGATGCGCCCGCCACGTGCACACCGCTGCACGCACCCCCTCGAAAAGTTGATACGACAAACAGATGCACGCGTCCGAATTACTTTCAAAATTTCACCCCCGTAGCCCGCACCGTTCCGGAGCAATAGCCCGCCAAGCGTGACTGACGCGTTACATACATACATACATACATACATACGTACAGACGTTTTGATTTTTATATATGTGACTAGAGGGACAGCATTACCCGCAGCATAATAAATCAATTTTCATTCAAATCGGCCCAGTAGCGGCCGAGTTATTGCCAGAATAAATTTGGCGTCTCCTCCTGGCCGGCGGTGCCCTGTTCCGGTATTCATTGCCAAAGGTCAGTGACCTTCCGGCTCTGATTTCTCTCAGTTTTGAAAGCGAAGAAACTGAGCCTACGGCACGTGCTCTCTGCCCGGCGCCGGCCGCGGCCCAAAATGCCGCAAAGATGCGCCCGCCACGTGCACACCGCTACACGCACCCCCTCCAAAATTTAATACAACAAACAGATGCACGCGTCCGACTTACGTCGAAAATTTCACCCCCGTAGCCCGCACCGTTCCAGAGCAATAGCCCGCCAAGCGTGACTGACGCGTCACATACATACATACATACATACATACGGACATTTTGATTTTTATATAAGTGACTGGGTGCCGAGCATTACGCGCAGCGTAATAAATCAAGTTTCAATAAAATCGGCCCAGTAGCGGCCGAGTTATGGCCAGAATAAATTTGGCGTCTCCTCTTGGCCGGCGGTGCTCTGCTCCGGTATTCATTGCCAAAGGTCAGTGACCTTCCGGCTCTGATTTCACCCAGTTTTGCAGCGAAGAAACTGAGCCTAAGGCGCGTGCCGTCTGCTCGGCGCCGGCCGCGGCCCAAAATCCCGCAAAGATGCGCCCGCCACGTGCAAACCGCCGAGCGCACCCCCACCAAAATTTAATACGACAAACAGATGCACGCGTCCGACTTGCGCCCAAAATTTCACCCCCGTAGCCCGCACCGTTCCGGAGCAATAGCCCGCCAAGCGTGACTGACGCGTTACATACATACATACATACATACATACGTACAGACGTTTTGATTTTTATATAAGTGACTAGAGGGACAGCATTACGCGCAGCGTAATAAATTAATTTTCTTTAAAATCGGCCCAGTAGTGGCCGAGTTATTGCCAGAATAAATTTGGTGACTCCTCCTGGCCGGCGGTGCTCTGTTCCGGTATTCATTGCCAAAGGTCAACGACCTGCCGGCTCTGATTTCCCTCATTTTCGCAGCGAACAATCTGAGCCTAAGGCGCGTGCCGTCTGCTCAAAGCCGGCCGCGGCCAAAATATCGCAAAGATGCGCCCGCCACGTGCAAACCGGCGAGCGCACCCCCACCAAAATTTAATACAACAAACAGATGCACGCGTCCGACTTATGTCCAAAATTTCACCCCCGTAGCTCGCACCGTTCCGGAGCAATAGCCCGCCAAGCGTGACTGACGCGTTACATACGTACAGACGTTTTGATTTTTATATATGTAAACTAGGTGCCGAGCATTACGCGCAGCGTAATAAATCAAGTTTCAATAAAATCGGCCCAGTAGCGGCCGAGTTATTGCCAGAATAAATTTGGCGTCTCCTCCTGGCCGGCGGTGCCCTGTTCCGGTATTCATTGCCAAAGGTCAGTGACCTTCCGGCTCTGATTTCCCAGACGGATTTCCCTCAGTTTTGAAAGCGAAGAAACTGAGGCTAATGCGCGTGCTCTCTGATCGGCGACGGCCGCGGCCCAAAATCCCGCAAAGATGCGCCCGCCACGTGCACACCGCTGCACGCACCCCCTCGAAAAGTTGATACGACAAACAGATGCACGCGTCCGACTTCAGTCGAAAATTTCACCCCCGTAGCCCGCACCGTTCCGGAGCAATAGCCCGCCAAGCGTGACGGACGCGTCACATACATACATACGGACATTTTGATTTTTATATATGTAAACTAGAGGGACAGCATTACGCGCAGCGTAAAGAGGGAGAGCATTACGCGCAGCGTAATGAATCAATTTTCATTAAAATCGGCCCAGTAGCGGCCGAGTTATTGCCAGAATAAATTTGGTGACTCCTCTTGGCCGGCGGTGCTCTGTTCCGGTATTCATTGCCAAAGGTCAGTAACCTTCCGGCTCTGATTTCACCCAGTTCTGCAAGCGAAGAAACTGAGCCTAAGGCGCGTGCCGTCTGCTCGAAGCCGGCCGCGGCCCAAAATGCCGCAAAGATGCGCCCGCCACGTGCAAGCCACCGAACCCACCCCCTCCAAAATTTAACACAACAAACAGATGCACGCGTCCGACTTACGTCGAAAAATTCACCCCCGTAGCCCGCACCGTTCCAGAGCAATAGCCCGCCAAGCGTGACTGACGCGTCACATACATACATACATACATACATACGGACGTTTTGATTTTTATATATGTGACTAGAGGGACAGCATTACGCGCAGCGTAAAGAGAGACAGCATTACGCGCAGCGTAATAAACCAAGTTTCATTGCAATCGGCCCAGTAGCGGCTGAGTAATGAGTTATTGCCAGAATAAATCTGGCGTCTCCTCCTGGCCGGCGGTGCTCTGTTCCGGTATTCATTGCCAAAGGTCAGTGACCTTCCGGCTCTGATTTCCCTCATTTTCGCAGCGAAGAAACTGAGCCTAAGGCGCGTGCCGTCTGCTCGAAACCGGCCGCGGCCCAAAATCCCACAAAGATGCGCCCGCCACGTGCAAACCACCGAACCCACCCCCTCCAAAATTTAATACAACAAACAGATGCACGCGTCCGACTAAAGTCGAAAATTTCACCCCCGTAGCCCGCACCGTTCCGGAGCAATAGCCCGCCAAGCGTGACTGACGCGTCACATACATACATACATACATACGGACATTTTGATTTTTATATATGTGACTAGAGGGACAGCATTACGCGCAGCGTAATAAGTCAATTTTCAATAAAATCGGCCCAGTAGCGGCCGAGTTATTGCCAGAATAAATTTGGCGTCTCCTCCTGGCCGGCGGTGCTCTGTTCCGGTATTCATTGCCAAAGGTCAGTGACCTGCCGGCTCTGATTTCGCTCAGTTTGGCAAGCGAAGAAACTGAGCCTAAGGCGCGTGCCGTCTGCTCGAAGCCGGCCGCGGCCCAAAATGCGGCAAAGATGCGCCCGCCACGTGCACACCGCTGCACGCACCCCCACCAAAATTTAATACAACAAACAGATGCACGCTTCCGACTTAAGTCCAAAATTTCACCCCCGTAGCCCGCACCGTTCCGGAGCAATAGCCCGCCAAGCGTGACGGACGCGTCACATACATACATACATACATACATACGGACGTTTTGATTTTTATATATGTGATAGGTGTCCAGCATTACGCGCAGCGTAATAAATCAAGTTTCATTAAAATCGGCCCAGTAGCGGCCGAGTTATGGCCAGAATAAATTTGGCGTCTCCTCCTGGCCGGCGGTGCTCTGTTCCGGTATTCATTGCCAAAGGTCAACGACCTCCGACTCTGTTTTCCCTCATTTTCGCAGCGAACAATCTGAGCCTAGGGCGCGTGCCGTCTGCTCGGCGCCGGCCGCGGCCCAAAATCCCGCAAAGATGCGCCCGCCACGTGCACACCGCTGCACGCACCCTCTCGAAAAGTTGATACGACAAACAGATGCACGCGTCCGACTTGCGCCCAAAATTTCACCCCCGTAGCCCGCACCGTTCCGGAGCAATAGCCCGCCAAGCGTGACTGACGCGTCACATACATACATACATACGGACATTTTGATTTTTATATAAGTAAATAAAGAGGGACAGCATTACGCGCAGCGTAATAAATCAAGTTTCAATAAAATCGGCCCAGTAGCGGCCGAGTTATGGCCAGAATAAATTTGGCGTCTCCTCCTGGCCGGCGGTGCTCTGTTCCGGTATTCATTGCCAAAGGTCAGTGACCTGCCGGCTCTGATTTCGCTCATTTTCGCAGCGAAGAAACTGAGCCTAAGGCGCGTGCCGTCTGCTCGAAACCGGCCGCGGCCCAAAATGCTGCAAAGATGCGCCCGCCACGTGCAAACCATCAAACCCACCCCCACCAAAATTTAATACAACAAACAGATGCACGCGTCCGACTTAAGTCCAAAATTTCACCCCCGTAGCCCGCACCGTTCCGGAGCAATAGCCCGCCAAGCGTGACTGACGCGTTACATACATACATACATACGGACATTTTGATTTTTATATAAGTAAATTGCAATGTCGCTAACACAGCTCTAGAAATCCGCAGTTTAATTGTTGTAATTGGAAAAGTGTCGTTAGTTTAATTTTATTCTACTTTTATAATTGAATTGAATGTAGCTTAGTCCCTGTGAAAGTGTCTGTTCTGATACTATAACGTTTCTTCTCTAGAACGTCTGTGGGCTCAACCGTCTCGTTTATTAGGCCGCGTCAGGGGTTATTCATTGTTCTGTTCTGTCACTGTGCACAAGCATTTATTTCATTGTCATCATTTGCTTGTTCTGTGCGAAGGAACTCGACGTTAGATCTTTGTCACTGACAGACGTTCCATTCTACAAACAAACTATGGAGCTCTGTGTACAAGAGCATACTCTGAACCGGTCGCGAAGTTACCTCACGTGTCTTTGCATCACTTTGGTAAACGGCTCCCGTCCGACCTGACCCGGTGACCTCCCGTGTCTGTCAGCCACCCCATCCTTTAGGGGAACCGTCGGCTATGGGTGTCTCTTGGAAGGCTACAGAAGATTCCCCGTCAGATGTGTCTGATGTAGAACAGCAGCTGGTGGTGCTTCAAAGCATGGTATAGGTCATAGAAGAGCGGCAGGGTAGTGTTCGATCTCCTCTCACCACATGGCTGGCATGGCTGACCAAGGGCTCCGCTCGCTCGTCTCTAGGGCACACACGGTCGGCACCCACGGTCGGTACTCACGGCCAGTGGTCACGAATGGTGGGGTCGTTTGGCCGGTCACGGGTCACGGATGTGTGCCGTCCGCTGATCTGTCATCACGGACTCGCCGTGAGCCACCGGGTCGAGCTCGTGATGCGCGTGAGAGTCGCAAACATTTAGTTAAAAGGTGCCGGGAGCATGATCAGCGAGGTGTCGACTCCAGTCTGGTTAATAACGTGATCAGCAGCTCACATTTGTCAGACGTGAATTTGGATCGCACCGTGATTGTAGCCTTCTAGTTGTGGTTACTGCTGTTCACCGCGAACATTACAACTCAGTTCTGATAGAAAAGAAGCCAAACTTTAATTCGCCAAAGCATACCACAAAAACGGCCTCTTCGTTTTCGGAGGGTGGGCTGCCTCACGATAGTGTCACTCGTCTAGCCGAACGCCACGACCGAACCGGGTGGGGGATGGTGCCAGTGATAGGCTGTTGGCCTTTGTGCCATCTCCCCATAACACCACTGTCGTCATCGTCGCCATGGCTCGATCTTGGGTCGGTCCGATGGCGTATTTACTAAGTGTATCTGTCCGGTTCAATTCGTTTCGCTCGGGTCTGGACTGTCACTTTGGATGATGGACTCCGCTCGCTGTCATGCCTTGGACCTTGGATCACACACACACGCCGGTATAGGTACGCTCGCCCCGTCACCTTTACACGTTCTCTGGGGGCGCGATGCTCCCGCTGATCGAAGAGATAAGATGGTAAGGCGATAGGACCCAGGGGTCAGGGTCCTCGGGATGTAATTTGTGCGAGGTACACGTGGAGCGCGCATACAAAATATTGTCTGTTGGTGAAGCATTGCGTGGTCTTGTCTCAGGCCGATGTCGGTGGCCGTGGCTCGAGCAGGTCTCTGGAGTGGATGGCAGGCAGATCAAGTTAGCTTAGGATCAGTAACAGTGCCTAGAGCCCGATATGTGGTCAATGGCGGCACTACGGTCCTGGTGTCAGTGGCAGTGCCGCCGGGCCTGATCTCTGGATTAAGTGGCAGTGCCGCAAGGCCTGACACGGGTTCAGTAGCAGTACTACGGTCCCTGGAGTCAATGCCAGTGCTTCTGGCCTGATCGGCAGTGCCGCTGGGTCAAATCTCTGGGGTCAATGGCAGTGCCGCGAGGTCCGGTATATCGGCGCCGGCTGTCTCACCTGGTCATTACGGATGGCTCATCCGTCAGACGGGCGTCCAGCTGCCGGCCGGCCTCGGGTGCATAGCGCTCTTCACTCGGACACGGGACGGGAGGAAATGGTGTATATGGCATTGTCAGGATGCGTCTCCCGTACGGGATCCGTGATTTTGGGCTTGCTACTGCCAACGTGAACAGTGCTGCTACTGTTCGCAACAAATCGCAGCATGTCAACATCCAATGACGTCTTAGTTCTCGTTCCCTCGGGCCAGGACTGCTAGATCAGCAGGCCTAACGAGGGAAACGAAACGAAAAAAAAAAGAAATAATGATTCGGTGAGGACATTGCTCGAAGTTCGTTTGCATAGCTTAGCAGAACTTGTTTCAAGTTTGCTTATTTTATGGGTGAAAATGGACATCATGTCTGAGTTGTTGCGTGTCGACTTATTCATTCTACTTAGTGCCGGCTTCATCATACTATATGTATTTTACGAGTATACAATGTCTACTCAAAGATCTAGTCTGGATCTGCTTTCTGTGGGGATCTGCTTACATAGGTGTCGGTGGTTTTGTGTCCGATCATTACGTGCGCCGTGCGCCAGATATGTATCGGCGCGCTACCGACACCGGCGCACCTGGCCTCCACGCCGACGGGTCGACAGCGGCCGGAGTTCGGGAAGTGCCCGAATAAACTACCGGTGATGTCCGAATCATGACTGCCACGGGCGACATGCGTGACTTTTTGGATTGTAGTCGGGCGCCGGGTCCTTGAGAAGTGACGCCCTTGAACCGCTCCCGGTGCGGTACGGGAGTGGTTGTTACTAGGATGTCGACGGGAAACCCGAACGATTTGGGGTTAACAATGGAGGCCAGTTATATTTAAATGATCGATAGATTCCGACGGGCGACGGGATGTGACTTACGATCGGGATAGGAACTTTATACAGAGGACTGGTCTGAGTGGTCTCCCGCCTTGCCTTATCCAGCGATAGCTATAAAAGTATATGTTTCGGATCACTGCCCCTTCAAGATACGTCCTTTGCTGTAGCTTCGATGGCTTATTCCCCCTTTTTCCTACATCACGATAAACTTTCACAATATAACCCGCGAGTTGCTGGGGGGGGGCGTTAAACGCCCCCACTTTTTTCGCCGGGCCATAGCATAAAAACGGCGCGCCGCAGGCGCGCCAAATTTTGGGTACCTGTAGGGAATTGATTGAAGTTTATTGTGACAAAGTTTCAAAAAAATCAGTCGGAAAATTTTTGAGATATCGAGGTTTTAGTGACGTCATGATTTCTGAGTTTTCGACCAAAAATGGCATATGTTCAAAAAATCATATAAAATCACAGAATAGACATACAGACATGCCGTAAACGCCATTAGACTGTCAATACCATGATCAATCAAATGGCTATCTTCGATTATTGATTATCGTTCCGCATTTTCCATAATCTTGAACTGAATCTTGGCAATTTTTCATGACTAACTACTTCACGACCATGATACATGCATTTCTTAAATTGATCTTTTTGAGCCAAACACGCACACATATGATAAAATGAATGTCACCATCGTGTTCTACGCCCCAAATTACCTATAAAACATGTGTCACAGGCTGCGAATATCAGTTTTGATTTTCGGGGATATGTGCCTACCCGGTTGACCTGACCTTGACCCTGACCTATGCTTGACTGACCCCTACATGGAGCTGACACTCTTGTAGGCCTTATATGATGGATTGTGCACCGTTTGGACAGAGTTTATGACGAGAGGCGCCCATTGCGAAGTCCTGAAGTCCATGCTACTGAGAGCCCGATTTTAGGTGTTTGACCTGACCTTGACCCGACCTGTGACCTCAAAATTCAACTTTAAAGTACTCATCTGAAGCGTCTCGTCGCGCTCTTTCGTTTGCCGCCTCGTGCGTTTCGCTGCGCCTATTGGTTCTCGAGTTATCGGGTGGGGGCGTTTAACGCCCCCCCCCCCCCAGCAAACGGTGGGTGGCGAAATACCCCAGCAACTGCCGGGATAACTCCGCCTGTCCCTTCTGCTGAAACCAAGGCAGGTAGTGCCACTTTATCTACGAGACAGATGTGCAACGCTGATCGTCGCTCTGCGACCTCTGGGATGCTGCGTGCCGCCCTAATTGAGTTTGCGCCTGAGGACTATTAGAAGTGAAAGTGAGCCGTGCATAAAAATCGCCGGGCGAGTGCAGTGTGCCAAATGTGCCCTCCGTGCTGGAAGGTCCTGGCCTCGGGGGTGCTGGATGAATGGGCCCGGTTTCAGGCGGGATGGGACTCTCACGTTAGTGGGACAGGTATCTGTCACACATTCAGGTGGGTGGTCGCACCATGGTGGTCTCGGAGCGCTGAACCTTGCTGGTTGCTGTACTGTAGACAGGGAGGGAACATCATGGAAAGGTGTCTACTGTCTACTGTCTACATACTACATACCTCATGCATACACATGGGGGCCACTTCTAATGGGTGTGATGTTGGAAGGAATCATTGCTCATTGCTCATGAATGACTTTTTCGGACATTTTTGTTGCTGCTACGGCGCGACTTCATGCGATGCGTAACTCAAACATTTGTTAGTGACAACGGATATGGATGAACCATATTTGGAGAGCATATTTTTTATTTTAGCCTTAGTGTCAGGGATATGTACTGTGCAAGCTTGATAGGTACAAGGTCTATTACCTGTGAAATGACTAGACCTTAACTAATGAGTCCAGCGGCACTGGGGTACCTAACTAATAAGCTTAACCCTCGCCCGCACATGCCATTTTCCCATCCTAGAACGCACATGGGGAGGGTGGTTGCCACCCCCCCCCCGCGCCATTTCGTTCCTGTTGGAGATAGAGCTTAGCGGTAAGGACCAAAAAGATTCTTTGGGAAGAGACGAATCCAATGATACCCAGTTTTACCTTCTCAGGTCAGTCATTGACCTTCCAGGTCAGGTCAAACTAAAAAATGTTGCTGTTTTGGGTCACCGTTGGATATCAAGTGCGCTGCTTATCATATACCGATGACGATGCCGTTTTCTGGTGCCAAGCCAGCTAGAACCTCTTAGTCACACTACCCGACCAGGTTTTTGCTGCTGAGGTCAATGCAGGTCAAGTTAGGTCAAGGTCAATTATATGTGTTTGTATGTCTGTGTGTGTCTGTGTGTATAGGTACTGATGTGTGCACCGATTGTTAATGTGTCCATATTACATGAAATCATGATCTGAGAAGCTTTTACCAAAAATGCAGTCAAAAAAATTCACAAAAAAAAATAAATTCCGCTTGCCTAAAACGCAATTATCTTAGATGACCTAGGTTGACCTTGACCCTGACCTTGACATCTGTACATCGTCGAACAACATGTTCCATGATAGGTGGGAGGTAAGACTGGCAAAAAAGGCCGAAATCAAGGTGTCAAAAGCTCACAAGGCCCATAGCCAACGCAAGATGTTGAGAATTGGCCATTTGGGTCATGACATGACCTGAAAAACAAGGTCATATCTCCGAAACCAAAAACCACAGAAACTTGAAATTTTCAGTGAACATCAAGAAAGGATAGAGGAGCAGCTATACGAAAAATCAGCCTCCTAGCTCTAAAAAATGTTGAGTGCAGAGCAGAAAGACTACCTGGGGGGGTGGGGGTGGGGTGGCAACCACCACCCCCCCCCCCCCATGTGCGGGCGAGGGTTAACGGCACGTCCTGGGGTTATATGGCTGAATAGTCCATAGCTTCATACTAACGAGAAACATGATAAATTGATAAGTACTGTCAACTATCGATGCATCGTCTAGTGCATGGGTATGGGTTACCTTCTCATGCTCGCAGACTACTGATTGACAAATTGACAAATGCCGATATTATCTGTCGATTTTAATTCCCTTCCCACGCTCAAGTGTTGTTTGTCAACCATTTGACACTCAATTAAAACAGGGAATGAAAACTGCAGCCTCCTATCTTTCGCTGAATGATTGGTAGATAAGTGAATGTGATTCGATTCAATCTGATAAGAAGTTACCGAGCAGAGGTGCTGAACATTCGATGCCAATTGCAGACCTGTTTGCTGTTTTGTTTCTCCTCTAACAATGCCATCATTTCATGTACGTCACTAACAGACAGTTCTGTTACTGATGCAACCATCGGGACATGGAGATGGTCAATGGTAAGTGATTATCAAAATAAATAGGCATCCATGATGCAACCCGATCGCAAATGTTTAGCTGATCTATCAATGGTTCAACGATCAACCGAAGCAGACCTACACACTGGCGACACTGGCGACAAGCAAACGGGGGAGGTGATGCAAGTGTGTTGCTTTCGTAAAGCTTTGCGTCTCTCCGCTTTGTCCTTGGTCGTTTGTTTGGTCCGAACTTCGAACTCACTCGGACCACTTCCCGCAGGTTACGTAGACCACAATGAGCCAGCAAAACGCCGGTAGCGCCATCTGCTAGGGCGAGGAGCTTAACCGTGGCCTCAGCGCCATCTACATGATCGGCCCTGGCCTGAAGCTCGGTTTAGGGACCTCAGAGAACTCGGTGTTGAAGTGTCGATCTCGCCATGGTCCCATCCTATACGTTTTGCGAATTCATTGCTTGTGCCCTGCTCTTAGAAAGTACTGCTGTTGGCCCACAGTACTTTGCTTCCAGAGTGTATCCCGTTCATCGTCTCTCTCGCCAACCCCCGTTCCCCTGTGTCGCAGCGAGTGTACCGAGTGTCTAACTCCCGTTCCTCTCTCTGTTCCAGCGACTGACGCCCGGTACCGTCTGACCGAGTGTCTGCTGGCCGGTGAGCGGCGCTACCTGGCCTCAGTGCGCTCGCTGGAGCACGTATACGGCACCCCGCTGCGAAAACTGAGCTCCATCAGTGCTGAGGAACACCGGCAACTCTTCACCGGTATACAGCCCGTGTGCTCCGTCAGCGCCATGCTAATCAGCAAGGTGAGAGGGTTATTTAGTCGAGGGAGTGTTGTGAGAGGCCTGTGGTAGCTCTCAGGTGTCGTGGTGTGGGATAAGTGTGTCTGTGAAGGGTTTGTTCAGTTAATTGGTGGTGTCTGAAGGCTGGGGGATCCCGAGCTCCTGCGGGGCTGAGCTGCATGGCTATGGTGCACCTAGCGGTAGCAGAAACAACTATCGGTGACCCCAGGTGTCGCCCTGGTCAGCGTTCCTCACCGGTGAAATGCTCGACGAGCGTTCCGAGTGCTGACCACGATGAAGAGAGGCTTTGTTTTTTTCTTCTTCTTTTTTGGGCTGCTAATTTTTGAACTCTGATCTTTTATCAAATCTAAACGTCATAGGCCTCTCTTTACTCTTTAAGCCGCCTCTGGTCAGATCCCTCCCTCTGCCAGCACTGAACACGCCTCGTTACAATTCTTTCGGACCTTTAGCAACTCTGATGCTAAAAAAAAACGACTCAGGGAGTTGTTTCTAAAATGTGAATGACTAGCTTGGGCCAGACTTTTCATTTGAAACTCTGTTGGGGCTTTGAAATTACACATCTATCGCTGGACATTATTGAAAATGCATAATGTCTCTGCTCTGCATCTTCACGGAAACAATCGTCCAATTATCTCCGCCCGACGTCAGAGCTTCCGCCGAATAACTCCCTACCATTACAATGCCTCGACTCCACCTCCGTCCCGCCCTGCTCTCGCACCTGGTCCCAACCGGAGCAGCCGCCTCTGCCGGCCGCTGCAGGGCGCCGTTCGAAGAAGGCTCTGCCCCGCCGCTGCCGCCGCCGCCACCGCCGCCTCCGCCGCCGCCCCCCAGGCCGGCAACCGACCGCCGGGGGCGGCGGCGCAGTCATGATCTGCACACTCCCGGCCAGCATTTATCCGGCCGGCCAGAATTTCCAACTAAGGCGTAATGACGACAGAGGGAAAATTATCAGCCATCCGGCCGCAATTTACGGCGATATGAAGCGCGCTTTACAGTGCTGCTTTTAATTTTGCGAGTCGATTACTCGGCTGAGGAACACTGGGCGCCCCGCGAATGAGACATGTTAAAATCACTGTTAACGAGAGGGTGTGCGGTGGCTGTGTGGCTATTACTCTGTCGATTGAACCGCCGCCGTAAGATGAGAACAAAGGCATGCGGGAATGGCTCCAAAAGCACCACAGGTGGAGTGGCGCCAGGATAGTTATAGGAGGGGCGTGGTATCTTCCATGTTAACGCGTCGTAACGTTACCGCTTTTATTAGAGAGATGGTAAATCATGCTGTGCTTGTGTTTTCATAACACTTCAGCACTGTAGCCAAATTAACCCTCGCCCCGTTGGGGGGGGGCCATTTTGGCCCCCCCTGTGGTTTTTCTTGAATAGCAAGAAAACGGCGGCGCGCAGCGCCGCCAAATTTTCAGTACCTTCCCGGGCATCAATTTGACACCTTCACACAAAATTTCAAGTCTTAGGTCACCTTAGGTCAGGAGTTATTGAGGTCAAACTGAGGTCATGTTCGAGCAAAAATGAGCAAAAAACATGCAATCTTGAAACGCTCACCAAATCTACAGTTATCAAGCAATTTTAAAGTTCTTTATATGGTCTAGTAGACAAAAAGCGGCGCTACAAAACTGCTATCTCGGATTTTCAAAATTTTGGGTTTTTGACCCCAAAAAATTAAAAAAAAATGATTTTTTTTTAGAAAAACTAAAAAAAATCCAAAATTTTTCCGAATTTCGAAAAAACCGGAATATATGTGATAGTCCCTGCGCCCTTCTATATACATACTAAATTTCAGATCGATATCTCGTTTTTTGGCCAAGTTATAGCAAAAAAACTGTTCAAAAATGATGACGTCAAACTTTTGAACTCAATTTTTAGCGATTCTAGACCACGTACGGCAAAACAAAGACCACCATTGAACTCCCCGTGACGAGCTGCATCGATTCGATACCCATTTTATGCAAAAATATCAACTTTGAAATTTGACCTAATTTGACCTGATCTTGACCTGACCTTGACCTGACCTTGACCAAAACGTGACCCAGGCTGGCCCCAAACGCTGCCTGACCCACATAATCGCATTTGTCATGTGAAATGGACCATAAAACATGTATCACACGACACTTTCATATTGTGACCCCCCAGTGACCTGACCTCTGTGACCTGACCTGGTATCAGTGACCTCAAATAGCAAAATATGTGTTTGAAGAACATTTCCCCATCGATGATTTTCAATGAAATGCATTTTACTCGATTTTACAACGCATTTCTTGAAATGCCTATAAACGGTGAAAATTGGACCTTTGACCTGACCTGTGACGTCATCGGTTTGACCTAGGTCAATAAAATTGGGTCACAAGGTAGTTCCCAGATAGGGCTATCCAACACCGTTTGCCGCTTGTCGCTAGGTTGCGTGGTTCTCGTGATCTTAGGGGGGGGGGGGGCAAAATGGCCCCCCCCCCCCAACGGGGCGCGTTGCTCGGCAGAGCCCAACGGGGCGCGGGTTAATATGAACTATATGCATATTTATGCATAACCTTTTTATTCTTATCATTATTTGTCGGTCAATATCAATATTGAAATATTTAGTTAGGTATTCGCCTTTAGCGACCACAGTTAATCTTCCCTATATGTTCAATCTTCTCTTCCTGTGTCAGTGTTGCGCACTCATCTGTATATTTTGTCATTTTTCTTATAGTTATCCGGGTCTGCCATTTCAAAACATCTCGCACTGAAAATAAAAACGTCGCAGTAAACTCTCGGGGAAGATTTTCGTCTTATTACAATTCTCATTGTCCCAGTTTAATTACCCCAACCGCCATCTGGAGCACAAGGCGAGAAATTAAAAGGAGTCGTCTTTTGTGTTGCAAGATCATTTACCGCCTTGGGTGTAGTTTACGCTAATTTCTGCTTCCTTGAGCCAGTTAAACCATTTTTTTAAATTAATGCATACGTTGCTGAAATGAAGTTGTCTATTTCTCTCTTCCTGTCGTTCTCGCTCTCGCTCTCCTTTCCTTCCTCTCTCTTTTCCCCCCACAATCCTCTTCCCAATTCGCTCTCGCATTCCCTCTTCTTTTCTCTCCTCTCTCTCTCTCTCTCTCTCTCTCTCTCTCTCTCTCTCTCTCTCTCTCTCTCTCTCTCTCCTCCCTCTCTTTTAGCGAGGCTATGGCATCCGGGTATTGATTAATGCGCCGGTGACCGCTGTATCCAGTTACGAACCGCTGTGTTGAGTGGACCTAGTCTAACAGATATGCGATGTGTAAATTTGAATACCTACCGTCTGTGTGATATGTGAAGTATAACGTCTGACTGCTGTGTCTGTGTGAAGTGTAAGTTTGACCGTTGTATCTTCTATGTCATGTGATTCTGACCGTTTACCATAACCCATTTCAGCTGGAGAGTACCCTGGACACGTGGGACTCCGAGACAACTCGAGTCGGTAAGTGCAACAAATAGTCTTTAGTGAGGATGTTGTGCTTTGAGAGTGGGGCACCATTTAGTTACACCTGCTGTCAGACAGGCAGCAGGTGTAATCCATTGATTTGTTCACGTTCATGGATAACTTGTGATGGCGCTGATTTGACCTTATAATTCACGATTATGATTTATGATCTTCCGAGGAACTGCTAATCCGCGATCATTTAACAGCGTTACAATACGAGTTTTAATGCCAAATTTAATTACGAAGCTTGCGAAATACGCATACCAAAATTTCATTGCTGTAGCCTCATATAAGTTAGGTGGTTAGGTTATGCATGTTTTTCAGTGCGCTATTATATGTTTTTCTAAACTGTCCTTGGTGGAATTATAGAAGGGCAACATTCAGAAATTCAGGTTGAGGTGTCAAAAACAACACCATGTCCAGCCCTCTTTCGTCGGCATCGTGTATGGGTTTGAACGTAAAATCAGGCCGATATCCGACGGTATCACTGATTAGTCCGTTTATCCGACCAATCAGCCCTCCGGGGTCGTCCGGGTCAGCTATTTCGCCCGGGGCGAGAAGCGTCCGTCCGGTACCATCACGGCTCTCGGTATGTCACGAGATGGGCACCGTCCGGTGAGGGCCGACTCTGACCGGCCGACCGCGTGCCGTCTTTGTTTGTCGGCCGATGGCCCCGGTCCGGAGCGGCCTTCAGGTGTTACCTTTGTCGGTGGCCCGGCCACCGCCCGTGCATAACAATGAACTGCCGCGAGACGGCCGGGAGATGAGCCGATGGGCGCCCGGGATGGACAGACAGACCCGGCCGGCCCGCAGAAGTTTGTTGATTATAGATCATAAATAATCGTCGAGCCATCACAATCAATCACTGCCGTATCGTCGGGTTGTTGTTGTGGGCAGGTGTCTGTTTCGCTGGTGGTCGTCGGGTCTAATTCTGGGCGGTCGCTCGGCTGCCACTCCCAGTTTATAACCCAAACAGCGGGCGGAGCCCCCAGAGTGATGGAGCGCTCTCAAACCCACAAAACATCGCCTGGGAAAAGGGCGGGCCGAATCGGAACCACTCCTTTACAGAAGGACAAATTGGCGGTGTAAAACGCTAATGAATAGCTAGGGCGGTCGTGTTCCGTCAGAAATATCACCGTTTAGTCATACATTCCATGTAACTCGACCTGCATGACATACCACTACTACTAGTGGTATGTCATGCCACGGCACCAAGAATGCCTCTGACCAATATAGGTATTGTAGGTATACTGGTTGTTGTTGGTTGTTGGTACAAAGTATGGTTGGTTACTTTGGTTCTACAATGGTTGGTATGACCTTGGTAACGTGGCCAAGTACAAACTTGGCCAAGTTTACAATGGCAAACTTGGCATACTTGATAACAATACAACAATAAGAGGTGTCAAATTTGTTCCCATTTTAATAACTTGGTAATTACTGGGGCGATTTCGCTGAAACTTGGCATACAGGTAGGCACCCACCAGACAATGCATTCCCATGTGTTGCGGTTAAGGTGCTACTGCACGTGCGCACGTGCAGGGGGCGCTTCCAGACATTCTTTGCTTCTGTACATTCTTGCTTCGGCCTTTGGTCTACCTACACTCGTGCTAGCTCAGCCTATTTACATGACCAATAATTTTAGTCAGATTTCAAGACGATGTCAGAGGCACGTCATTGGCATGCAACCTTATAATCAATATTCTTTAAGTTGACTGTTGTGATGACATATTGACTGATCCTTGAAACGCTAAAACTTACGCATTCTTGATATTTGTACCTACTTGCATCAGAGTGCTGTAGTGAGTAGTGACCGTTGCTTTCTCTGAACTGCCATTACCTATTACAGGTGGTTTGTTCTCGAAGCAGCTTATCCACCAGTACGAAGAATACCTCAAGTTCCACCAAACCGCCAGACGGTAAGGACTTACAAACATTGGATTAGTTGGATCGGCTGTAACTAAAGCTTGTTGGTTGGATGCCTTGTGATTCTGCCAATTTTGGACAATGTTGCATAGGCAATAGACATTCGTTTTGAGCCATTATAGCGCTTTCCCGAGCTCTCTCATTGTCGCAAAGTCCAAGCGTCACTTGGATGAACGGATTAAGACTTAAGTAAAGTCGCCAAAAGAGAGCAGAGTTGCATATACGTCAAGAACATTGCTAGTATTTTACTTTTGTCATGCAGTACAACTGTGTTATAAAAAAATAAGCAGATATTCGGCTGTTTTTTAGGAAACCGCTGGTTTCTTCCCGTCCACGAACGATAATTGTCCTTTACATGCAATGTTCTTGCATGCCACGTTTTCTGCAGCTGCTTTCCAATCTAAACTTTCGCACTCTCCCTCTGTAAAGCTTCGCTTTATTTTCGGTAATCGCTCCTTGGAGCAACGTCAAGCTGGGCTAAAACGCTCACCTTGAACTTTGGACCCCTAGATCGGCGTTTGTGCGCTGTTAGCGCTGTGTAATCACGGCTCGGCGCTAAGGCGTGTTTCCCTTGAGGTGATGTCGTTCGTTGGCTTTGCCTACACGGCTTTGATCGCGGTCCAGAATACATACACCTGCTGACCTGCTGTGGCACAGCCTGGAACTCCCCAAACGTAGAATCACGGCTCGTCCACGCTCCGGGGTGTCGATTTCGTGCTCGGTGGTCAAAGGTCATGATATAAGGCTGCAGTTGATCAGGTTTGGCTATCTGATCCGTGTGCGCCGTTATTTTTTTTTTGTCCTCCCGGCTAGCCGTGAGGCTATAGCCGGGGGGAGGGGGAAAGCCTGCCCTGTGAAGTTAATGATGTGTGTCCTGTTCACAGGCTATATCGGCAGAAGCAGGCGACAGACGAGGAGTTTGTAGAGTTCTGCAGGCTGAGGAGAGGAGCTGCCAAACACACGCTGGATGCCCTTCTGCTCTTACCGGTCAGTCCATTGGCTCTGCCCTCTCTGCTTTGTACCCACATGCACGCAAATTCTGTGTTCCGCAATGATGTCATGCTTTGAACAATATGTAACGACGATTAAATTTATCCGCACGTGATACCAAGTCGATGACGTAGTACTAGTCTGCATTACAGCTGGCCTCTAAAATCCCAATTACAGACCACACATTTTACAAACAAGCACACTCTCAGCAGCGTCCTGTCGTGCTCCATACTTGGTGCACCCCAGTTAGCAGATCCAGCCCGATACTGATTGTAGCCCCAGTTGAGCGGGGCATCATGACCGGAGCGCTGTGGCTCGCGCACGCCAGCCCACCGCGGCAGGAGCGCCGCTGACTATATGGCACGTTATTAGGGCTTATTCAGCACGTCCGTGGTACAGGCGCTCAGGTAATCGGCCGTATTTTATTTTCTTCACATGGATGATGATTGTTCTCACGAACGGGCTCCATGATGGCCCGTAGCCTTCAAATATTCGTGGTTAATAGGACATCACCAGACGGACAATTTCTGGGGAATGGAACCATGATCATGATGCAGGTCTCCCTGCATAGTTTTCTTTTTACATCTTGACAAAAACTAAAAAGATATTTGAATGCTGTGGCAAGGTCTTTTGAAACCGTCATTAGAGAATGTGGTTTGACAAAGTTGATATTGCGATTCCTTATCGTTATACCTACTGCCATTGATCTCCCATAAATGACTGACAATACCTCCCTATGTGTTGTGCAGCAAACTGAAAAGTTCTTCGCGGAAAGTTTTGTGTTCAAATTGCATGCTCCTATTTCCCCTATGATTATCATTTTGACTCCATTTATCGCTTTACTGCTTTTGTTTCGTCTACAACTGTTGATGCATCTCAACCACAGGCACTCGTTCAGTTACTTTTGTAAAATCGTAAACTGATGGTTACATCAGAGAAGGGTATGCTGCATTACCTACTAAGGATATATTTCGCTAACAATGTAAAAAATGCACGGTTAATCTGAAAGCATTAACCGTTTTGCTGCATTACCTACTTAGGATATATTTCGCTAACAATGTAAAAAATATACTTTTTGTAAATAACACATACCAAATGGATGTCGTTTCGTTATGCATAAATAATAAACATCATCAAAAGTGTGGTACCCGGTTCGGTTGAAATACATATAGGGTTAAAGTTAAGGGAAATAGGATCAAAGGCAATGCTGATCGTCTTCCGGGCCAGTTGTGGGTACGTCCTCGTGTGAACTGTCGACAATGGCCTTCCGTATGGCCGATGCGGCCCGGGCGGCGGCAATAATACTTTCGGCTTCTTAGAATCGCCACTCAGTTGAATGGACTTGAGTGCGTGCGCCTTCCTTCCTTCAACACGTTTTGTCTTTTATGAGGTGGGGGCATGACCTTATCTTCTTTGCTAGTATTTGTCAGCTTACAGTGCCTTAACTGATGGCTCGGTAATAGATAGTTTTCGGGGTAAATGATGTCACACTTTTGATCGTCTGTTGTCTTCAAGCGCGCATTCACTCAAGGTTGTTTACTTGTGAAATTTATAACAGATGCATGCATCCATTTTCCGTAGCCGCTTGTAGGATGTGCCTGCCTACTTTGTTTTGCTAGCACGGATATTTGTTTCGACAGAAGGGTCATATATTTATTCTCAAATTTGTCTGCATATCACGTGTATATCAATAGTGCCCATAGCAACTAAGCACCGGAATGCCTGTCTCTCTTCTCTACGAGTATGCATTGCTTGAAGAATCTCGATGTTTCCAACCGTCCATTGCAGTCCCGGTGGCCAGCGAACGAGAGCAGCACGAAGAGGTGCTGCCGGTTTTTGTTCGACAGGGCACCAAGGCAGTCATTAGATCGTTTCGAAAGCGGCCGGATCCGTTGGAATTTATCACCAGCCTCGTAATGATAAGTTGCGGCGAAAATTGTCTCAATAAACTGCTCAAGCCTAGCATAGCTGACAGATCTAGACCACACGTTCCGGCTTTTGTGAACCCTGTCTTCAGATACCCAGCGACGGTGATATCCTCACATCACAGCTGAGGTCGTCAAACATGCTCTGGCCGGCGACTAAGATGTGAGGTGAAACAGCGTTATTGCCGGTACAATGCTGACGATGCTTGAAAGGATATGGCAATGAATGTTGCGAGCTTTGACCTCGGATAATGGACGGATGTGCCGGGGCTATCGCGGTAAATAGTAGGATCAATCAAATTTCTCCCCTGCTATGATTGTGCAGTTGATTGCATTAGACGTCTTGGTTCAGTAGCTGATAGTTCAATCGACGCAGATAAAGTAAATCAAGTTGTACTATAGCGTTTGCGACAGTAAAGTGATATCAGAACAATGATTTATTTTATATGCTACCTACTGCGTATTAATTCCTTGTATATTTTAAAAGAAATAGAAATTAATGCAATTGTTATTATTATGAAAACAAACATTGATAATAAATGAATAATTCGAAGTGAAGTGAACTTCGCTGTCCTACGTCATGCCTTGACTGATCCTGATGGATTTGCTAATTAATCATTGGTTTCCTGCAATTATAATTGAATGTTTTGCCTGCTCACAATAGTTTCCTACCCGGCATACTACGCCAATGATTGTAGACATATGATAATATCTCACGTCTCATGATCCACTCGTCTCGAACATTGCCTCGGTGTTCCCATGGCTGATTTATTCCGGGAACCATGCGCCATTGCTCCTCGCCGGCGCACCCCGGTCGGGTCGCTGACGTCGCCGAGCCGCCGCTCTCTAATCCATGCACGGCCGTCGATGCTGTCGGGAGTGTATGTTCGCTGGAGAGCGGCCGTGCCGCCGCGTGGGGGCTCCAGGGCTCCACCCGGCCGATAGCCGGACATGGGTAGCCTCCTCCTCCGACCGGCTGACCAACCGGTCCGAGGGGCCCCGCTCCGTGCACGGTGCACACACAGCTGTGCACGGCCCGCCACCGTGCACGTGGGGATGACCTGCAGGCGCGGTCAGCCTTGGACGGACTACCCCGGCGGCAGCGGCGGCGGCGGAGGCCGGTGGTCTAGATACTGGGATAGTGGGATACCTGCCTACTTGTCTGGGTCGGCCGGCCTGTGGTCGCAGGACCCGACCGAGTGGCAGGGTGCTGGAGTGGTGAGCGCCACGCCAACTTCAGCAGGTCCGGTCGTGGTCGGTAGGAGCGGGAACTGCTGCTGACACAGGCACCAGAGGACCAACTGGTCCTTTCAGTCCACTCACTGCTTAATGTGGCTTAGATTTAGAAGCAAGATGCATTGAACTGGCATGTGCTCATGTGTGTTTCGATATTCACGCTTATAACATATTTAAGATCAAGCCAATATGTTTAATGTATTCAATTCTAGTTTCTACCAAGACACACGAGCTTCATGAACGTTGTTCATGTAATCGTTGATGGGTTCAAAACTTCAAGGACGAAATGCTGGCATCCTTGATGCCTTCATCTGTCACCTTTGTTGATGCAACGCTGATGCAATTTTGAACTGGTACCCGATGTATCTACAGGCGATTATTTGTAGATGATATATGCCTCTTTAGGTACTGAATATTTAACATGTAAATCAGTAGGCAGTGTATCATATTATTAATGTCAGTTTGAAACATGATGTCAACTCGTAATTGATTACCAGTGGCGTTAACTCACGCGCCGATTTACATGTATAAAAACCCACCTAGTCATCGTATGTATTTTTACCGCACACACGTTCCATCAGCGTCCACCTTGTGCCGATGGTATCGACATTCCTGTACGGCCCCCGTACAAAGCTCTCCATCGCCGCGCCGGCCCTGACCTTGTCTCGCTCTCCTCCCGTCCCGTATTCTCACGCGTTCTGTCCCTCTCTCTCACGGAGAGACCGTGCCCGTTACCGTCCGTGGTCGCTCCTCACGCACTGTTTACTGGTGTTGTTCGCATCACGCTGCTCGCTTTCTCTCCGTTATGGTACTGAGAATCGCTCCGGAGAGAGAGGTGGACCAGGCCAGCGGAAAGTCAACACACTGGCTGGGCTTCGCCATGGCTCAACGAGACTTTTCAGAAGTATTGAATGGACTTGAAACGTCATGCAGATATTTGAATACGCATCGATCACATCCTGAAAAGCACTGTTTCTACGCCTACAAGTATACATATATTGCGCAATGCTAAGTGTACCCTAATTTAGTGCTGTACCCTCAGCTCATATATCATGCCTGAGAATTTAGACTCCCATATAGTGCAACGCGTAACTCGTAAAACAAATTGCTAGCTCGTCTTCCCCAACCGCAAGTGGTTTTGCCCCTCACCAGGCACCCCTCTCACCCGCTTCGGCGACCTGCTCCCAAAGGGTCGAGGCCAAACTGCTTCTGCTCGTTCACTGGCAGCGTCCGAACAGAACCCTGGTAGCACGCGTGGTTGGAACTGTTGGGAGGTATCATTGAGCACGGGAGCCGACACGCACTGTGCGGTCACGTCAGGTCACGGCGGGTCACGGAGCGGTCACGGGTGCGGCCCGCGGGGCGGAGCGCAGTGAGCGCCGATCGATCTGCCGACCTTAATTGAATGTGAGGCCGGCGGCGGAACCGCAGTTTTCACAGAGACGGCCCAGAAAGGAGCCTCTCGCTGATGACGGCTGAGTGCTCCGGTGTGGGCCGAGACTGGCGAACTGCTCCATACATCGGTATCTAACGAAAAGTGTTTGTCTATTTTAAACAACCTACGGTTACGAGTATATCATAGGGGAGAGTGGGGCAATGGCGACACCATAAGCATTTTGCTCAATAGCTTAGCTATTTGAAGCTATTTTATGGTGATTTTGACTGTGGTTATAGCCAAAGGAATAGGCTTTCAGATAACACCCAGTTTTAGTATCTCAGATCACTGATGACAGATTCAGGGCCTACGCGAAAATGTGGTGAAAAATGGAGGTGCAAAAAAGCGAGGGGTAATGCCGGCCATTAAGTGCAATAGCACAAAAAGTCGAAATATCGTCACTGGTATTCATCCTTAAACCGTTCTTTCGATGGAAATTTAAGTGAGAATTAAGAAACGACAACTGTATTCAGCAGTTAACAGTGCACTGCACTGCAACACAACATTGCACTCGCTGCAACACAACAGCGCGGCGCCAACAGAGCAGCAAACTAACACAACCGTAAACAGCAAGCAAACTAACACAGCCGTAAACACAGCAACCCGAAACGTTGAGCTTTAACGACAGAAGTCGCAAACAAAACCGCGTGGAGTCATTCCGGACACGTGTACGGTATTACCCCGAGGTCAGCTTTATTTTAAGAAAGCAGGCAGCAGTCAAAGGCATTGCGTCGCAAACGCCTTACATCCAGCAGTCGCCTAAGAAAGGCTTAATTGAAGGTCATTGCAAAGCAGCACTTCTGAAAATGCGTTAACACATTTCACAGTCAGCAAATAGATGCAACAAAAATTAAAAATCAGATACGAAAAACACATTTAACGCTATAAAAATGAAAATAATGGAGCTACCGTGACAAACTTGCACCACGTGCTAGAATGGCGCTCAACTGAAATGTAAACAACAACAGCTGATTAGTGATGGACAAAGTACTCACTAGAGATGGGTGGCCGGCATTACCCACCGTCCGCCATTGCCCCGCTCTCCCCTATAAGGTTATCAGTGGGGATTCTACCTTGAAGTGAGCTAGGAAAATTTCTATATCATTGACAATCTGTGAATATGAAGATGTAGGAAGATGTCGGATTCGTTGCATTGTTTTCCACGCCTATGGTGTTAGAGATTAATAAAGCATCATGCTTATTGCTTATGCGCCTGGCTGCAGCCCAGGCCAACCAATGACCAGAACGGTGGGTCAGGTGTCTCGGAATCTGAGTACCTATACGCCTCGACTGGCTCTGACTGGCTATCACCTGGCATTCACCAGCTCTTTGGGCATGCCTACCGACACGTGTTGTTGAGGCTGCTGGGAGTGCTGGGACATCCTAACACGACCTAGGCGCCGTTGTGACTGCCGAGACGCCCTGGCACTGCTATGTATAGCGCCGGGAGGCTGACGTTGAGCGTCTGAGGCTAGTGTCAGCGCGCCTGAGGCTAGTGCAGAGCCCCCGAGGTAGCGCCTGCAGTCGTGCAGGCCGGCCCAGCGCGAGTCTGCAGTGCAAATAGTGATTACCTCCCGGCCTGCGGCTGCGCACCTGAGCCGGGCCAGGGCGCAGCCGCCGCGCCAGATAGCTCCGCGGCGGGCGGCCCAACTTGGCCAACGCACTGGGCGCTCCGGCAGCCTAATCGGGATCCTAGTGGCCCGAGCGCGCCCATTAACCTATTTGACCGGGCTATGCGGTAGTTTGAGTGTGGGCCGAGGGCGGGTCTCGGGTCGGCCGGACGTATTTACAATTGGATACGATGGCTGGTAGGAGTTGCAGGTGGCCATGAGTCGAGAGAAAACCTTGGGCCTGAGCTTGGGGTGGTGGGCGGAGTCGTTGCATTGTTAAGGAGGCTAGAAGCAAAGACATGTAGCATGGTTATTACTCGGTTGTCTGGCGTCAAAACTAATAGTTTTCAGGCGCCTGCTCGGTTAGTTGAAGGTGTCTAGTGGTTATCAGATCAACGAAAACAATGCAATCAACATTCCAAGCAGCAACCATCGAAGTGATTAAACGAAGTCTTTCTGAAAGCCGCTTACATTTCAAATACCTTTTGTTCTCCTTTCTGGCATCTGCTGAATGTCAGTGTTGCTGGTAGTTTTCTGGTAAGTGTGTAGGTAGTTTTCTGTCATGATGAGGCCTGATTTTGTGGGCGTCGTTTCCGCTGTTGAAGGTGTGCCGTGCACGCGACCGCCCGCGACCGGCCGCGACCGGCCGCGACCGCCGGTCCTGCCGGCCGGTCGTCCTTGGCTGGATCCGTGGCACGACGGACCGGTCACAGGACCACGGTGACCGACAGACGACCGGGTGACGCGCCCCGTCCGCCGCCAATTGACACTCTGTATTCGGGCGACAGACACGCGGAACCCCACCGCCTTCCGCCTCAGCCAGACTCGTATAAATGAGGGAAGACTCGCGATAATGGGAAACATCAACACCTTGTAGTTACTGCACAGCCATATAGTGTGTGAAGTGGCAGATGTTGGCTCGCTGCTCCACCCGTATGGTGTGAGCCGTGAGGTGCTGCACCTCTAGACACGGAGACGCAGATTGTATGGTGTTTATTACAATGGCGCCTACTTTTAAACCGGTCTGTGTAGTTTCACGATGAAGGCGACTGCTCTTTAGGAGAACTTAGGTACTGCGTTTCCGGCGTGGAGCACGACTACCCGCCAGAAGCTAGCAGTCTGACCTTTCATGCGTGACCGAATACTCTTTGCACAACTCCTGTCTGATTGCATGTGCATTGGGTCCATGTATAGTGCAGCTTTATCTGTCCGTTCCACCGAAACTTTTGTACTTAACCTGCATTCACGTCTGTCTCATTTTGCAATTCCAAAAAGTCAGCTCCTGCATGGTCCGTATATTCCATTTAAATGTTGTGCTAATTGCTAACCATGCCAGGCTGTTTCGGCTCTCATCTCGCTCATCCTCTACACTTGGTAGCACTCTGGCGGCTGATCCCGCAGTCTACCGACTGGCACGTTCTCTGACGAACAAACCATCCAGTTGTTCTCGACTGTTCCCGTCGAACCAACAAGGGTTTGGTGGGCGGGTCTGAAGTCGGTTAACATACACTATACAGTTTAGTGTTTACAGCCAGTCCTACGGCCAGGTCTGTGGATGTGACGTCACAGTACAACCAGCTGATACGCCACCGGAATGTGTGACGTAGGCTCGAACATATAATGTTATTAAAATGAGCCGTACACTAAGGACGTACTCACCTGCTACTCCGTTAATTCTTAGTAGGTGCAGTTTGCCTTATTTTCTCAAGAATGAGTCGCCGTGCCCTTTGGTATGGTGGACTAAGAATGCGTGTTTAATCAGCGTATCTGTAGGTACTGGTTACCATTCTTGGCCGTCTGAAAAAAGTACAAACAAGAAACGGAAAGTAGTTATGCATTTTGCATAACGGTGCTAGTACTGTTTGCATGCGACTGCGCTGCATTCCCGTCCCCGGGCACACCCTCGACACAAACTGGGGTACTGGGTAATCGGTGTGCGTGCTCGGCGCTCGCCTTTGTTTTACATTGTGGAGGCCAGGGCCAGGGAAGGTTATGTGTGTGTGCACTTTTATACGTTAGATATTCTTATTTTTGCCACCGCTGACATCAGCTGGCTTCGCGGCATGCTAATGACTCATCTTTGCTTTATTCACTCTCCCTCTGGCTCTCCCTCTGGCTCTCTCTCTCTCTCTCTCTCTCTCTCTCTCTCCACCCAAGTGCATCCTTCGTCCCTCCACTCCTCTTCTTCCACCCTCATCCCACCCGCCTCCAACACTCCGCCGCCTCTCGTCCCCACACCATCTCTCCCATTCGAATTCAAACCGGTCCCTGGGCTCCGTCGGTGGCTGCTGTCCGCAGTCCTAACAAATGGTAAATACGCGCCTTCTACAGGAGGCCCCGGTCCTGGACGCCACCCGCATGTCACCCATGTCCCTCTGAGCTGCTCTATAGGCCGCTGAGGTCGTATAGCTCCGAGCTCGACTCTCAGCCGTGGTACGGCACCACATGTGTGTCTAACCGCTGCGGTGGTGGCTGAGGGATGCGGGAGTGACGCCAGACCCGTGTGGTGGGCCGTCTGTTTGCATCCAGTGGCGGTTGGAATGAGGAGTGCCGCGTGATATTGTGTATGCAGCGGCTCACGGGCCGTTGAAGTTCGAAATGGGCGGGAAGAGATGCGATGGAGGCAGGCTGTTAGGTGGTGATTGTGGATGCGCCTGCTCTTTTGGTGGTGAGCTTATGGTGTGGATGACGGGAAATGTTCATGCTGATCGTTGGCGCTCCTTTGATATCCTGCACAGGTGAATATGGATTGTTTTTCTCGTGGGCAAGCTTCCATTTCCACCCACCCACGAGAACATTGAAGCGAGAATTTACTGTAATCGGATTCATGAGCGATTTATGGTGCATGCTTATCACCTGATCTATCCAGATCGTATTAATCAGCTTAACCCATATCGGGCGAGCTCAGCGGCTGAATGAACCGCTCACGAACCGTTACAGTTCTATCGCTCGATCGAACGAGCGCTCTTTAAAGGTCGGCCCGGCTGTTACAACTCCGTCTGTGGCGTCCAAACGGCGTCTTCACAGTGCCGATGAACCCACTTCCGACGGTGAGCGCCATCATCGGGCGGCATCACTGCCCGATCGCTTCCGCGGCGGGTGGCCAGCTGTCGTGTCGCCAGCCTGTGTCCGGGCCTGTTCCCATGTCAAATCAACCGACTCACGGCGACGACGGCCCATCTGCCTCTACTTTCCAACCGCAGTGATTGTTCTGCACACGGTCCAGGCAGGGCGCGCGCCGGCCGGCCGCAGACCGCCTGAGAACCTCTCACGGACCGCCAGCTGCACGATGCTCAAACGACAATCACATTGCACGCGTTTGGCCGCCGGCGCGCACGGGGCCATTTCAGTAATCGGTGCCGAATCTGGTGCACCGAGAATCTGCCGATTTCTCCGGTAGTCGGAAGCGGCTCAAGCTGATGGCTGTACGGTGAGACGCACTGGTTTCCACGCGAGTCGAAGTCGCTCTACGTTGTCCGTCGTTGTCGAAGTTCCCACGCGGCTGGCCGGTGTCTCCCCACAAACGAGCGTCACTTACGCCAAATGCTCTGCACAGAAAGAGTTTCGTGTTCTTTGAGATAACGCCTGTCACTCATTGGACGTTGATATCACCGCATTACGTCTCGCAGGTTTTCGCACATACATCAACTGCGTTTCACGACCGTTTCACCTCTGTCGAGTAATGACACCGTGGGCTACCTGTCCGCCACCGCCCCAGGGCCTTCCACATCACCGTGTGTCTTCGCTCATGGGATCGCTCAGTCCATGACAGCAGTGCCCAGTGCGACGGTACGCTCAGCGCCTCGTTAGGGCGTGTTTCTTGTTAGACGCACCGCGGAATGTGGCGCCCATCGCGGCGCGGCCGGTCTTTATTCCATTGTTGGCGGTGACGGGATGACGTGTCGGTGATGACGGATGACGGGTGGTGACGGATGACGGATGGATGGCGGTTTGTACGCACACAGGTGAGCAGGTGGGGGTACAGCCACTGGGGCCTCCTACATACGCTCGTGGTCGCGGTGGACGTTTTTGACTCGGGTGCGCGTCGCCAGCGTCAGAAAAAGGCGTGCCGGTTGGCATTGATCGATGATGTGGTACTGCTGCAAATTGCGCGGCCGATTGTTACAGGCGACTTGTGAAGTGCTTACCGGCTTGAACAAATGGAACATGCCATCATGCAATGAGATAATGGATGCCAAAAATAAAACATTGGCATTATTTAATTGTTTCACCCGCGAAAATATCCATTGCGACCACGTAGCACCCCCTGTTCAAGACTATCCAGTCCATAAGGTGTTCCCATTACTGAAAATACAATCACAGCCGTATGCCGTAAACACGCAAATCAGCTGTGTCAGTTCGTCATGCTAACAGGGCTCTTCAGGATTTTTCATAAGTAAACATGAACCATCTCCCTCGGAATGCTACATTCTCAGCATGTACCGTGTTCTATGAAAAATGTTCTTTGTTGGATGAGTGCATTTTTATGCGATACGCTATTTTCTATCGCCATAGCCGATAACGTCTTCAGATATGGTTAGCGAGATTTAGCTTTGTCGACCTTGAGGCGGATGACGATGTCAGTGAACTTTACAGAAGTCGTGTCTACATCCAGTGAGCCGCCCAGTGACCATCACACGAGTTGAATGACTCAGTGAGATGACCAGAGAGTGGCGAGATGACTCTCGGGGAACTGTGGGAGGAGGGTGTCGGTCTGTCGGGCGGCCACCGTCGGAGCCCTGCCGAGTGGTGGGCAGCCGCTGCCAAAGCGCGACCTCCCGCGGCTCCCAGCTGCCTTTGCATGCCGCGTCTCGGCGGGGCGGCCCGGCGGAGGTGTTGGAAGGCGGTCGGACCAGTCCCGGCTCGTGATACCATCGGGACGCCCCCCGGTTTCCGGCGGGACCGGCCGGCCCACCGCACTGGACCCGTCAAATCAGCTCGGTTGGAGGGTGTCGGGCTGGGGAGTTCGGACATAGTCTGAAGGAGATGCAACACGCTGTTACATTACTGATCATACATACCCGTTTTAGAAGTTTAGACTATCATCGCTCGAGCTGTTTTAATTTAGCCCCACAACTTTAGGGCCGCATTTTTTAGGGCCACACCTCCACGAGATTTTGAATTTTGCGTTTAGGGCATCACAAAAGAAAACTTTACGGCGATGAAGGACTTTATTCAAAGCGTCGTTTCCATGACAACCAAGCTCCTGGACGGAGCCCCGCGACACGATTACTTTGTAGGGCCTTGGTTTGTAGCGGCACGGGGGCAGACGCGTCCGAATCCTGTCCGCTTTTTCATTAACCCGCGTCCTGCTGGGGGACGTGGGAGGGGGGTTGAACATCCCCTGCGGTTTTCCGCGATCCACTGATATGCAACATGACGTCACATACAGGGGCGCGGGAACTAATTTCAGACTGGGGGGGGGGGGGGCACACCATAATAGAGATCAACCTGGGGTACCCCCAAATCTAGTTTTCTCACCGGTTTTAGGCCACTTATTTTTCATCCTTGGCTTTTTCAACAAAAAAAGAAAACATTTGCAAAAAAGTGCGGTTTTCCGTCTCAAAGTTGTGGGGGCACCGCCCCCACGGCCCCAGAGTTAGGGGGAGGGCAAGCTGCCCCCACTGCCCCCCCCCCCGGTTCCCGCGCCAATGGTACATATGACGTCATTTAAACTTTTTATTCAAAGGATAGTATATTCGTAACATCCAGAGGAGCCTGCGCAGAAAGTCAAATAATTGCGGCCGAGTCAAGGGAAGTTCTTTGCATGAAGGCAATGCTGCCATATCTTGTTGCGCTAAAAGAGGTTTTCAAAGATTTACTTGACATGTGGCAGGCTGCCATCGATTTTAAAATGGAGTTTCGTCAGAGTGTTAGAAATTGTTAGAAATTATAATGATGGCCCAAAAAAATTTAGGGCATCACTTCCGATGAGGCTCTAAATTTGTCAGTGCACTCATTACATCAAATAGCATTGAAAAAAATTACGTCATCAATTTTTGATGACGTAAATTAAAATCTTTGAATTTTCTGGTTTAGAGCCGCCAAATGTGGCGTTAAATGGGGAAAACCAAAGCTCTCGTAGAGCATCCCATAACAGGCTGTCAATTCTACTGTAACGTCAGAAATCTGAAGTGACATTTTTATACTTTTGTAAAGGTTGAACGAACGAACGAACGAACGAACGAACGAACGAACGAATGAATGAATGAATGAATGATTGAATGAATGAATGAATGAATGAATGAATGAATGAATGAATGAATGAATGAATGAATGAAGTAAGGCCCTCAAGGATGAAGTATGAATGAGTGAATGATTGGCCGGATGAATGGCCTCTCCGTTCGAGTGTCTGTGTGACTGAAGTTAGCGGCACCTTTGTAGTTCGCTCGTGACCGATCAGTAGTCCGCCGGGCGGGGGCAGCGGCTAACCAGCCGGTCTGAGTGATTGGCTAGAGAACACCCAGCGTGAGCTGCATACTCAGTTTTGATAGCGATCAATAGACGTCATTTAATTGGTCTAATTTGTCATGTTAACGTGCAGATCAGTGATCGAGCTATTTGGCGTCATTCAGATCAAATTTTTAAGATAAAAATCTTGTAGTGAGTTAACACAGTTGCGCTTTTAGCAATTAGCCCTACTAGCGCCAAGACTTTCATATTGAGAATATACCTATGTCACATATGCATTGGTCATCAACATTCAATATTATCAGCGCGCTTCTGCTATATTAACTTTTTTCCGCCGATAAACGCCTAAACCTAATTACGGACGGTACGGGCTGTCCGTTTTTCCTAGAAGTCATTCGGTTCGGTTCGGACTGCTTACTGCTCAGCCGCGGCGTCGGCGATGGCGTGCGGTGGCCGTCCCGTCGTCCTACACACGTGCATGCAGTCTGGACAGTGTTTCGCGACGCTCCACCGGCCATTTTATACAGAGTCTGAGGGTCCGACACGAACAGGATGCCTTCGTCTGAAGGTGGCTGCCAGCCGCAGATCCGCAGCGGGACATGGATGCTTACAAAACTGGACCATACCCGCATAATCTGTTTGGACGGATAATTCTTTGCCTTTGCTTCTTCGCTGCGGGAGAACTTTAAATATTATGTAACGGTTTTTAACTGTCTTTTTTCTCGAAAAGCTCAGGGTTCAGTCGGTTCAGTGCTCTTGGTCTCGAAACTTTTTTCAGTTTTCATCACAGCTTGCGTTAGGCTACATTAGAAAAGAGAACACATTCTTTAGGGCTTATTCCTACAGATTTTTGTCAACTAGTCGGATGTAATGTCAATGTATACTCCAAATATGGTTTCAAAATTACCATACCAATAGGTATAGTTATCATGGAACGGTCCGCTGCCATTATGGGATCCGCTTCACGCATTAGAGCTGAGATAACCACGCATCGCGCGCCTCCCACACATACCTTGTCCCTGCCTCCTACGCAAAGAAAACTGCGTGTTTCCGTATCGAGCCCTTCCAACAAATACGTGTAGCTACGCATAATCAACGGTTTTGGTCTTCTGACGTCATTAATATCCTGTGATTGGACGGTGGGCGTTGCTTTCAATTACGAGTGGCGCCTCAGAAGGCGACCGGCGCGGACGGGGCCGATGCCGTGAACGACCCAAGGTCGCCGATGATCTTTGATTACGGGTCACGACGGTCGTCTGCCGCCTGTGTCGGTGTTCGTATACGATGGTGGGTGGTCGGAGGTGAAGGTCTATTACCTACCGTCCCTATCGGGCTCTGCCGTCGCTTTTTCGTCAACATCCATTCAATGGATTGGCTTCTTATTGCTTCCCGTGTCTAGTTTCTGTTGTGTTTTTCTCGGAAACCAGTCACCTGTTATGGCATTAGGTCTTATAAACGTTATTATAACTGGTAATGAAATCAATTTAGCCTTATTCAGAATATTCATATGATGATTAAATCACATTCCAATATCTAAGTGCTGACAATTTAGGAGATGTTATGATAAAAGAACCGCATTGTAGTTTGCATTGCTGAGTAGAAACTTATACTGACGCGTTCGTAACTTAATACTGATAACATTCTGAATTAGTAGAAACTTACACTGAAACGTTTGTCTTGGTGGTAACTGTCGTGATTACCTTTTTTGTTGTGCATCGGAAAGCATCACACAGGTTGGAAATTTATTTTTAACTGATTACTTCTTGTTAATAAACGCACAATATCCTACCTACGGCCATGGCTATCTTCCGCAGTTTCCATGCACCTGCACCCCACACATTTTTTTTTTTTTTGTTTGTTCCGAGGATTCAAGATGCACCTTTATATGCAACAACGTTTACCTTGACTTACGGGCTGGCACTTAACCTTTTGATAGTATCGGCCTTCTCATATGCCGGTCGCACCAGTTCTCCGACATTGGGGAGGCCAGGGAACCGGGCCGGCCATCTGCTGGGCCAACAAACTGATTAAACACAGGCCTCACCTGATAAAATGCTCCATCCAGCCCGGCCGCCGCGCTAGGTCTGCACTGAATCCGGCCGGCTGACGTCCGCTGCACTGAGCGCCGGCCGGCCGGTGTTTGCGGGAGGGCATTGAAGTCGCCGCACCAGTTTTCGTTTGACGCGCGACGGGCTCCGTGTCGGTGGGCGAAACGTCGACGATACACATACCCACGCGGCGAGCTTGTGTTTACCTGTGACCCGGTGATTGCAGTGACAGAGTGACTGTTGTTCTCACGTAGCTCGGCTGACTGGAGTGACTGTGGACTCTGCACAGTGAGACCGATCGGCCGTTGCGTGGGCAATGGCAGTGTAGGCGGTGCACCGCGGACAGCACCCGGACCATTGCCGTCATGTTCGGCAGTCTGAAGCAGAAGCTGCAGTCGCTCAGCCCGGTGGCCAGCCCAGTGAACAGTCCGAACTCGTCGCCAAAGCCGCGGCGCCGGTTCCTTTTCCGTCGGGCGCCGGCCCGGCTGAAACAACGCCTCGAGGAGTTTCGGGAGGTCCAGTCGGACCCCGAGTGCGACTTCACGCCGGCTCACCAGCAGCGGCGCAAGGGCAGCGCGCCCGAGCGCCGAATCTATCTGGACAGCTTCTACGATGGGGTGACGGGCCAGGCTTCTGGCCGGCCCAAGGGGGCGGCGACGGACCGCAGAGACCGCCGGGAGCAGCAGAGTGTCACCGTGGGACGCGCCGCCGGACACAACCAGGTAACGCAGTGTGCGCAGAGCTCCTCTTCACTCGTCAGCCTCAAACTCACCCATATCGCCAGCGCTGTATGTGGGGACTGGGAACTCACCCAAACAGCGAGAGCCGCCCCTGTCTGCGAAGCTTGTGAATCCGCCTACATACGAGTATACGAGGGACAGTTCTCTCTGTTGGGACTGGAACTCAGCTCATCACACCCGTCTATGTAGATACGTGAGCTGACCACGTTGGTGTGTGGGGGAACTGGAAATTCATCTTCACCGTTGCATGCAGCCGAAGGTTACTTCCAAGCCCGACTTATGACTGTGCTGATAACAGGAGAGCTAGGGCTCTGTAGAACAAGTAATTATCCCGCGTTTCGTGCGACCCTGAGCCGTGCATGTCTGCACTCCATGGCTGGTGCCGGATATATAGGTTAATGGATGGCATTAGTGTGAGGAACGCTCTCTGTCACAATCAGGGCATATTCCTGCTTCAATGAAGGAGTACACAAAGTTGCGTGACAGCGCTCCGTGCCCAGGTCGCTCATTAGGGACCAGTCAGTGCCATTTTCCCGCCGAAAAGGAAAGTCTTGCTACAGGAAAAGTCTTTTGGGCTTTTCGTGGTAGTCGGGCTCGGCATGTGGCTCGTCTTCTCGGAACTGATTTAGGCTCCAAGGTGCCGCGGCAGCTGCTGGGCCGTATGCGGTCGCCGTGGTGGCTCTTTTCGGGCCTCTTCGGCGATTATTGACATGACCCCGACCCTTCTTTGAATCGCCCATTGTGGGTGGGGCGGTTCGGGGAGCCGTAGGTCGGCGGCGCTTGGCGCCGGTGTACACCGTGCTGTCCTAGGTATGTTCCACGGATAGCCTGGAGCGGACTGCCTACCACCGGACCAGCTGCTACTACTCCCTGTGAAGGACGAGTGGAGGCCACATGGCTGACCCGACGGCCGTGAGCCGGCAGCTGCCGTCCCTTCCTGGACGAACGGTCGGCACGGAACGGAGGCGGCACGCGGTACTGGAACTTAACACGTGGAGAGTCGGGATTCCATGGCATTGGAGAGTCTGGACCCTAAATACTGGACAGGACCTGGTTTGCTTCTGGATGATGAAGAGGAACGGCTAATGATTGAGCGTTGATGGTGCTGCGTAGCTTCGATCGCCGGGGATCCGACCAGTTGATAAGACGTTCCAATTTCGAAATAGTTTGTTTTGTCGCAGCTAAGTGAACTTCCTGATATGTGTTGTTGTGTTACAGTACTTACTGGCTACAGTACTTAGCCTCGTTGAGATGATTGACACATCTGGGCTTTGAACTCCATCGTTCCAAATACCACAACCCGCATGGTAAACAGGCCATTCCGTGCGTGCCCACTTATCACCGTACTGGCGCTGTCAAAGCGGGCCGGGCCGCTCCACGTCATTGTGCGTCGAGTAACCCCACTCGCGGGATGATTATCCCACTCCGCTAACATCTCCCTACTCTACTACGGCTCCAGTCGCTCCAGGACTGCCCAGGGGTCATCCGGGCGCCCTCTCTCCACTCGTACTGCGCCTGGGGGCGCCCGGTGCCTGCCTCTCGCGGCGCCCGGGGCGCACCTGACCATCCCCGGTTCACCTTCTAATCGCCGTCACTGACGAGCCTCGCGCGCTGTACAAAACAGGCCGTTACCGCGGGTGCTGAGCAGCGCTCGTTGAACGCAGCCCTGTGGGCACCGCCGCCGGCAGTGCGCGGCGATTACTGCCGCCCTGAAACGAGTGCGGCGCACCGGCCCGGATGTGCGGCTCGCCCGCGTGCTCCCGGGTGCTCCAAGTGCTCTCTCGCGGGTGCGTGTTACGGCGGCGATGCGGAATGGCGGGCGGAGCTGTCGGCGGAGGCATTCCGCGCGGGGACGGCCGCGGGCCGACACGTCAATCATAGGGACTGGAGGCCGGTCCCAGGGCGGTCGAACGGAGCTGGACAGAGGAGCCGCTGTAGATGGGAGCCGGGGGAGTGAGCCGATTTGAACAGAGGAGCCGCGGGCGGAGGGAGGAGCTGGCTGGAGGGCATTCAGGGGATGGGACTAGAAGTGCCGTCGCCGAATGTCAGTACTTCATCCGACTGGAGATACCCAATGTTGGAGCTTGCCGTGGTGTTCTGGTTCTCGGTATTCGATGCTCGGAAACTGACATTTTGTATTTTGTATTTTGTCATTTCCATGTCTCTGGATCATAACGTGTGGTCACTGCACGAGGAAACATACGAAGGCGGACAGGTAGCTGGACATGCAGCTGGAACGACAGAAGGATAGATAAATAGACGGACGGTGACCGATCAACCAACGTCCACAAGGACGGTAGACGGCTGATATGTAGATTGTAGAATGTAGATTGTACTGTAGATATGTCATAGACGATCAGACCAGCGGACAGACGGACTGCAAGTGAGACACGGCCACGGGTGGCGAAGTAACAGCGCACCCGCAGCAGACGGTCGGCGTGAGATGTAGTAAATACCGTGAGGGGTTATCTCTGGTAGACGACCGCCCAACGATCGGCACGCTTCACTGGCCCGAGATCGGCCCGGCCCAACTTTCACTACTCGGCCGTGCCATGTGCTGGGAAGCCGCCCTTTGTGTCGGCGAGGCTGGGCCTTACCGGCCGTAATAGCTGTGTGGCTCAGATAGAATGGTCGAAACTTGAAACGCCGCTTTTGATGTTGAGTGGTTAACATAAAAGGATAGACCATGTACTTGCACATGCGTCACAGATCGAATGTAGGGAATTTTAGGTTTCTGTAATGTTACATGAAAAAAAGGTAATGACTCCCTTCCAAGGGTGCGTATTAGATTTTACCACTGAATGATCAGCTTATGTAACAACGCTAGCATTAGATAATTATGTAACTAGCAATGAGTTTGCATTGAGCAAACTCATATTGCTCAATGCGTAACATGGGCCTTTTCAAGGTAAGATAGACGTAATTCACACGCCCCAGACTAGCCAAAGTTTGCATGCCGTTCGGGTTTGCATAAATAACCGATCTTAATCCCACACGCAGGCGTCAGCGTAAAGACTATAACCCCAATTTGAAGTGGGACGGTAAAAAGTGCCACTTATGCACATCTAATTTTCGACACATTTATTTATCTTTCCACCCAGTCTTCGTCTGTCCTCTCATCCCCCGTCCACCCGTTCGTCCATCCATCCTCCCTTTCGTCTCACCCGTCCACCCGTTCGCCGGTCTCCGGTGGCCGGCGGCGGCCGGTCCGACACGGTCCCGGTCACGGATACATGGCGCACGACACGCCGATACCATCGCTCACGACCGGCGGTCACCGAACGGCACCGGACGGGAGCACGACGCTGTTGCCGTGCTGGCGTCGGGCGTTTACCGTGCTGTTGTCGGGCGTTGTTGGGCGTTTACGTGGTGGTTTGGCCCGCGGCCGGCCGCCGTCTCCGCCCCTCTGCCGTTGTTAGGTCGCTGCTGGTGCAGCAGCGGCTGTAGTCACCTGTCTGCAGAGAGATTGTCGCTGGAATAGTGTTTCTGAAGGAGAAGAAGCAGCCTGGAGCAGCCTGACTGGTAGGGATGGAACAGCCTGTCAGCTGCCCGCAACTCGGCGGATACTGAATGTTCTCAGGTGTCGTGCATGCCGGTGGACAAAGTCACGAGATGTTATTGATGGTGTATGCAGATATGAAAATTGAAGCGTCTTGTCCCAGCCAGGTGGCTCGGCTCGTGGGAATTTCAGCTCATTCTTTACGCTGCTGATGGAGTATGGGAGGCTATTTGATGTCAGTGACTGAACAATATGGCATGGGCAACTCTGGTACTGTTAATGTAATTGCAGAAATTCCCAGTATCGTTTCTGGACGAAGATGAACATTGAACTGATCAGATATTAGATTTGAAATGTTGTCCATTAGACATATACGAACGTCAAACCATGTCTGCCCCTTTTATCTTCCCTAATTTCCCTGGTCTCTTTTGAATATTCCGAAAACATGCATCACTTCAGCTTGCAGTGAACACCGGAATGAAAATGAAATGTTCCTCTGTCCTTGAAAAGTCTGCATTTGTATTACAATTGATCGTTTGTTATGTATAGCGGCGAATAAGTCGTTCTTATCGTGTATTTCAAGGAATTGGATCCATTTATTAGCCGTATATATTTATTGTCATTAGCGTGACCAACAATGTAAAGCTGTTCTTTTGCGTTTTGTTAGTAGACCTTGACAGCGCTGTTAGCTTCTTCCAGGAGCAAACATTCAGCCTTGAACCGCTCGAAAATGCCTTTGTCTAATTCCATTCCTGATTTATGGACATGCGACAGCGATGTTTGAAGAAGGTATTTATTTTAAAAGAACGTCTGTAACTCAGGTCAGGTCAGTGACCCTGGCTTCACAATACAAGAACAGTTTTCGAGTTCCCTGGAACGCTACAAGTACAAACGATCATGAAACCGCCGTGTCATTTATGTGGCAGATATATGGGCGTTTAACTTTCTCAGTTACACATGAATCTATATGTGCACATGAAATGTTGATACAACGCTCGTTTGCTTGTGCATCTAAACGCCAAGTCTCGTGGAACACTTTCAGTCGGTCTGCTCGCATTTGCATAAAATGGCGTACGTCTAGTCCCAACCTGCTTAGACATAGTTGATCACACCAGTTTGAATTGGAAATGACCCGAAGCTGAGATTGGCATTTAGCTGTTTGTCGCCAACCATACCCGGTTACATAAATAATGGACATGAATTTCTCTGGATGTTATCGCTGGCATGTAACCGTGAATTGCAACCCGGACTTCTCTACATCAGGCTTAGCCCGATCTATACGTCTGCATGTGTGGGCCGACGTTTTACATATAGAAGCCCACCCTGCTGGTGGTTTGGACCACAGAATCTCGGAGTTGGTTACACCCGCACAGCTCACATGACTTCACGATCACGTGGGAGGGCCATTTGGCGGTCAGAAAACCGGACGAAAACCCACGACCAGTTACGGAAACCTGGAAATTTGCGGTGTGAACACGTCACACACCGGGTATTTATCGCGGGCTGGTGTCCTGTGGTGTCCATTTTTCATTTCTGTCACCACCCACTCGATGGTCATTGGGGTAATGAGCATGGGGTAATGTAATGTAACATTGTAATGTAATGTAATGTAATGTAACATTGGGGTAATGAGCAGAGCAAAATTTTTCCTTGATACTCATTTGCTAACTCTTTTGTGCAATTCACTGGTCTTACCATATATCAATTATTGTTGTGTGGTGTGGGGATTCACATTTCCTTCTTACTTGAACAAAATTGAGTTGCTTCAGAAGCGAGCCATTCGTATTATTACTCATCAGCATCGTTTAGCACACACAGAGGAAATTTTCAAAAGCCTTAAGCTTCTCAAAGTTCATAATATAGCAAAACAGCAGGCTATTATCTTAATGCACAGAAAACTTTCCTTTTCTCTCCCATCATCTGTTGGTGGATTATTTACCCTTAGTGACCATAGCGATTCAAGGACCAGAAATCGTCAACAGTTCATTGAACCATTTATAAAAAGATTATACTGCACTCGTAATGTAACATGGCTTGGGCCTCGCATCTGGAATAAAATTATGGCAACTCAATTCAATGCTCAATGCATTATCAACATGTCTAAATTTCAAGTAAAGAAAATAAGTAAGGAGTATTTCCTAGAACACCCTGTGTAGCTTTTGTTTACATAAGATCAATAATCAATAGTAAAATATGCAAATAAATAAGGTACTTTCAAATAGAATAATATGCATGCGTTGTATCACGTTGTAGTTTTTTGTTCAATTCCTCCAAACACCTACTCGTGTAGCGTAGCCTGTCAGCCATAGTCACTGTGGCTTACACCGGCTTACACCGAACCCACCCTTACGGCGTTGTGACCGGTGACCCCGACCAGCAACAAGCTCTGCTTAGCTGGAAGGGTTCATCCGGTCACACATGACCTTTTGCAGAATACTGACCAGAACCTGTGCTTTGTATGTATGTATGTGTCCCTTTACTAACCCTGAATGAGTGTTCTTTTACATCATAAAACATAGTAATGGAAGTAGTGATTTAGTCTCCCGCTGCTTTCAGCGGGGACATCTTTTGCCGTTTTTTTTTTCTTCTAACTAACCAGACTTCCTCTTACCGACTGGTTGCTTATTCTGAGTTGTTTTCTGTTTCTTAGCAGGGAGTGCCGCGACTTTGCCATTTTTATGTTTTCTCTGGTGGTAAAGTAAGGTTCTGTGAGTCGCTGGGCTGAGGGAGGGGGCACTCCTGGTCACCTATTAATGGGTGGCGGTGTAGTTAGAAAAAAAAAAAAATGGTCGTGGTCACTCAACTCGACCGGGCGGGCAACGCGTTAGTCAAACAGAGTTTGTAAACACCTCACATGCCCGGGGAAGTCTTGGCACTTCGTATTGCCATCATCCACGGTGACTCGTCTGCTAAAAGCCACTATCGAGCTCCCCGTCCGAGCTCATCGCTATGTGCTTCTCTTCTTTATCTTCTCTCTCTCTCTCTCTCTCTCTCTCTCTCTCTCTCTCTCTCTCTCTCTCTCTCTCTCTCTCTCTCTCTCTCTCTCTCTCTCGCCATCTCCTCTCCGGCGACACGATCACACCCCGATCCTCCCACTCATGCCCTTCATTCACCTCTGGGGTGACCGTGCCGGTGCCCCATCCCCTTTATCTCCTCCCTGCCCTCCGGACGGATCGAGCCGGCGCGGCGCCTGCTGCCGAGTGGGCTGCACTACCCTCGGCTGGGCTCTTCACACACCCTGTACGGGCACTCGGGCCGCCGGCGATGGCCGGACTGGGGTCGGACGTCCCGTCACTGGCCAGTGACCTGCGAGCAATGACACCGGTCACTGACCGCTAAGTGAGCAGTGACCACTGAGCAGTCTGGGGCAGTCGGGTGATCAGCCGCTACCCTGGTCACGCGGCCGACCAGACGAGCTTGCTGACCGGCGACCGCAGCGGTGGTTCGGTAATGACCAAAGGTAATTGGGTCCATCGCTTATCGGTCGTGTTCCACAAAGTCGTAAAGAGTAATACGAGCTTGCAGCGGTGATCCCTATTTACGGTTGACTGTGGCTTAATTGAACACCTGTTGGCTGCAACAGTGGATTGGAGCTAGCAGAACAGGACGGTCCCTGGTTTTATGCTATGCAGTGTGCACGTGCAGTTTCTGATTCACATGCATATATTTTTTTGCGTGCAATCTTTATTCACGGTCACTCTTCATTTTAATGAAAAGTATAATTTGAGGAGACTTGATGATGAATTCATTGTCACTCTTAGCATATTAGCAAGATAGCAACGCTCGCTGCCAGTAATTATTGCGTGAAATTGTACGGGGACAATGCCTGCACCAGCATTATCCTAACCTCCCGCACTATATTAAGATGTCAAGTGAGTAGATGGTACTTCTCGGACGTAATTGGCCATTAGGGTCCACTTCCACGGGCACATTACGAACAATACGAACGTGGCACTAATGGTAGCACGCGAATTGGCACGTGCAGGGCTCAAGACGGGCACATGGTGACTCGATCGCTTCGGTCGTGGCTCGAGCATTGGCGATTCACTGCACAAAGCGAACACGTTTGAGCGGTTCAGGAACTTGATCGGAATCGGGACACTACCCAGCCGGTGACTGTCGAGAATCTTCAGCCTGATGTTGACCACATGTCACCGTTTGCTTTCACGGGTCTCTCCACATGGCCTTTTTAACTTCTCCATCGACCTGGCCATGTCTCCCCGGCCCGCTGGCGCCAGGGCCGGGCCCGGATGGCGCCGACCCACGCCCCACCACACCGCATCCCCCCGTCCATGGCCCGGTGGCCGCCGACGCCGGCCGTTTTGACAATTCATCAACACATCGTGATGCTATCGCCGTGCGAACGACCCGAAAACACGACCGGCCCTGCCCTCTCTCCATCCCTCTCCGTTCCTCTTTCCCGGCAGCCTGCCGCCGCCTCCGGCGCCTCAGGTACCGGCGCCAGCACCAGTGGCGGTGGCGGCAGGAGGGAGAGGCGTCACGCAGCGAGGATAGAGAGCACAACGGTGCAGAGTGGAGGAGCAAGTCAGTAGGTGCAGTGGGAAGAGGAACAAACAACGATATCCCGATCCAGAGGCAGCGCGCTGTGGACCAGAAAGACAACCAGCGACAGAAGGAACATCGACGGCGGTGAAGACAGAGGTCGTGTAACCCCGATATATGTAACGTCTCGTGCGTGCTGCGCGGTGTTGCCATGTCAGTTGGATTTCGTGACGGTCACGGAGACGTGCCGGCTGCCACCGTGAGCTAACACGTGCCAACTCGTGCGGCCACGTCCCCACGCGGCGTCAGGCGTGTCACGAGGGGTCGGACCGTGGGAGCCGACGGTAACCAAGGTCACCTGTCAAACGCCAGGCTTGGCTTGGCAGAGATGAATGGCGCCCGAGAGTGTTGTGGAGGCGGATTTGACGGACCCCTTTGAGTGTCTGCTGATCGACAGGCGATCGTACTCCGTGAGACGCGAGCTTTGGCGCCGAGGGGCACGCTTGGCTGCGTCGGGGTTTTAGGAATCCTGGAGAGGTGGGATCGGGTGTCGGGGATAGGGCCATCCAGCAACGCTTTGATGTACCGTGCCGGCGTGTCACTAGATGTCATGTGGTTTAACGTGGTAAGAGATGCATTTCCAAAGCAGTAGGCGCAGTGCAACTCGGAACAAATGTCGAGGAGGCGCGGAGCTACGAAAGGTCACGGCCAAGCGGATCGTAAGCTGGGCCGTGAACCCATGGAGCAGTGGTCATTTCAGTGATCTCTTCACAGTTTGAAGTTGTCCCGTTTATATTTTAGTAGGCGCTGGTTCGAGCTTGGCCGTCTAGCCAGCCCAAGTGGCCTTCTCCCCACCGTTTCAGTGACGCTATCTGAGATCCGCCCGAGAGGCAGCTGTCGGAGTATTTGAGTGCTGAAGTGACGGGATCCCAGATTACTGGAGTTCCGAACACTTGGTTGCCGCATCACGCTGCACTGGCCAACCTCCGCGCCGGGTGGAGTCGCTACTCGTCCCGATCAGCCTGTCCCGCTGCACGGGGCCCATGACCCCACAGACGGCGGGCTGCAGCAGAGAGGCCCCTGCAGACGGGCGCCGCCCGACGGACCGAGAGCCCCGGGCGAGCCGACCGGGCCGACGCCTCCGCGGGGACGTGGAGCTACTGCAGATTGGCCGGAGCTGCTGAGCGGCTGGAGCATCGCACCGACCCACTGCTGGGGTTTGAGCCACTGCGAGATGACTGGTGCTATTGCTAACAGCCGGCTAGTGGTGGTTATGTATGCCTGTTATCCTTCAGATATGTGCTTGAGACATGTCGCAAGAGATGAACGGTGGCATGTTCTGTCCGGTGTTTATATGTCGGAGGTGTAGGGAGACCGTTGTATCGTGTCAAGCTTGTCAATTCTAGGTTTGTGAGATCATCTTGGAGCGTCCATGGTTTGTCGGCTAATCTGTTGTTACTTGCTTAGTATACAAGCACTCTGGCTCGAGTTTTGGTCGGTTATTGTACCGTTTGACGATGACTCTGCGAAGAAACTATACTTCAAATGGTCTCTGCTGCCATAATTCCTCAGCTGGATAGCTGTTCAACTACTTTCTTTCCCTGGCGTGACATACCGGAGCCACTCTACGAGCCTGGCTAGTTGGCAACGCTACCCAGTAGCCAGTGCCGGAAGCCGATTAAATGTTTGTCCTTAAGCCGAAGTGCCGTCGGACAGCATGTTGACATTATCCGTTCAGCGATGTAGAAAAGCTGCAGCGCGATTTAACACCGGTGGCACTCGTCAGGACTTCTCGGTATTGTCTGGAGGATCAATCAGATTCCATCAGACTTCCTTTAATCTCAACCGTTGATCAATCACTAATCCCTCGATTGTCCTTCTGTTCAAATACCACCACAAATAACAGCAGCATCGTCTACATCAGGAACTAACGTTCAGCTTTTCTTTATTTTGACAGCAGCCCCTCCATAGCAATCACGTCCATCGATGCTGCACTAACCGTCACCGTGCCCATGACCTTATACCACCAATCCAGTTGATTCTTTTGCACCTGTCGGGGCGGACGGTCGACTCGCCGGGGCGTTCAGACATCACCTGTCGCCGGCGGTCCTCCAGCGGGCCGTGTCCGCCCAATAAACAGGCCCGCGTGCCGATAGCGTCACATGCCGACCCGCCGTGCTCATGTCACGTCACGGGAAGCCGTCCCCGGAGGCGGCGCTGGGCGCTGGGACTGTCACTCGGACGGTCCGGGTAGATGTATAGTTAGTTCTGTGCCCGGCCCATCGAACTGATCACCAGCGGGTGCTAACAGGCGCTAGTGCGACTGGCAGGACGTTCATGGAAGGCCATTGGTGAACGTATGGAGGGCTCTGGATCGTTTGACACGGCTGGCCATTGTTAAGGCCAATGAACTGAAACGGACAATAATGGCAGGCTGTACGTCTGCAATTGGCCTCTAAGCTCGACAGCGGTCTACGAACAATGATACAACGCAGATTATTGTTCGAAGAGACTGGCGTCGCAGCCATTGGAACCGTGCGATCGTTCAGCTAGTGAAGTCCCGAGCATCGTACACGTTGCCTGCAGTGCTCGCTTGTAGTCTGTGTATTGGAACAGGTCACAGGTCTAGCGTCTGAGGCCAGACCTGTCTGGCCTGTCAACACCATTTGTCTGTCTGTGCATTCTCCTTGCAGGCTATGCCTTCGCACGATGTGCACAACTGCACGCCGCATTGAACAGTGAACAGTGGAACACGATGAGTGACCAGAACATGCACCTGTCTTCTTTGGGGTGGCCTCGGCGACTGGATGTCGTGTCCTGTCGTGAGGCCGGGACAGCATGGTAGCGTTCGCCCGCCCGGGAAGGCACACCTGGTTTCCCTGACCAACAATCCCTGACGGGAGGCGGGACGACAGCCCGAAGCGGGACTGTCGACGCTGGTCGCTGTCTGGAGTGGTAGAAGTAGCCACCCTTCAAGGAGCTGGTGGCAGCTGGCCTCTCATTGGTATGTTGGAAGCCCATCCGGTACACCGATGCCTGCTGAATGATGCCTGACTGATGACTGATGCCTGGCTTGACCGTGATGGTGGTTAGATGCGAACCTTAGGAGGACACAGCTATCCTCGCCAACGCATGCTCACATCTGTCAGGAATGACGCACTAAAGGCCGCCGTCCACTGCGACGGAATAGTGGACGGCGGCCTTTACTCTTCGAACACCCTCTATATGAGGCATTCCTGCGCATGAAGAGTTGAACGCTTTAACTCAAGCGTTCCCGACTGAAGCATCGCGTTATGCATTCGCCAGCCTCTGCCTCATACCAAAATAGAAAGGAGCTCAATCGAGAGTTATGTACATTCCCGATGGTCACTGGTCAGCTTCTTATTCGCCCGACAACAGGCTTTGGTGCGGAATGCTGCTTTGAAATTGGTTGCGATTCATGAATAAAACATCGGTACCGGCGCACGGCTATGCCAACTGCTGAAGAACAATATATCTTTTCCAGTTTTTTTTTGTGACTCGATTTATTTGGCGTGTTAGGTTTCATTGCGTCATCCTTATGAATATTAGGTAGATAAAACTTGAAAGGTCCGACACTGTTTTTCGCTTGAGTGGTACTTACATCAAGGATAGACATTTCCTTCCGAACATTTCTTCATACCATACTCATGACGCTACCTTGAGCAACACAATTTTACATACTTTGAGTCATGAATCGCACTTCGTGAGTATCGTTCCTTTCTTTACCAGTCCCTCTGTATCCGTATTCTGCTTTATCCGTCGAAGTTCCTGCTATTTCCGTTCTCTGTGGGCCGCTGCCGGCTTTTCCCTGGCCCTCCTGAACCAACCCGTCCCACCTGTCGCTGACCTCTGCAGTCTCGGCCGAGGGTCGGTGTAGAAAACAAACACCGCTGGCGACTGCTGGGCCGGCAGCGGGAGACGCCGCCGCCTCCGACCGGGTGTAACGGTCTGGGAACGCAGCGCGGCGCCGGCTGGCCGGACGGTGCTATCTCTCCGGCCATCCCTCCCTCGCCGGCCGCTGCCGCTATTGCCTCAGGGCTCAGGCGATGGGTGCTGACTGTTGAGAGCCATGAGTCATGCAGATGCGCTGGGTGCTAGTTGATGTTGGGTGCTGCTGCATGCTGGGTTTGCGCCTTCAGTGATTAACATTGCGCATGGGAGGAATAACCCATGCCGGTCAGCTGATAAGTCTAGTTTTCTGAACCCTGCGCAGCCGGCCCGTGCTTCATGACGTCCTTTGCTCTACGTCTTCCATCGTAAAGATGGAGCCAGATCATGCGCTAGTTCCATCTGGCCATGACCTCAGGCTAACCTACCTGTCTGCCTGCTGAGGTGTGCTATGATTCGCTCGGCTCACCGCATCGATCTGGTATTCCCACACCAGCCAGCAGATGTGCCCACTCAGGACTTTGGCCGTCTGCTGAATGGTCATTACCGGATGATCCGATCCTTCTCTATCGGACCGACCATCGCACACTCCCAACATGTTTATGTGACGCCGCGTCTGTGGGCCCATCTCCATTGGACTGTATCGACAGCTCTATTGTGTCGGTCCTGAGCCGTCGTTAGTAACACCCACGGCTGTCTTCCTGGCCCGCCACTGTTGCCATCTCAGCATCCCGAACATTCCGCGGTGATGAAGGCTGCGTCTCGCTTCTGTCTAGCCAGGGTACATGAGAACTGGCCGTCGAATACGTTCACATGCGGCCTATCACAGCCACTCAGCATCTACTCGACTCCAGCTGACGCCGAAACATTCTGAACACTCGTGCGAGCCCCCAGACGAGCTGCCGTCGGAGCTGCTGAGACGCTACAGGGCCGACGCGGTGACGGCGCAGAATATTAATCACTTTCTCTGATCGCGTGGTCTGTGTTGGAATCTGTCTGGCTGCGTGAGTAAATACCAATTGTGCCATGTCGTGATGTCAGGAGCATGGCTGCCTCTCAGACTTGCAGAGTGCGGAGCGTATTTCACTCTTGCTTTTGACAACGGTTGCGTCGGTATATTTGTGTAAAAACAGCCTTGTTAGTTGCAGAATGTAGAGTATCGGCGTTAGCTCCAGCGTACGACACTCTAGCATTCGCCACAGCAACCCTGAGTGCCTGCCTTCTGCCGCCCCTGGCCGCGCCGTCCCCCCTCCATCTCCGCCTGCCTCCGCAGACATCAGTCTGATCTCCGGCTGTCTCCATGGGCCCATCGGTTGCATCACCCCGCCTGCTACCGGGCAGACTCCTGTCACGTGACCATTCCAGAGCCGTCCCGCTGGGGCAGACACATGTCACGTGATTGCTAGCCCCTCGCCGTGCCGCCGAGACGGGGAGTCGTGTGATGGCGCTGGAACGGGGACTGGATGGGACGGGCTGTCGCCAGACGCGACCATCCCCCGTGGTGCGGCACAATGTCACCCCCAGATGCCGACCGCTGCTCGATGGGTAGGGAGGGCGTTTCGCAACCGGCTTTGTACCCCACCTGTGACGGCGAGCGCGACCAAACGATTGGAGATGCCGCGGCGGGAGACCGGGCGTCGTAAACGCTATTGATAGCCGGGGTTCAGCGAGCAGTCACGATGGAAGGTGGGCTAGTTAAGGGCGATCGAACCCACCACGGTCAGGGGCGTGGGAATGTTTTGCAACAGATGTTATTGGGGCACATTTCAACGGAGTGCCTCCATGAGCAAACACGAGCATCTAGCTGTTAAACACGACTCCCTGACGGCCACAAAACTGCAAACACTGCAGGAAACGGTTCCATTTTTCCGTGCGGGTCCGTTTTGCCGGGTTGCTGTCACTCTCGTGTGGGCCGGCTCGTTGTGTTGTTCGCCGGGCCTGCCGTCAGTTCGGGGCCCGTTTCGGCGAATCATGTCCTATGACGAGCGCTACTCGGCCTTGACTCTGGCTGATTGCCGGAACAGCCGGCAGCGGCAATTGTTGGTCAATCAAAACACCGACACACCCGTGCAGGCACCAGGTGAATGATCCTTTAGAGAGTTCAGACCACTTAAACCGTGGTCTGCCGGAGCCGTAGAGCCCAGAACGCGGTCAAGTTCATATGTCCGAACGCCAATTTTCACTTTCAGTCGTGCTGTCTCCATAAGTGGTCGGTCGTTTTCTGCGTGTCATAATAAAGACGTTTCGAAGCCCCGCTGGTTGGAGCGTATTGTACGGGACACACGCTTTCTTCACCGTTTATCGTGTTATGGCTGACTGGCAACTAGGGCAACACCGCGAACGCGTGTCATCATTAGGTTTCAAAAGCTGCTGTGACAGCTTTTTCTCGGCGGAAGTCCTTGATGACCTCTTCTTTGGCTTGCCGGTGCTGACAATTCTGAAACGCTTTGATTCACACAAGGCTCCGTAATTGATCCGTCTGTATTATTCCCTTCTGGATCTGGGTCGCCCCGTTTACCGGTGACCCGACAGACAGTTTTATCGGTAATCGCCTTTCATTATTCGCTCGGCGAGCTCGCCGCCTTCCGGTCTGTTCCTCCACTCGAGAAGTGTGTCCAAAACGACCAGTGACCCACTCAACTGCTCTGGACCCACTCAACTGCTCTGTATTAGAGACATATAGTTGACACTATAGACGACTAACGAGACCTCTCACGCCTGTCAGCTATCATGGTGGTCTCTGTTCGACCCGTCTATCCGCCACGTGCAGCCGTGAGCTGGTGTTTTGACACTACAGGATCTGCTGCCTGTCCAACCGGCTACCGCACGGCGTCAGAGTCGGATCAGGCGCTAAATAAGAGCCGGCACTTTATAATTATTCAGTGACGAGACATCAGGCAGGTGCAGACCCTACGTGACGACGTATTTGTACTGCGGCTGTCAATTTATTTACCTTATCTGTCTGATCCCATGAGACTTGAATGACACCGAGCGGGAAATGGCCTTCGAGTAAATAAGCCTTCTGAGTGGAAAAGTGGTCGGCGAAGTTGTGGTAAGGCATGCACGTTGAATCCGTGATCCAGGATTCAGACAGGTTTTCCTCGGAATGATTTAGAACAAATATAAATTAACATTCGTGTGTGAGCCTGTCTCACTTGTGGTCATTGCTGCTCTGATGCACAACGCCCAAAAGCAATGCACCTAATTGCACCATGGGAATGGTATTTTGCTTGCGCTTTTATTTTTAGCATACTCATTGGCCCGTGGCCGTCTAGAAAGCAAGTTATGCTAATAATAATACAACATTTATTAAATTACACTATGCAACAGTCATTTTGTTCCTGAGTAACGACCGATTTTTTTGGACTCATTGGGTCCCATTATAACCGAAATGGGCATTTGTTTTGATCTGAAAATGCTTTTCCGGTTTTCAGAGACGGTTTTCGATTTTTGGCCCCGAAATTCGGTTTTTGGCCCACTGTGTCCGGTGTAATTGAGTAATCGACTCGCGGTAACTTTCATCGCCCTTCCTATGCCACAAGCTTTCGAATGATATCCGGTTTTGCATATTTGCGTGTAAAAATAACGTCATAAATCTATGTTAAAGTAAGAAAATATTGAAATTTTGTAAAAATTCGACATTTTTTTCGATTTCATTTCAAAATAGAGAAAAAACTAAAGGCCCTATCCAAATTCTGAGCCCAGTTCCTTGAAGAGCATTCAATTTCCGTTCGGAAGGTACTATTTTAGTGCATTTTATCGGTTTACTGTGGCGTCCAGATTGAGTCACTTGAAAAACGGGCCCCCAACAGATCAAGATTCTGAGCGACAGGACTGCTCAAAAGTAAGTTCCTGCGTGTGACCCGAGGTCACAAGGGGTCAACAAAATGACCTCAGTTGACCCCTCGTTGATCCTATGGCGTTAACATACGTTATCAGGTTAATGCTATGTGATATGACTTAGGATATGTGTTTAGGTTAACTTAATCTGGACGCCACAGGAATCCGATAAAATGCACTAAAAAGGTACCTTCCGAACGGAAATTGAATGCTCTTCAAGGAACTGGGCTCAGAATTTGGATGGGGCCTTTAGTTTTTCCTCTATTTTGAAATGAAATCGAAAAAAATGTCAATTTTTTACTAAATTTCAACATTTTCTTACTTTAACATAGATTTATGACGTTATTTTTGCACGCAAATATGCAAAACCAGATATCATTCGAAAGCTTGTGGCATAGGAAAGGCGATGAAAGTTACCGCGAGTCGATTACTCAATTACATCGGACACGGTGGGCCAAAAACCGAATTTCGGGGCCAAAAATCGAAAATCGTCTCTGAAAACCGGAAAAGCATTTTCAGATCAAAACTAATGCCCATTTCGGTTATAATAGGACCCAATGAATAAGAAAAATTCGGTCGCTTTCCAGGAACAGAAAATGTTTCATTTTTTGTTGCATAGTGTTATTGTCCGAATATACTACTGTGCTATCGTTACCACGGGTCCAACACATATCCCAGTGCCTTGACCTGTACCTGAGAGCTTAGTTGGGAGTTGGGACCTTGGTCTCGGCGCGTCAGTAACCGCGGCGGATGCCCGGCTCCGAGCCGACCGAGGCCTCGCGAGGCCGGAGCTCACGTTTCTGGAGCCAGGTGTGGGACGGATCGGCGGCCGGCCCGGACAACAGCGGGCCTATATATGGGTGACCGGTCACGCGATCGATCGGCGCCAGTCACCCCCCCCCCCCTCCCCCCTGACCGATCGGTCGGCCCATCTGCCGCCCGAATCTCCCTTGGCTGAGAGGGACCGAGGCACGAGGCTGTGTCACTATGCAAAAGTGTTAGCTGGGGATGTTGATGAATGAATGTGATGATGTTTTTTGTGAGGTTATATTGTTGCATATTACGACTTGTAGGGCGTGATGCACCGCCAGATTACTGGTAATGCCGACCAAACGTTTCATTGTAGTTCCTGGGCGATACCCTGCCACAGCGCCATCGCACTGTAGTTCCCTATAGTGATATCGGCCCACGCTTCCCCAAGACGGGTGGCTATTCCCGACCCACGTATTCCAGCCCTGCCCGTAGCTGCCTGTGCCAGGGAGCGTCCGGCGGCGCCGGCCGGGCGGGGGGTCGGTCCCGGTCGGCCGGGAAATGCCACTGACATTCCGCTCTGTCTGTTTCAGGTGAGTTACGTCTCGTGTTCGAGAGAGGGGACGGTCGGCCCAGCGGTAACGGTAAGTGCATTTGGAGCACCAGGGAGCGGTGGTATGTGCCTGTGCCGTGTTGCTTCGTTCCACCGAGGAATCAGTGACCCCGCAAGGACGCAGCTTTGTTTGGGATTCCCGCTAAACTCTTGTGTGTGTTCAGTCTTGTGCAATTCACACCTGCCAGCGAGAGTATGCATGGATGCATTACATCACATGCCTCGTTTGAAACGTTTTAAGAAGGGTGCGGGTTCCAGTTTGTGTTATAAGAGTGGATAGTCTGGTCGGATTTGGAAGATTATCCGCTGCATGCGAGCAATGATGGACCGTGACTGGGGTCGGTTTGAATCTTGAGAACGTGTGCCGTTATGCTCATAGAATTTTCATGAGGGAATAGCGGACAGCAACGCTTCATAGTCGTATAGTGCCACACACATAATCACCTCATATCCCCATAACCACAGCCACCACCATGATGAGCCACACTCAGCACCATACGTCATCTATTGCTGCCTGCCGGTTTGGCTTGTGCGGTAGCTCGGTTAGGCGTCTTGCCTTCCCTGCGGCAGCATGCAGTGCGAGGGCCGTTCGGTCGCCAGGCCCCGGCGCGGCGAGCGAATCCTCCCCGGAGGCCCTCTCGACCGGCCGCTGTAGACCCCTCAGAGGCTGCCCACTGCCCAGCCGTCCGCGCCGTCTGCCCGCCAGCAGCCATTATATTCAACGCTGCAGAGCTGTTGATGGGAGCCTCCGTGAACTCCTCAGCCAGGGTACAGCCTTCAACGGACTGTGGTCGGATGCTGCATCCATGTCACGTCTGGAAACGGGAAAACGGCATGATGTCATTGTAGATGGTGGTACTGGTGAAAAATAGACGTCGCCTGCTGCAGTGGCGAACCGGCCTCCGAACGAAGCTCTGTGACAGCTTGAGTGGGAATGGATGCTGATTATTTTTGTGAGCTGTGTCTCGAGTCCGCTTGCTGTAGGCAATTAACATTGATCATATGTATAAAAAATCGCCGCTTATTTTAAGCTGTCAGGAGATGATTCATTTCAGCACTGGGCAATGGCCACTCAAAATCTTCTCCTACGGGGCTCAGAGCAGGGCGTTCCAGGGCGCAAATGTCTTCTTCGAAGGTTCGGGGGGATGCGTCTGATAAGGACGTCCAGAGAGGTCTGGCCTTGGCATGGCCGCTCCTGCACACGGACCTGGCTGCCGGAAATAATTTGCACGCGCATCGCTGCGCCACCAGCCGCTCATGCTAGGGCCATGTTTCATAGTCGGGATTTATTAGCACCTCGGGAGAGGCTACGGGTGAAGACGTGTTTGGCCTTTGAATCGCACCGCAAACGCCGCCAGTCCAGATTGCTCTTCATATACCCTGCCAAATACCTTAGGACTGAGTTCCTGCGGGCATAGCTACATAATCTCAAAAAGGCAATATAACTCCATTTATTTTAATCTGCATGCCGGGGCTATCTGAGACGGTATCATTGCTCTATGTCAGGAGTTTTAGTCATCAGTTTGGGCTCATAGTATGAACTACTGCCAAGCCGCCTGATCTAACAGCACCCACGATCCGTGACCTGCGGTCTAAACGCCGCCTGACCAACAACTGCGCCGTGGACGTCTCCGACGAACCCCGGCACAGTCCTGCGCTCGCCACAGTCTGTCCGCGGTACCGTGAAATTAGAATATTGTCTGAGCGGCTCAAGAGATTTGCTGAACAATGAGCTGTGATAATTGACGTGACTTGCTTATGGTTAAGTGGTCATGAAATTGGAGGCTTTTCTCCCGAACTGTGTAGTTGATCGGTCATTTTAAACAGCCCTCGTGTTAGCATTAAACATGGTGAGTGGACGTTTGCTGCGCAATTAGTATAATCAGTTAGTTTTTATGCAGCTTTTGTCGCTTTGACAAAATGAGAAATGTAACTACACGTTTGCCTCTGCCGTCCACCAGCACAAGACCTCGAAATGAAATGGAGCCAATAGCGTTAGATGAAATATCAACAGCATTACCACCATTAGCGGCGATGGATTTGTGACGAGTTTTATGGGACATTCATTGACAAATAATGCAGAAGGACATCGAGATAGCATGTCCAATTTCCATTTGTATTCTTTCGATGTAAAGCAATGACTCAGCGAGATGTTTGATAAGCAGAGACCTTCCATGAAGCTCATTGAAGCTATCGTGAAACTTCTTACTATATTTAGCGTGGTGGTCAGTGTTATCTCAAACAGGTCTGGGTTCTGAGTGACTTCTTTGGATGCTCTTATCGTAAAAGTGTGTTACTGTAAATTCTTTACATACTTTTGACGTGCAATCTGAAAACCCCTCGTTCAATTTTTGTTGATTGCTGCTTGTAATGGGATAAGCTGAACTCCGTGCTAAACGGTCACGGAGGCGCTGTTGTCTGCATTTATGGTGCGACTAGCACAATATCTGCACTTTATGGCCCCATATATTGTCGCAAACTGAAAATGGCGACAGCTGGGCGTTGTAATCCTCATATTTTCACCGTTTGGCAGCATGGATTAAACTGAACACCCGATCGCAGCGGCTCGTTGTCAGAGGGGTTACAGTTCAACGTTGCTGGACTGCGCTCATCTGGGAAACTATTCCGTAAACGGCTTATTGGTGTGCCAGCGGCTGCAGCGCTCACCCTGCCTCACCCCCTCGCGTCCGCCGGGCCGATCGGGCCGACCCTTGACCCGAGCCGGCGTCAGATGTCGGGCCCCCGGGCTGTGTAGCTGACCCCTGACCCGCGGCTGGCGGCGCGCCAGACTGGGAACGACCCAGAAATGACCCGCGCCGCGCCGGCCCGCCGTCGCGTCACTTTCAGACGACGGCATTGTGGCGGCGCGCCGGCCCGATGACGAGCTCATTGACGGCTTTTTGTTGGTTTTTGTGGCGGGCCCCTAATGGTGCCGTCGTCATGGGCACGCCGTTGATGCCACGCTCTGCAATGGGATGCTGGGATGCCGAGCTGATCGTCTTGTTTCATCAGCCGGCCCTTTTTGTTAGACGAAAATCGGTGGAAAATGCAATGCGCAAACTGATTCACGCATTGATGGTATAAGTTTGCGTGAGTGCACATTATATTGGCAGAAATTTTTTAACATCGGGACGTTTCACCGAAGATTGACTTACTTGAAATCAGCATCGTGGACGGTGGAATAAAATAAGACTGAGCAAACCATGCTCATATGTGAGTAGTCACTGACAAGTGAAATCTTAGCACAAGTCACTGACTTTGACGTGAAGCGTCGTAAAATTGGCGTACCGGACCAGTAAAGCTGACAAGACATCATCCAAAATTTTACGAGACATGGGGATTTTGCGCACGCTACGGACAATTGTTATCAGTTTGTCAAGCACCTGAGCGTGTGTCATACCTTTGGCATGCTGGTGCTTACCATGAACACCGCACACCACGCAACAACCCCACCGATTTCCAGTATCCACCTACGTGCAACGCCACGCTGGACGCTACCGGAATATTCCAGCCGGTGTCAAATCACGCACGCCCCTGAAACGGAACACCCCCCAACACGTTGTTTCTGGACCCGGGGGTGGTTCGATGGAGTCGGAAAACCCGAACCGGCGCGGCGTGGCGGTACTTACCGCAGGTATACGCCCCACGGAGACTGTCGCCCCAGGGCAGCCGTCAGCTGATATGTGACCCCACCGGCGGCCGTCAGATGACCTTGAATGAGACCCGACCCGGGAGCGTGTTCCCCATTCCAGCGCTGGGGAGTTGAGAGTCTGCGAAGAGCATTGTGGCATGGATGACGGAAAGTTCGATCCGACAAGTGTCTTGGGAGCGTCGGTCTGGGTTGGATTGGACCGATGACTCGGCAGTGAGGCACTGAAACTTGGCACTGAAATCACGGTACCTATCATTCATCTGATTTCATGCAGACAGGAATTTATTCCCGGGCTTCAATAAAAAAATAATAGCGTGTTTTTATCTTTGAATGCTAGATTCCGTAATTGGTTCTACAGGGTGTTTCACTAAAAGTGTCAAAAAGTAAATGCCTATTAAAGATATATAGAATATGCAAATCACGTGGCTGCGCACGTGGCTTTGTTGCAAATTTTTGGACATTTATTATTTATCCATTTAAGATATATTTTACACTCATACGGAGCGAGGGCAGGAGGCCAAAGTTACTAGTCATTTTTTTCCTTATGCAGAACAAGAACAGGTTATTTACACCGCAACAGGAGGGATGAATTACACTTATGTACATTTGGTGTCATCAGAAACATTGAAACCGTATGCCGACTTTTCAGGAAACTTTTTACTCTCTCACCTCGCTACGTTCCAGATTATAAAAGTTTCAAAGGGCTTGTTGAGAGGTTTAAAAGGGTTCCTTCGATGCCGGTTCCAGTCCAAAAAAGGCGGGGTTGCCCCCACCTCTCGGCGGAAACCGTTGAGAAGGTCAGGGTCTTTTTGAGGGCCTTTGAAGATAACAAGAAGCTAATTCCAACATCAGAAGTAGCCAGGGCCTTACAAGTTATTAAAATCAACCACTGTAACGGCTGTAGCCACCAGGAACTGACTGGACCAGAAGCTCCTGGGCCGAATAATCAGCTGCCTCGCCGCCCGCCCCTGGCCAGCGCGAAGCCCCGATCTGTCACCGCTAAGCCTCTGGTTTGGTCAGTGACTCAGTAGCTCTCGCAGAGCTGAGGAAGACTCAAGTCGCATCACTTCGGGAGCTGAAGAGCACAATTCAAGGCTTTGCCGACAGTCTGGACGCTGAAGATGAAAACGGGCTGTGAGGCACCTCCGGACACGTGCCGAAACGGTGCATCAAAAGAAGGGGCAGATGTGTGGAATAGGTTTGAGTGACGGTGATATCGTTTTTATGTATTCAAATGTCCAACAATTGCGGATGAAATGATATGCAAATTTCCTTAGAAAACATTGTTATTATGTGCATTATGACCTTTTACTTTTTGACACTTTTAGTGAAACACCCTGTATGTATGACAGTCCCTAAGGTGAGCATTCTTATATTGACCTTATCCCCATGGTATTTGACGAACCCACGCCGGCCTGTGATGCCACGAGGGCCGTGGATTCCAAGGGTCGGCCGTATTCTTTTGTTCTTCTGGTCTCTGGGTGCTCGGCGCGAGTTCCTTATTGTCCGCCAGGCTCGGATCGCATATCAATCGCTTCGAGGCCATCGACATGAACGTATCAAAGCCGTCTCGAGTGTCGGGATGACCGGCGTTTCCCTAAAATGGTCGATCGAATGGCAACCATCCGGTCCACGTGCTATTGAGGGCGTGGGCGGCCGGTCGGCCCCATACCTGGGCCTTCATTGAGCGACTATTTTAAATACTTTTTCAACTAGCTACCAGTGTTGCTGGTAAAACCCATCGCTCGAATCCTAGAGGCATTGCTCACGGTTCTGTGGACCATTGCTGGCCTCGCGTGACGCGATAGGCCCGTGCGCGGCCTCGCCGATTGAACCCATGACACGCAGCACGGCGCATACTCCAGTTGACGGGCCCACATCACGGGACTGTGTTTCCCTGTGGGTTGCCGTTCTGAGAGCGTGGCTGTCCCGGGAAGACGCCCACTCGGCGCCGGCCGACATGACTGGTATGTGGCCGGTCGGTAGTCGTTATCTCTCCGGTGTCATCCGCTGCTGTTCAGGTGGCATTCCGTGGGGCACGGCCGCTGTCGAACATGTGATAATAACGTCACGACTGCGGAGTGGCTCAGAGATGTTCAGACTCGGGACTTCCGTACTCCGGGGTGGTGTTATGATGAGTTTGGCAGTTTGGCGTGGGATCTCGTGCCTCATCCATCTTACAGTAACAACACACACACACTGACTGGGCTAGGCGCTATCTGTAGATCCGATCAGTTTGATGGATTCATGAGAAAATTTGGTGGGTAAATGACAGGTGGTGGTGGTGCCTGGTACGTATGAAGTCACTTATTGTCCTCAGGCCTGCATGTGTTTCTGCAAGTGTCGGTCATGCGATTAAGTTATTGTTTTCCCTTGCATTGTCGATGCTTTTAAGTCGCGTTGTAACATCGTGTGGTGAAGATTAACTATTCCCATTGTATGTTTGACCTGATAGCGATTTTGTCGGCGGATCAGTGTGGAATTAAACTGTCGTGGACTCTTTCCTGGGTGACGGAATACGCCGCCGCCAATTAATTGGCCCGTGATAGATCTGTGATGCCGCAGCACATCTAAAACGATCGACGACTTTCTCCCCAGAAATGATTTGCGTTCCGAGGGATATTGGACGTGGCTTCAAATTGGGTGTTTTTGATCGGGCCACGCCGCCGCGTCGCACCGCGCCACGCCGGGCCTCGGGTGACCTCTCGGCCAGAGCCAGGGGCACAGATCCCGTTTGAGGAGGATGTATCGGGTCGAGAGCGGTCCGACTCCCCGCCTTCTCTTGGCATGGTCCCAATTAGAACGGTTAACTCGCGTCGGCTGATGGCATGACCTCTTGATGTATGCGCGTTGTTTGACATACCTACTTCCCAGTGCGTTGAGAGTGAAGATTCTCTTCCAACATGTTCTAGAGCTTCAGAGCTGTGCCATGAGCTGCTGCGCCAGTTAGCTGCGCAGTTACGAGGCCTCTCTGAGGTGTGGTGCGCCGTCGGTCAGGAGCGCCTCGCCAGTCACCCACGTGCATTATAAAGTGCGCCGATCCCGAACAAGCGGCGAGCCGCCCCAAGCCGGTTCAAGGTGTACCGCCCGGCTGGTAATGCGCAACGGTGACGTCATTGGCCATAATAGCGTCACAGGTAACGGCCAGCGCCGGCGGAGTCGTCATGGCGCGACTGCTCTGAGTCGAGAGGAGGCGGAGGACAGACTCCAGAGCCGGGCGGGGGCGGAGGCAGACCCGCCGGTCGGTAACGCGGGCCGACACACGCCTCTCGCGCACCTGTTACCTCGCCGGAGACAGATGCGGCGCACCACCGCGCCACTAACGGTGTACCGCCGCACCGAGTGGACAGCTGACGAACGGTGACGTCCTGGCTCGGGACGAACCGGCACCGCAAGGTCAAACGCGCTAATGGCAGGGACCGTAATTAAACACGTAATTGGCATTTCATCGGTGACTTATTGTCCACCTGTTAATTTATTCATACGCTGTGTGTGCCTGAGGCTTATTTACCGTTTCACTACATGAGATAACTCGTTTGTAGACGAGATTAGACCCGGCTGTTATTAATTAGGGAATGTCATGAATGAGGCTGTCCTATTAGAATACTCCCTGCATGTGTGAAGCCGGTTACTCATGTTGAGTCGCTGAAAATGCATCATAACCGTGCATCAGCAGGCTTTTGTCGAGCCTCTTCCCCGCCCAAATTCGTCGTGATTGCTATGCAATTACCATGTGCTTTGTTTGCGCCACGGCTTCCTGTTATATTTTGAAGACGATGTATGTGCCATTTCCGTATTCACTGGCCTTTCAAAGATGAGCAGTATGCATGAATGTTTTAATTATTTTTACTTAAACTTTTTTGTTGTTTGTTTACCTATACCTTTTGATATGTTCCTTTGTCGCGATTTTTGATTTATGTGCCAGAACAGTCAATTTAATTAAAGGGCATTGAACTTCATAAGTTGCCAATGAAGATAAGCATACATAGACATGATGCAAGATCAGTCGTAGTTATCGAGAAAGACACAAACTAGTTTTATTGAGCTTACGTTTTCTTTAAATGCGGAAACGCCGTTATCCATTTCCGTTTACTTTTTTAACGAAATAACTACATAACTCGACTTCCGTTATTAGCCGCACCAGTTCAGCTAACTGGGATGGCACCACAACGACTCATGATTGCCCACAAACCCGGCTTCTTTGAGCCTCCGTGTCACATTAGTTCGGGCGAATTACGTAATGGAATCAAATGCATCAGAACTCGTGACAGTTGATTCCTTTAATGCGCCATCATTGTACCGGTTCACCGCTGGAATGCTGGCTGCACTGATGGCGCGGCTCAGCCCGCTGCGTCTGTGATATGCGGCACGCGCACACCCCGTGCCGCTCTGTGCCGAACGGGTCGTTAGTGGGTTCAGCTCGCGCCTGGCTAACCCTGACGGCGCGGCCCCACCCAGTTGGGTTCTTGCGGACCCAGAGGTCCAACCCACGGCCGGCGCAGGCTCTGTCGCTTGTCACCGTGACTGGAACCGTGTCGTGCCGTGGTTCGCAGCAGACCAGGTGGCCAATTCAATGTCTGCAGTTTTTTCGGCATTCTACTTGTTATTCGAAACTGTGGTATTGTCATAAACACGTGAATCAACTTTGTTAAATGTCGCCTGGCCGAGAGAGACAGTAAAATATTGTCCCGTCGCTTGTCGATGCGGTTTCCGTGAGCGGCAAAATGACCCTGTCACGGTAGATTCTGGATGTATTCCATGCAGATGTGGAAGGGGATGGCTTCTGCTCTTGATATAGGGGCCAGCATGACCTGGACGCGTTCGTTACTCAATCCTGGATGGCCGGAAAGTGTCTCGTGCTGCTTCTCTCCCCGATAACCCCCGGGCACATGGCCTACATGCAGTGTCGCCTCGTGATGAAGTAGACTCGATCTCGTGATATTGAGCCTCGTGAGTCGTGACCGGAGCATACCCCGAAATGGGAATCTCTTCCGCGCGGATGTTCCTGATTTCCTTCTTACCAGTACGTCGAACGTGCTGATGGCTCTGTCACTCGCTGTCGTTTCTTTCTTTCAAACCTGAGTTGTCAGGTGGCAACATCTCAGGCAAAATATTCATGGCAATGCGCCTGCATTCTGCAACTACACGGATCTACAATGCGACCATGGAACAGTCAGTCACCTTCTCGTATCTGTCACCTCAACAATGCCTCTAACTTGAAACATTCTGACACGTCTGTGCCCCGACATACTCGTACATAGTTCCGTCCATTGACAGCTGCCTCGCCCCGGTGAACTTTTCCAAGACCGTGCGTATTTCACCGCTGACAACACATTCACAGTGCTGTCTGCAATCACATTAGCGCCGAATCGTGTCCTTGCAATGCAAACGGTCACCCTAGCCTTCACAGGTTCGTGAGGTGTACCAACATAGTGTCACGAGCTGTAACTAGCCGCTCATTAAACAATGGACGTCCTATTGTCTTTTGCGACCCCTTATTGTCTTCATCCACTTCCACTTCCTTGCATTTGCATGCTTTTATGTGCTCTTACCCGGTAAATTAGTCGTTTTTTTCGGCATTGTGATGCACCTGTGCATGTAATGAGTGAGTAGGAATGCAATGAAGGACTCGCGAGTAGTTGTGAGATCGCGTCGATCCGCCAAGTGCCCGCGACCTCTCCCGTCGCGGCGGCGGCACTGCTGCCGAGGTCGAGGTCATCCGGCGCCACTGAGCCCCGGCCCCATTGATGGGAACAGCCCTGAACGGCGGCCGTGATGGCTGATGAAGCGCTGCATTGTTGCGATGCATTGTTTTGCGTCGTTGAGTGTGTCCTCAGCGGATGCGGTCAGGCCCCCGACTAGTCAGGTGTCGTGCTGTGGCTTAGCTTATGAGCGGGTCTTGTCTTAGGGGCCCCTCCTTAGCACATAGTCTGGTCTCGATTACCGAAGGCCCTCAGCGAAACTACGCAGCGCAGCTCGTCGTGAGTTCATAGCCATTCACAGCTCCCATTATTGTCATCCATTCACGACGCTGCTCTTTCATGCTCTCGACACCTCATCGAAGTCGGTTTCAGTCGCCTTTCAAACCTCTCGAGCCACTCGAGAGACGGACGAGCGCGGCTCGCCGCCCGGACGAAGTATGATCGCTTTTCAGAAGCTCACTGCGACTGAATCAGCCCCGCCCAGCCCCCGTTATAACCACATCCGTCTCCTGCCGACAGCCGACAGTAGCTCCACCGCAGAGAACCAGCCCGATGAACCCCACAGCCCACCGGATCACTTTGAATACATTGGAGCATGCCGGGCCGACCGCAGTTCTATGACGCTCGGCGTCACTAGAATCCATAGGCGGCGGAACGGGGGGGGGGGGGCACCGGGGCACCGTGCCCCCCTTGAATTCTGCAAGGGGGGCACCAATAGCAAGGTGCCCCCCTTAAATTTGATGCATTAGTACCAGGGGCGGATTCGGGAAAACTCCAAGGGGACGGTCATGAATCGAAATGGTGCCCCTACCTATACCCAAAATTAAAACCTCAATGGATTTCGGCCACTTAATTTTGGTGGTGCCCTATTTTCAGTTTATTTTCTTTATTTTTGGTTAGTCATGTGATGACTGGTGCCCCTGCTAGGCCGCTGGTGCCCCTGGAAAGACTTTGGTACCTACCTACCCTGCCCCCTGACAAGCCTATGGTGGGCCCTGACATGACTTAGGTGCCCATGGGCCCTGACAGGCCCGTGGTGCCCCTGACAGGCCTGTGGTGTCCTTGCTAGACCTGTGGTGTCCCTGGGCCTTGGCAGGTCTGTGGTGCCCCTGGCGAGCCTGTGGTGCCCCTGTTAGAACGCAGGTGCCCTTGACAGGTTTGTGGTGCCCCTGACAATTCTAAAGTGCCAACGACAGGCTTGTGATGCCCTTGACAGGCCCATGGTGCCCTTGCGAGGCCGGTGGTTCCCCTGCGAAGCCGATAGTGCCCCTGGCAGGCCTCTGGTGCCCCTGGCAGGTTTGTGGTGCCCCTGGAAGACCTGTAGTGCTTTTGCTAGGCCGATGGTGCTCCTGACAGGCCTGTGGTGCCACTGACAGGCCCGTGGTGTTCCTGCTAGGCCTGTGGTGCCCCTGTCGGCTGTCAGGCCGGTGGTGCTCCTGGCAGGCATGTGGTGACCCCAGGCCCTAAGTCATGACCCATGTGACATCCCCCCTTGGGATTCGCCACTGATTAGTACTGCGATGGCTTCTTGGGAATTTGATACATGTAGGATAAATGGAATTTATCAAACGACAATAAGGAAGAGGCAAACACATAGGTACTTGAGGATCAGCTTAAAGTTAACCACACATACGGGGGTGAACTGCCATTTTCGTTTAGTAAAAAAAAAACAAAAAATAAAAAATCATTGTGCCAGGGCTGTGACGGAAAATAAGTGGCCTAAATCCGATGAGAAAACAGGATTTGGGGGTACCCTAGGTTTACTCCTTGAGCTGGTGCCCCCCCTTGTCTCAAATCGCTCCGCCGCCTATGCTAGAATCCACTCAACCCTCTGCTTAGACCGGCCACAAACTGGTTAATTTGAGTGGTTACACCCGGGTGTTTGTGGCTTTACCTTGGGTGCAGGTGTACTCAGTGTTGTTGGTTTTAGGGCCTCCTTGGATTTGTTTGCTATGATGTTGGAATGTTACATGCCTTGTTAGCGGAGGCCCGTTGCAGTGCTTGTTATCGCGAAAGGTATTTTGTCAGCGCAGGTTACTTTTCTTTTCTGCTACGCACTCATGGCCTTCCCCTGAAATTGAACCGTGAAACACATGCGGGCGTTATTACCTACAGCCACATATTTAGGTTTCGGTAATTCCCTGACGGTCGAGGATGACACTCCTTCGATCGTTGTCAGCTTCAAACAGTTCACCAAACAATGTATTGTGCCGGTGCTGCACGGCTGTAGGACATTTTTCCATCGCACCTGTCATGTCCGCGCTGAGTTTTCTGCCTGGATGCGTCCTTTGATCGCTTGCTGCGTCCAGCCAGCCGCGCATAGCGCTTGCCGTATAAGGTGACGGAGCTATTCACGGTCGTTTGGTGCAAATCTTTGTTGCAGGTGTCCAAGTGCGGCGCTTTTAAAAGCTGCGCCCTCATCGTGGCGAACTTACAGTTACTCGGCGGTGCATAAGGTCACCGTTCTGGCGTTCAGAGAGGATTGCGATCAACTTATTTGACGTGCTTTCATCAAGCAGACACGGATGAATTGCCGCTGGTAACAGCCCTAATTACCGCGGTTCTTTAGTACGTTAGAACTAAAGACGTTCGGGTATGCGGTTCTTTAACTGTTTAATTAACAGTTAAAGAACCGCATACCCGTTATGCGTCATTGTGCGCTTGCAGATTTCGTGCATCTTATTCGCTCGCGGCTCGGAGCTGCGGTGTGCGTAAATTGGCCTCCGCCTTCTACCATGGCTAGGTATGCAGCGGCGTGGCCATTTCCCACCCTGGGAGGCCATGATTTAGTGATAGCGTTTAGCAAGCGCTCTTCTTCATCCGACTGTGTGACCCACTGACCTGGCGGGAGGGACAGGCTGACCTCTGGTGACCCAGCTGACCCCTGGGATGACCCGTGACGGTCGCCCGACCGGTGACAGTCATATGTCGCTCCGATAAGTGACGCTTCCAGAAGCCGCCCGGAAGAAAAAGTGCCGCTGGAAAAGTGGCAGCGGCACCGCGCACCCCTTCCGTCCGACCAGCCGGCTGATGCATGGTGTCGACTTGGCATTCCAGACGGTTCCGTGCAACGAGGAGCTCAGAGCGTGCACGTGACTCTTCAGGCATTATGGCTTATTGTTTGGTGTCTATTTTTGAGTGAAACTTCATTGTTTAGCGGTCGACTCATGATGTTCATAGCGAGGCAAGAATGTTATAGTTTGTTTGATACCTTTTTATGCCAAATTCACACGAATGTGTTTTTTATTCGCTTCGGCGTCAGCTATTTTCAATTTCCTGGCGGAACGATATTACGTGAGGAATGATTTCTCTTTCAACTTTTTGGGGTCGAAATTAGAAACAACTTTGTGGCAAAAATAAAGCATTTCTCTTTGGTGGTGTGCAACGGTTTGTTATGCATTTGAAAGCTTGTTTCTCCGGTCTGGATCCGGCAATCCGTCGCCGTTGATACACATGATAATGACCCTGGTTTGTGACAGCGGGCGACACTCCTCCACCATCTCGAGTTCACTGACCTGCCAGGAGATCCGTGAATTGCCGAGCAATATCCCAGTCACGGCCATATCACGGTCATACCACGGTCATACCCCAGTCACGGGGCCGTCCGGTAACGGACCAGACCCGGCTGACGGCACGACGTCCCTATCTGTCGCCGCCGCGCCACGACCGGAGCCGTTTTCACGTGAGCTGCTTTCCGGCCTGTCTGCGTCGTGCGCGTGCCGTGCTCGGTCGGACCCGTCGCGCAGCACGGCGGCCTTCGTAACGGTCCGTCAGCTGTCACCTCCGTGCGGAAATCCGCCGCATGCACCCAACGTCTGGGGAAACGTTCTCACGCTGTGTCGGCCGGATGTCAGACTGTCGCGCGCCGCCGGCGGCTCAGCTGGGTGACTGTACCCGGCATCTGGCGGAGGGTGAGACGTTAAAACGGTCTGCCAGGTCTGTCAACCGTCAACGGTCTGTCAGAGTCGCTCCCCGATCGATAGCAGACTCAGCTCCGAAGGTTCCTGGCTCCTGCGCCTCCAAAAGCTCCGACAGCCCCGTTGGCTCTGCAGTGAATCCGGCGGCGACCCCTCTCATGACACATCGTGAGTTACTCCGTGCGCGGCGCGCTGCCCCCGGCTGCGGCAGAAGCGGCGCTCATTACCGCCGCAATCGCCGCCGGCGGCGGACAGCGCACCTGCGCGCCGATAACGGTCACAGTGCGCCGCTGGGAGGCGGCTTGCAACGGCGCAGGGGCGGCACTTCCCGAAACGGCGAACCGCCTTCCACGGCGACCCATTGGAACGGTGAATGAGAGGGTCGGGAAGGACTAGATAGCTGGGTCGGTCAGGATGCACGGGGCGACACGGGATTGTTGTCTGGCATCAGTACGAACTTGTTTTAGAAGCTCAGAGACTCACCTGGTCCGTTCCGTAAGAAGCAAATCAGAGAGCAACAAGCTGAGGTAGCTAATTTGCTGAAGTAAATATCCGTCTGCTCCTGCTCTACTCTGCATATTGAATTGAAATAACATTAACTCCTGCTCCACGTTCTATACAGAGTGCTGCGCCTTCACAGTGACTGCAGGTGTTCTTTCTGCCGCCCTCGCCGGCCATATTTACAGCGAACATTAACCAATTGCCATACCGCCGCCCGAAATGGTCCTAGCCTATTGTCGCATCCATACCGGCTGTCAGTCCCCCGTTTGTCAGGTGTGATGGGCGTCACATGGTGTCGGCAGCGGCGGCGTCTGATGGCTAATTGGCGGGGACTTGCGGCGCTACAGTCACGAACGTTCAGGGCGCGTCTAACGGTGACTCCTGAACACCTGGGACGGAGCTGCTCATCGGGCGAGGAGGGGCAGACATGAACGGAAATGGCACGGAGGCGGCGGCGAGCGGCACCGAGATCCGCTCAGCGGTTCGCTGAACGGAGTGTTGCGTGCACTGAAGGGCCACCAAGATTCTGCCTCGCCTTTCTTAGCCTTCCGAGCGACCACATTTGTAGAGGGATTGGCTTATTGTGTATTTGTTATGCACGTGCACTGGGCATGTGCAATGTGCATACCTTCTACTTATGTATAGGTACAATGGTCTGATGTTTGAAAGCGAGTGACACTAGGCGAGCATATGACTTGTAATAACATGAAATGCACAAGCAAACAACCACTGTCTGATGAGTACAATCAAATGAGTAGCGATTGTTGTGGTTATTCCTAGTTCTGATATTTATCGCTTCGTAGAAACGATATTATTCAGTTTCTCTTGGCATTCGACTCGTGGCGGATCTTGCCAATAAAATACGTTGATGGGATGTCGTGTAATCCATATTCCAAAAATGCAAACGTTGGAGCTAAAACGGAGCGACATGTTATTGCGGTGTCCTTCAAGTTCGTCCAACACACCCATCCCTAAGTACATAACTCTGTCATGTGCCAACAATTTTAAAAGACAGAAAGTCACTCAGCCGCTTCAAACGACCTAACTATAACCTCGCCTCGACAATGACACGGCATTTATATAACTGTCAGTCTCCGACCGTAAATCCCCCTGTAATAAGCAGGCCCTTATTGGTGGCGCCTGCGTCGTTTTTCTGTCGGCCTTTGTAGTTCATCGGATAAGAACAGGGTACATGACGAGTGCAAATAACGCCGGTTTGTCGGCCGTGTCAGCGTAACGACCTCTTTGTGCCTGCCGTGCAGTCAAGGGGCCATTAGGGCAAGGGGCTTTTTGCCGAATGGAACGCTTATCAAGAGGTCACGGCCTCCTCAGCAGTGCGAACTTGTGACGAGCAAGCTGCTGGTCTGCTGGGGGCGGTTTTCGTTCGGATGATCGGATGCGCAATTCGCTGAGATGAGGCTCGCTATAGCAACTCTGCTATTTTGTTGGTGGGTTGGTCGTGGGAATCTGGGTTCTGTCTGATGCAGCACTTTTATTATGCGGTGTTACCTAACTCCCTTTGTTCCTTTACTACACGGGATGCATTTTCGTAGCCATTCAGCACATCCATTAACCCCATTTGCACAAAGTGGTACTTTTATTTTATCAGCCGCGGTGTCGGGGCATCCCCAGCCTTATAAAGATGTTAGAGGCGATTCAGGCAGAGGTGAAAGTCTTACCAATACCCATTAATGCAGACAAAAAGGAAGCTGCTGTGAAACTACAGGGCGCTAGACTGATCGCCGTCGACTGGAAATCCATGAAGCACGCTTTTATTGTCAGATTTTTTTGCCGCCCCGCCTTTTTGAGGCTTGCGTTTTGGGGACGTTTTACACTGGTGGCCCACTTTCTCACCGGGGCGCCATTCTGTGTGGTATTTTAATGACGGAAAGGCGTTCGGAGGTGATGTAACGACGCCTGTGCGGCACTTATATCGCGCCACGGTCGTTTTTGTGACGCCGCGGTAAACGGCGTCCGCCGGCACCCCCTCTGAGCCCGGGGAGCCCCTGGCGCCTGTCTGCACGCCCGGCCCGGGCCGACATGCGATACAGTAGGTGTACCGCGTGCCTCCGGGCTTTGTGGGCCACCGCGCCGGGGACATGCAATCGCCCCTAAATGCGATCAATTACTGCACGGAGTTTCGGCTGACGGCTGGAACGGGATATCGGTGACGCTATCGAGCGGGCATCCAGGCATATAATGCGAGCGGACACTTTTGCGTGCTGATAGAGCAGCTTTTGACCCACCTAGCATCGACGAGTGATGTGGCTAAGTAACTCGTCGCAGCAATGCCTCCAATCCAATCCAGGCATCTAGGTGGGCGTTGTGGAACGTCAGCGCCGAGTGGTGGTGAGGACACTGAAGCGGTCTCCGCGAGGGCTGTCCGCCTCCGCTCCTGTCTCGCTCCCGTGGCCACCATCTGTGAGTGGCCGGCGCTCATGTCTAGTACCACAACAGGTGGTGAGGACGCCGCTCTTGTCTCACTTAAAGGGACTATCCCACCTTTAACATGGGGTTTGAGTTGAGATAGCCAAGTTTGCGGCGAGGTTCAGAAACCATTATCTGTCTAGGTTGCAACCCCCTCGGCCTCTTGGTGTTGAAGAAATTCGTTCCCTTCATTTGCCTATCTTCAACATGGAGCGACCGTTAGTGCCTACAGAGTAAAAAGAATCAGCTTTATGACAGTAATGTGGCCTGGGGAAGGAGGTAATTTTGGGCTGTGGCGTCACATATTTGAAAGTTTGTGTTTGGAATATGGGAAGCCTAAGATGTTTAATGAAAAATAAATGCCAGAACCGTGTTCCTGGTCATCCAATCTATAAAGTCGGGCACAATTTAACTGGTTTTAACAACATTTTAGAAGGTGGGATAGTCCCTTTAAAGGGACCATCCCACCTTAACATTAGTTTTGAGTTGAGATAGCCAAGTTTGCGGCCAGGCTCAGAAACCACCATTTCTCCTGGTCGCAACCCCCGCAGCTTTATGGTGTTCAAGAAATTTCTTCCCTTTACTTGCAGGGTGGGACCAGCGTAGTCCCTATCTCTTAACCATTAGCGGTTTTTTGATGACGTCAGCAGTCATTTCAACGCCCGCCATTCCTTGAACCCGAGTTTTGCTGACCTTGAGCTCCCTTTTTTATCAACGTGAAATCCGTCGTCGGCGCTGAGAAAGGCTATTGCTTTTCATTTTGATTTGAATATTAGAAGATACCCACCACTGGAACTTGGACTGATATTATACCAAGGCCGAAGATGATCAAGCTGCCTGCTATATCTGGAGCTTGGTGTTCAACTTCAACATGGAATAAAAAACAAAATATCAAAGCAAACTGGATATGGTACTGCAAGTTAAAGTCCAAAGAAATTTGGAGAGCTGACAATTGACATTAATTCTTTTCCTGCAAGGTTTCCATATGGAGATCACACCATGAAGAAATATTTTTGATGTTAACAGTTAAAAGGGGATTGATCTTCCAGTTTTGACGAAAGACGCTGCTGACTGTCTTTGGGAAAGGATGTCGGCATGAGGTGCAATTTTGCTTGTGAAGTGGTTATAACTGGTCTTTTCACAGTATTAAATTAAATGTGCCATTGCAGCCAAGTGTGTTATCATGTAAGGTAAAATCAAAACTACAATGTTGGTTTTACGAGCATTGAGAAGGCTGGTAGGTAACACCTGCCTGTGCTCGTAAATCATGCTGCCAAAGTATTCTAAATTAATTTTATCATACACTTTTGTTGTCCAGAATGGTTGCGCTATTGTTTGGTATCATATTATTCCATGTAAATATGGTAGTGTAAAGTCCGACCAACATGTTACCAGATTTGAAGCTGTTACGTTACCTAAGTACCTGTTTTTTACTGGCATGGTGAATGTCACCTGGATTTTGTTTTGAGGTGCAGACCTAGTAACTCTGACTACATGGGTTTGAAGCTATTATCTATTCTGTTTTTACTGGCCTGGTGAATGGCGACTGATGTTGTCCGTGGATGGCACTGAAACAAATTTTGAGTGTCATGTACAGTGTTTTAATACAATGCTGAGGGCTGAAAGTTGTCTTGTTTAGAGTGGTGAAAGTTCAGGATATGCCAGCCACCATGGTGGGTCAGAGTTAATGTGTTGCAGTCAGTTCGGCTTCGGCAAGCACACGGATGGGCATACGCATCAAGACCTGCTCTGCCATACTTTCAGCCAATTTTACCTAGGTAAGTCTTTTCTTTTTTTCTGCCAAAAGCTATGACATTGTGAATTTCAGTGCTGTGGCCTGTGTGTAGCTTTCAGGAAAGCAATTCTAAATAAAGCTCTGATAAAGTGCAAAATCAGCAATGCAGCCCTCTATTACATTTTCTACAACATCTTAAGTACAGGCTCCACGGCACACTTTTTCGGTTTTTCGTTTCGTTTTTTTCGCTTTTTCGGCTTCAGTAGACGATCAGCTTCACTTGATAACATTGGTGTAGCTCCACGGCAGCGAAACCGAAAAAACGAAATCAGCAACTCGAAAAAGCGACGCGAAAAATCGAAAAAAACGACTCTAAAAAGCGAAAAAGCGACTCTAAAAAGCGAAAAAGCGAAAAAACGAAGCGACTCATCCAACCCAAAAGTTTGGATCGACAATCAGCTTTTCCAAGTAATCTTGAGTTTTTCGGCTTCAGCACGTGACGATGTGGTGATACTGATGCATGTTTCCGACGATTCACATTTCGGTACTCCTAATGGAAAGGAAGGAACGTAATCGCTCAAAGGTATTTCAGTGTAGGTATGCAGTGCAAATATTATCCACGTGAAAGGATTGAATAGCGGTTAACCATGCGAGATATATGCACGTATTTATTTCATCTTTTGTAAAACCTGTTCATCATGCTTCTAGCCGCGCCCTGCTAGCCCGCGCCCCCCTGGGGGGGGGGGGCTAGCAGGGCCCACAGCGTTTTTCGCCAATAACTTCTAAACGCGTTACACCAGCGACGTCAAACTTTGAGTACCTTATCATACATCAATTTAACACGTTGCCTGAAAATTTGAGCGAAATCCATCGGATAATATTTGAGAAAATGACGTTTAAGTGACGTCATTTCCGCCATTTTCCCCTAAAAAACGGCAACATTTCAAACGCCGCTAACACCTCCATTTTTAAAGGAATCAAGACGTAACAAAAAAGGCTATACGTGATTCCACTTCGTCTATCAAATGGCTATCTCGGTTTTTTGAAAATTTTGGATTTTGGCCCACAACTTTTTCCTAAAAAAACTGACTTTTTTGGGAAAATAATTATAAAATCCAAAATTTTTAGTGTATCAAAAAAAAAAAACGGAATATAGGTATGTCAGAGAAGTGGTCTATGTGCATCAACCTACCAATTTTTAGAAGAATCGGTTCGATAATGTGAAAGTTATTCAAAATTTTATGCCGTCACGACACACAAAATTTTTGACAAGTGAATTTTCTGGAAGTTCTAGACCTCGTACGGAAACAAAATAGCACCATTCGATTCGCCGTGAAAAACTGCATCAGATAGACAGCTTTTTAGGTCTTAACAACCAACTTCAAAATTTGACCTCACTTGACCTGACCTTGACCTTGACCTCGACCTGAAATTCATCCAGATGTGGTCAATTCAGGCCTCTTAATTGAAGGTGTTCCGCCGCTAGTGCGTACACCTCTCGAAGATCGCAATGAGCCTCCCGCATGAAACCGTTTTCTAATATCGGTGGCGATATACATTCCAAAATAGAGAGAGAATAAGATACCCGGTGCCGCTCCCTAACCCCCTTCCCCCGCTCCACGGGCGATGGCTGGATTTCTGCACCCAGAATGTTCCAGCTGTTCCTACGCCTATGCAAGTAGGTACACATGACACAATGAACCGGAATATGGCACCCGTGACCCCTTGTTATGCCCTGAGGTCATATCAGGTCGCGAAAGGTATGCGCAATTTTCAGTAATAAATTTCGGTAAAGGCATGCTACTATAGAGCGATGAAAACACATTCGATGTGTTCCACTGGACGATACAAATCGACTGATATGTATCATGAACTTTCCGGCCAGGTCATGACCTAGACCAGTCCAGTTAGCTTAACCCGCGCACCGACGGGGGGGGGCGGATATCCGCCCCCCCCCTGAGGTTTTTCGCGAATAGCGGGAAAACCGCGGCGCTACGCGCCGCGAAATTTGGTACGACTATTCCCTCATCAATTTTACACATGGTGTGCAGGTTTGAACCTCCTACCTTTTAAGGTCAGGTCAACAGGTCACTTTGAATGACCCAACCTCAAGTCACTTTTTTGCAACTTAATCACCGTGCCAGAGCTACAGTAGATGTCGGAGGCCTTTGAAAGTCGCAGGATGTTATAAGGTCATTAGTAGCTACAATTTGTTTATCTCGGAATTTTGATATCGGTGACCTAAGGTCAGGTCAAGTTCGCGACCTCCCCATTATAAGTCAATGGGGGAAAAATCAACTCCCTATTTTTACCACTAAAACGGGTCGGAATGGCCCCATATACCATACATGACTTCATATACGATCAACCTTTACTACCTTGAGGTCTGTTTTGCTGTTGGGCAGCTGTGAGGTCATGTGACGTCATCAAAGGTCACCAAAGGTTTTTGGCCAATAACTCCGTACAGGAACAAGATACAGCCGCGTAGATGGTCTCATTGTGTTCAGCTCGTCAAGACGCATCGAATGATATACATGATGACCTCGAGGTCACGTGACCTGAGGTCAACCTTTGACCTTGACCTTTCGAGGTCAACATATATATCATTCGATGCGGATTGACGAGAGGATCACGATGATGCCCTTAGTTTGCTCCTATCTTGACTAATTCGAAAGTTATTCGAGAAAAACTCTCTCCATATCTAGCGCCGCCATATTGAATTTTTCGACCCCTGTGACGTCATCTTTGACCTGACCTGAAAATGACCTTAGTAAAAATTGTAGATCTTGACCGTGCGTATCCGATGCCGTTTACCGCTTGTCGCTATCTTGCTTCGTTCTCGAGATCTCAGGGGGGGGGGGCAGTCATCCGCCCCCCCGTCGGTGCGAAGTTGGCGCAGACCCCCGTCGGTGCGCGGGTTAAGGTTCATTCGAAGCGTCTCGACCAGAGAAACACGTTTCTGGTGAAGGAAAGCTCGTGCAAGTTTAGACTTTAGAGTCAAAAGTTATTGCGGAAAAACTGTTTTTGCAGAGTCGTCTATTTTGGACGTTTATGCCCCTGCAGGATAAACCGTGGACCTTACGTCAAATCTGAGGACATGCTAGCGGAAGAACGTTAAAAGAGCGTTTGATTGCGCCTCTCCGCGGCGCTATAGCTCTATCCATTCCTGAGCTATGGACCGATTTGTCGAAAATTGTCGAAGTTTGCCTTATAGATATTGGCGAAATTTTACCTTCGATGACCTTTGGTGACCTGCTCTTTGGCCTACACCTGACCTAAAAATGGCCGAAGCAGTTTGTTCCTTATTTTTTAGCTTTTTCAAATGTCGCCTACGGCGTGTCGCTACGTGGCTCAGGAGCCAAGTTAGAAGGAGTGTTCCCCCTACCAACAGGGCGTGGAAATCCAGGAGTCCCAGCGGGGCGCCGGTTAGTAGCTGCTGGAAGTTTAGTCAAGCCAATTTCCTACTACAAAACAGACGAGATCTATTTTAAGTAATTTCCATCTGTTAAAACAGATAACAAAACAGACCCGTAAAGCCCCTAGGTAAAACTGCGACCAACGCATTGCACTGGTTGCAAACAAAATAAAAAGAGCTGGCGGTTGCACAGCGCGTTCCAACTAAACAAAAATCAATGAAACTCGAAAAACTCAAGTCACGAAGCGATAAATCGAAAAATCGAAAAACCGACACGAAAAAGCGATAAATCGAACCGAAAAAGCGAAAAACCGAAAAATCAAAAACCGAAAAAGTGTCCCGTGTAGCTTGACCTTTACTTGTTCCTTGCATGGAGAGAAAAATGCAATGTTATGAATTCGTTTATTCACATAATTTGACAAGCATGCAGTTACCTGCTACTATCACTGCACAAAACAGAGCAGAAAACATCAGTTGATCAAACACAAGACACAACAGAAGTTTACAACATAGGGCTGCCGAACCTGCTTCCTCCCACCACAGTTGATGCCATTTCCTAGCCTGGCTTGATGTGAGCACTGAATAGCTGCTTTGTCTAATTACAGCTCACTACCATTCAACTTAAACTACTCTCTTTAAAGTAAGAGTGAGAGCGTTCAGTGTTCATAGCAGCTCGACAGACGACAGACAACAAACATCTCGACAAACCAACCAGTATTTGATTTGGCTAATGATTTATGTGCTTGTTGTATCATGGCCAAACTACTTTAAAAGCAATAATCCCTGTTTCATCTTGATCTTGCTTTTATTTCCATTTGAACTCAGATCTTGAAACAATCATCTGAAGTGATATCAGATACTGGCTTCTGTTTCTCTTGAAAGCAAGTTAAAACAACAATGATAAACTAAGGCAGGAGATGTGAGTTGTGGCAGTAGATTTTTGATTCAACATATGTCAACCTTACATTGCTTGAGACCTCTGTGACAGACAAACAAATATTTATAGTTTTTTGATAGTTTGGATTCTTGGCTTGATTTAGCAGATCAGCTGTGAACCTTGACTTTGAAATCACATAAATGTCATGGTACCCGAACGAATCCTCGCATGACATTTCTTCGTAGCACAATTTTTTCGTCCGCATTTCTTCGTCTACAAATCTTCGTCGGTGCATTTATTTGTCCCTCAATGCTTACTCTTGCATATATTTGCGTTGAAGAAGAAATGCGAGCCGATTTTCATAGACCCTGATGCGAGACAAAGTAATGCGATACGAATAAATGCCCTGACGAAGATTTGCAGACGAAGAATTGCGATACGAAGAAATGCCATAAGAAGAATTGTCCTGGAATCCTTTATTGGCCATCATATATTGACCTTGATAAGATAAACGCATCATTCGCGCAATATTTGTCGCACTTTGATACCAAACTATTGCTTCCAAATGCCGACGTAAAGAAAACCTTTATGTGACGTCATAGAAACAGCGGAGTTCCCAAAAAGTAAACAAAAATAAAAGTCTTATATCTCGAAAACGGGTGAATATTTTCCGGTAAAATTTGGTAGATGTTCATTTTCGCTCTTTGTGATTCACGCTACATCACTTTTATGCCAATTCATTAACTTTTTTGAAGGTGGGAGGGTCCCTTTAAGTAGCCGGGGAGTATGTGCTGAGAGCCACTCTAAGGATCGCGCGATGGTGGGCAAGGTATTTGCTTGGGTCTGCCCGCTGCGCTGGCTCGAAAATGTAGTTGACGATCTTCTTCAGCGCTTCACAATGGGTTGAAATGGCCTGTTGTAGTCCATGATTATCTGTTTTGTTCCGCACTTTGCACTCGACGACAATGGTAGTTCAGGGTGGTCTAGTGGTCGCTTTTATCTGCGCTGGTCCTTGGTAGACTCTGGGATCCGCAGCAGTCTACCGTTGGTCTACCGTCGGTCTGTGATGATCTGCTGCTGTTTTTGGCCGCCCTGACCACTCGGCTGCTCCTCCCCGGATCAGATTTTCATTTAGATATACGCTTCCCAAGTGGCTCGCGCCCGAGCGGGCGGACCGTTTGCCGGCAGACAGCGGTAATTGTTTTCTGCTCCGGTTCGGCGGCATGCAACGTCCGCTGCCATTCTTATAAGACGAGCCATCCATGGCAGGGTTTATTCCAGACGTTCACGATCTTATTAACTCGTCGTTTGGATGCGCGGCGGATCATGTGTCGGCCGTTTGCGATACGCATGAGGACGCAGCGGGTGGCCTGCAGTCAAACGGACGCGGTATAAAGGTCGACGCTTTATGGCCCTTTCACACGTAGCAACTTTTCAGTCGCCGGCGACAGCAGCAGTCGCCGGCGACCGCCAGCGACCGCCAGCCAACGATCGTGTGTGACGTAGGTATGACGTAAGCAAGTCGCTGGCGATCGCCGGGCCACGGCCGGGCAATCGCCAGCAACTGGTGACGTCAGATCCGCGTCACAGGCCAGTCGCCGGCGACTCTTCTCGAGCAGCGGACGCCGCCATGACAGTTTTGTCCTTGGTGAGTGGTTTAGGTGATTTGTGATGCATTTTTTTCTTAAATTGGTTGGGGTGGCTACCTTAAATTTGTTGCACAGTAGCATAGGGATTATTATCTTGTAGTTTGCCTGTCGTGAAGCTGTTGTGACTTGAATTTAAGCTTGATTCGACAATATTGGAGGGTTTATGTCATTTGTGGCGCACTTGCCCATGATCACCCATGATTTTTATTTGTGATAAATATGTATTTTTTCATCAAAATTGAATATTTTAATGACATTGAAATTGACACTAGTTTCATAAGGTAATGAAAACTTGCTTGTTGTGTCACAAGAACATTGTTTACATTCAGTATCAGTGCCCTTGAGGACAAAGTGCCTACCCATCAGTCAGCTATTTGCCTACCTATTCGTGCGACACAGGAAATATTTGATAGCAACAAAATATTATATTGCTGCTCATTAATTAGCATGATCAAAATCAAACAGGTAGCTTTGCAATTTTGTTATTGTTTCTGCTGGAGTTTGCCTTGGTACCATGGATAAACAACCCAGGCCAAACTTAATCCGCATTGGTTTCGCATGTGTGTGCGTGCTCTCATGGCAAATGATAATCCATGGCTTATTAGTACATAAATAATTGCAGTATGCACAGTAGGTGGTAGGTATGTCATGTATTTTGGCAAGGTATTAGGTGGTATGTATTTTGGCCCTGGAGCTGTTTCCTATTCATTGCAGCAATGCTGCCGGCATGGCTTATGTGTACCATGCGCACACAAGCTCCACCAATGTAAAAATGTCATTTTCACACAAAACTCATAATTGGAGGAAGGTAGAGCAGACCAAGAATAAGCGGGCATTTGCTGCAGTGTGGAAAAAGTCACTAGAGGCTTGATACTTTTTTTACATGCAGCAGCCTGGAGATGTCCACAGAGGCATGCCTGAGGATGTCCACAGAGGTGGATCCAGGCAATAGTTTTTACAATCTTCTCCCCTTGTGCCCGCTGTGTGTTGTGCTGACTGCTTGTTCCCCTTCTGGTGGTGCCTAGACTTGCCTCTGCATATCTCCCCAGGCTGCTGCATAATGTCTAAAAAAACCCTCAAGCCTCTAGTGACTTTAATCACTCCAGTCTCTAGGTACAGCATATGCCCACTCATGCTACAGCTGCCTTAACAATACCAAAATTAGTAACAATGGTCTCATAACCATATTCAGTAGGAAATGAATTACCTAGAAAATTATATTAAAAAATACACTTGCTTTAAAAAAGAATGAGCACTGCCTTAAAATGCTAGGTGTGAAATAATGCTAGGTTTCTGAACCACAAATTCCAATTCTGTGTCACTGAATACTGATTGCCAATTGTGCAAGACAAAAAGCGTCAACAATGCTACATCAAGGATAATGATGTTAAGATAGTTCTCATTTTAGCCTGAAGTGTAAAAACCAAACCTAACCTGATTTGGGTATTTGGGTAGTTTTTATGATGCTAAGCAATAGCCTATTCCAGGCTTCCTAATTTGCAGAGCTTTTGGTTAAAAAATGATTTTTAAAAATGTATTTGAAGTATGTTCTGACATGTCCGCCCTCTGTGCCTGGCAGACAAGTCACAGCGTTACCTGATGAGTCAAGAGGTTCTGTACCTGATGTACCTGATCAAGAGTACCTGATGATTCTGCAACACCACCTGATGGCCAACTCGACGGCATTGCTGACCCGAAAAGGAGTCTAGCAGCTGAATGTTCAACTTCTGCCACTGCACTGTTGACTCTGCCTAGAGACAGCATCTGCACCACGGCCCACAGACGATCTTCCGTGGGACGGTGTGCTGCGCACCAGTCACCACACTGACGGCGTTCACCTGTTTGCTGCACAACTTTCTGTGAGGTCAGGAGATCGACACTGACGGCCCCGGACGGTGTGCTCTGATTGCGCCGAGTGTGCTCCCTCGTGTCCGGGCCTTGATGCCAATACCGCACGCGAGGCGGCGCGCGTCCGCCAAGCCCTCACATACTGCGTCCAAGGTGCAGGTGGTGTTCGGTGACAGTGTGCAGCTTCTGCCGGCCCCGTGGACGGCACCGCGTGTGACCATGGCATGTGCATTCGATTTTCTGACATAAGTGCAGTGAATTCATTTGTCATTTTGCTTCTGAATGCTGTCGCCGCTCGGTAGGGTCGATTCTGCCAGAGTAAAGAGGTCGCCACGATCGGCGCCGGTGCGGCAAGGAGCAAGCACTCAGCAATCGGCTGCCGGGAGGTGGCGGCGGCGGCGGCGGCTGACGACTCGGGCCTCGAAAATCCTGTCGTGTGCGTTGCTGGCTATTATGCGTTGTTGGTGTGCGCTGTTTTGCAAGGCCTTTGGAGCGGCATGTCGAGTTTTGAGTTTTGGACGAAGGAGCCTTGGTGTTTTGTTGGTCTATTTTCGATAAAAACGGTCATGAAGAGTGAGCTGTGTCCAGGCTGATTTTAAGATTTCGGTCACAGTATTGTCACCTTTGACCTAGGTTTGTGTCTTCTTGGGTATCGGCATATTGTGCCACCGTCCTTGCCCCGTGTCCGCGCGTGCTGCATTTTTATGTGGTCGCGCGTATGGTGTCATATACTGTCACCTCGCCATGTTTAGTGATATCCACTGTGTGGAAAAATGCATTTTGTTATAAGGGGGGGGGGGGTACACTTGTGTTCCCCAATCCAGCGCTTTAGATAATACAGCATCTGTTTTTGACATAATGAAAGCCTGTGTTTTATGTGGGTGGTAGGCTTCGCCGTTCCTCAGGTCCGTTTCTCGCATTTGAATTTCTGCTACATTTCTAGAATGCCTTTTTTCTGTTTTTCACATACAAAGCACGGTTCAAATGTGTGACCACAAATCACTGTGATTGTCCCATGCTTACCACCAACCATTCCTTCAATGCTAATGTCGTTACAGCGAAGTTATTCATTTATTGAGAACAGGGTTGTAGTTGAATAAACAAGACAGGTGAGCAAAATCTGCAGCACTCGTAGTCTTGGCTGATGCGTTAGGAAAAATGGAGGAACTGCAAGTACACATCATTTTTCAGTTTTATGCTTGAGTGCATTGAATTCCAATGTAGAAGAATCGCAGTTTGATTGTATTTTCATTGATATTATGTATTGTTTCAATAATAGATCTAATAAATATTACCTATTCCAATATTACCTAGACGGTAGTTATCATCCTGCAAAACATGTCCAAATATTTAGTACCTTGAATAATGCAGTAAAATAAGCTGCGCCGCTGCATGTATCAGCAGCGCAATATCTGGTGCCAACTCAAGGTCAAGCGGGTCACGTGACAGTTGAGCGGCGGCTGGCTAGAACAGTCGCCGGCGACTTCAAAATGTTGGAAAAATTGAACTTTCTCGGCAACGCCGACAACTCTTCAATGATTGGCTGACACGACTGCTACGTCACACCCCGGCGACTGGTCAGCTGATATCGACAACTGCGGAGTTGCCGGCGACTGACCCCGGTCGCTGGCGATCGCCGGCGACTGACCCCGGTCGCTGGCGATCGCCGGCGACAGTTGCCGTCGCCGGCGACCGGAAAAGTTGCTACGTGTGAAAGGGCCATTATACAGCGGCAGCTGCCAGAAAAAGGTCGGCTCATCACGCGATGGCTTTCGAGCGTGTCGTGGTGCGTTTATCGCAGCATCTGAGAGAGGTCGCTGGCCAGGAATGCCGCTCGGCTGTTCCGATGTGTGCGGTTTTACTAGGTAAAGACTGACCTCATGTCTGTGCCGCTGCGTTTGAGCTTCGAACAGCTGTCACTTTCGACTGCCGAAGGACGGGCCCTTGCCGAGCTCGTTGCGCACGGCCCATTCATTGCGAGGAGTTTACTCACTGATTAGTGCGCACCAGCGTACCGGCTGGACATGCGTAGGTTGTGTAATCTCAGAGTACATAGAAAGCTTATCGCTGCGTGGAGCTGCCGATGTGAACCCACTCCATCACGCGACGGACGTGCTCGAAATTCCTGGGCGCCTTCGTTGCGCAGCGACGCTAATTTCTCCCAAGTTAAAACACCCGATAAGACGAAGCCACGTTGTCGCATGTTGTGATGACGCGTCAACCGTCGGCTTCTTGCTGGCACTTTCTAGCGGCCATGTGCAAACATAATTGGCCGGCCCACGCCCGACGGGTCGTACTTGCGCGCGTTGTTGACCGAGCCGACTGGAGAGAAGACCGTGACCCGGGGCGTTTTTGTGCGTGCACAAGAGGAGGCGACCGAAGCCGGCCCGTCGCCGGTATCGTCAGTCGTCGGAGGACGGCAGAGGACGGCCGACGGGTCGCAGCGTTCTCCGCTCCTCTTGGTGACTGAGGGTCGGAAGGCAGAGGACGGCAGAGGAACGCGCAGGTGCTCCAGTTCCACTGCAGGATTGAAAGAGGCCAGTCAGTGTCATTAGAGGACGGCGGCGGCATTGCCAATTGGAAAAACTGGTCACATCTCTTGCGACTATGGGTCGTCTGGAATAGACAATTGTCTTCGGCAGAGTCTGTGTGGTGTGTGGTGGTGCTGAGCAAACGAGAAAAAAAGTCATTCCACGCGATTCGACGAGACGGTTGAAGGCGACTCGTTCATCGAAAAGGCCACCTATACGATGGCCAAGCCGAGACGGTTCTCTGACTCGCTAGCCCAGCAGGTAAGTGCTATGATCGGGAAACTTGAAAGGTGGGTTCCGAGTTATCTTCATGTTCTCACCGTACCAGGTGGTCGTTTGAAGCCGTTGAAGCTCCTTCGCCTCGGCTGTGGTAACATTGGGCACTTAATGTTGCTGAGTGACCGAACAGTCAAAGCACCCTCTGACGTTCTCCGGAACTAGCTCAGTACCGGAGGGTATTTTTGGTTCGATTCCCAGACCGACTTGGCTTTCACTGTCGTCCCTACCTGACCGGGTTGCGGTGACCCAAACGACCGAACTCTCAGCCGCATCATTAAACGAACGAAGACGTCTCCTTTTTCATTGCCTGCCCCATTACAGTCGGACTTTATGTCGTTAACTTTCCAAAATTAGGGGTGATAATTGAGATGTTTTGAACCTCTCTATGTAAATGAGGACACCCCATTGTCATTGTCGAGTTTCTGAAGGATGAAAACAATGCAGTGAGAGTTTAGACCGTAAATGCGGGATTTTCTGACAAAATCAAATGCATTATTTAAATTGATTAGTAGCCGTTGCTGTGTTATAGGCTTTACATGATTAAAGGGTATTATGAACACTAGCTCTTGAATGACTATTTATTGACTTCGTGGTGATATGTGGGTTTTAGGGCGTTGAGCACCTTATTCTTTAAAAAAATACATATAATGTAGGTTTTAGGGCGTTGAGTGCCTTATTCTTAAAACTATAATTGCTAATAGGTTGTGTTGCCCGTTCACCGTCGACTATCAGTCTATGGCGCAGCATTCGTTACCGTCTTCTCCAGACGGCTACGTGTTTTAATGATGACAAGTGGTCGCAGCTCTGCCTTCTGCCGATTCCCCCCCCCCCCTCTCTTCCCCTCCCATGTATAGTAATTATCCATGGCCGATGGTGCCCCCGGGCAAAAGACGCTAGATCAGTCGGAACGCCCCTCGCCGTTTACTCGGGAGGGGTGAGGTGCGTCCCTTCCGTTACGCCTCTTAGCTTCGCGGAAACTTGCGCCGCACAGTGAGAGTTTCCCGTGAATTTTCGCACAGGAGGAAGTCATTGGGTCTTTAACTTTGTTTTTCCTCCCCGGAGATCTGTTTTCATTAGTGTCAGGATATGGGCACTTAACTGAATTAAGCACCATGCAAGTTTTGATTATAATGCTCGTTATCTGCGTCATGTGCCGCTTGCTCTCGTATTTGCTTCACGCATTGAACAGTAGGCATAGGCAGGTATTAATTAGAAATGAAGATGAGGGGTCAAAGACACGAGGTGATTTTCGACTTTCAGTCAGTGATTGAAAGTAAGCTTAAAGTTATTTAATTGTAAAGCATACCAACATTTTTCTTTTTTCTTTTTAGAAACGGCGTTCATTTGCCAATCGACTCCTCGCGCAATATTTGTCCCTGGCCGTCTCTTTGTTAAATAGTTCTAGTATACGATGACTGTTCGTGTCACCCTGTCGGACTTGTGCTAAATGTGCAGTTGGTGGGCGGTGACCCGAGTTCAGTGTTTGTGAGCGCGTGGGACATTGGCTGTTGACCTGAAAGGGACAAGGTCACACCGAGTGGTAAAATTACTGAGTCAGAGGTGCGGTCGCTGATCGAGTTATGGTGGACGTCTGTGGACTCGTGTTTGGTTTATTTAGTGGGAGTGGCGCGGTTTGGTAAGTCATAGTCACGGTCATATTTTCATAGATCAATCCTTCATCCTTGACATTGGCTCCAGTGGTGGGTCAATAGGCGATGTCTTCATCCCTTACACATGTATGGTCAGACGATGCTGCGTGGGCCTGCCGGCAGCTGACACGTAGAACCGTGACGTGAAAATATAGACTGGACAATGAACACTAAAGACGGCTAACTGCTTTTCACTCTGCCGCACCTCACAGCAGTGCCTAGGTCGTATATTCCCGTCCACCCTTGCTGCCCGTATATTTCGTATGCCTCTGCGATATCCGTGTATTTTCCCCCTCCGCGTCATCTGTGTATTCCCTTTCTTTGCCGTATATTCCACCCGTCTCCGTGTCGACCAGTTCCGACGCGGTCCAGCCCCGTTTGCCATCGAGGAGTGGCCGGGCTGCGGCCCGTTCATCACACCCAACAAGTACCGTGGAAAATACGGCCCACCGTCCATCAGCCCTCGCCGGTCGGCCATGCAGAGTGCTCTGTGCCGGCGGGGCCCACTGCCGGCCAATGGATCACCATTTACATGACAATGCGCCCCTGCCGGCGAGACGGTCGGCGCTGACCGCCGATAAGATGGCCCCGGTGCTGTCTGCGGGCCGCGGGCCTGTTGCTACCTCAGTCTGCGAGATCGGGGCCTGCCGTGCGGGTTTGTCGGTTCCGTGTCCCGTAAAGTGGAATGAGGTGGTATCTGAAATTATATTCCGAAGGCGCAAATTGTGTAGTGGGATGGTGGGTCATAATTTATCAACAGAAACTTGCCAGAATTGTAGGCTCTTGATTTTGTTACGACTATCTTATACGTGACTGGAATTGATCAGACAGACCATGTTACACAAAGACAATGATATTCCAAAAGTACGAACAGTTGTTTTCTATCCGTCAATATTTGTTGTATCTTCCGTGATTTGTCATTGATAACCTTGTGAAACGGGCCAGAACAGTGACACCCATCGCTAACATTGAGCGAACAACCAAAAACGTCTGCCAAGGACTCTCTGACCTGACTTGTTTGTCTTTTTCAGGTAAGCGAGACGACTGGGAAAGAGGAAGCGGCGATGCGCGGAAGGTCACGGCGGTAATGTACCGACATGGATGCCCGCGCTTCCTCTGTTTTACATACTCCCGGGAGGTCAATCTCATCATTCACTTGTCATCGCTGTTGTTTTACCTGCTTGGATGATGTAAAGAATGATAACGTGGCCGACCGACATCAAACGTCAAAAACGTCCAAATTTGATGATTTGTCTCTTATTATTTGTTATTTGTTTGTTTATGCACTACGGCTATCACCTAGCTATCTAACTAAGATTAAGTATGGTTGCTGAGTGTTATACGGCAAGAAAATCGAATGTCTGAGCAAACAAATTACTGACTGATGGCTCCGGCGTCTGGTAGAATGTCACCTGATGCTCCCTGACAGATTCCACCCCAGTGTAAAATCGGCGCTAAATCTGCACCATCCCTCCCGTCCCCGAGGTCAGCCGTGCGAAGGGGACTCGTTCCAACCTCTGAGATACTGAGCTCATCACCGTGCCTCATTTCACCGGCGATACTTTTTGGTGCTGCTCTCCCGTCTCCATCCCCGCCCGGCCTTCTTATGTTGCACCGGAGCGCGGCGTAAAAACCTGCATTCTGTGACGGAATTAATTGAATCCCCTGGAAAGAAGTCTGGCAAAAACGTGCACTGGCCGCATCCAGCTAAGTTATCCCGAGAGGCACGTCAGGGTGTGTGGACCCGTGTGCCATGATCGAAGAGATTTCCTTTCGGCAGTTTGGGCACTGCCGAACCGAAAAGGCAAGCTCGGTGTACCACTAACGCTGAGGTGATCCCGCTTAGATATGCAATTTCGATAGGATGAAGATGCTCTCTAAGGCACTCGGAGAACTAAAAACAGATGCGATCTGGATTGTGTGGGTTTCGTTTGAGGTTTTGTACAGATTAGGCTGACTATGTTTTACTTATCTATCTTTTGTTTTACACCAGAGCAGGTTATTCAGCATGGGTTTTAACTGTTTTGTGAGCTCGTTTGACCTTGTGCTGATTTGACCTTGGACACTAAAAGGGCTTCTTTTTGTTACGCCGACTTGTAAATGAAAGGAGGAGTGATGCGATCGGACAGCGCAGAAAAGGAATCGTAATGGAACCCGACACCTGAACGCCGTGACTCACTTGATGGAAGCATTTAAGCAACCTTTCTAACTGCATCTGCTGCTGTGGGTTAACCCGGCAGTTGCTGGGGTATTTCGCCACCCACCGTTTGCTGGGGGGGGGGGCGTTAAACGCCCCCAGCCGATAACTCGAGAACCAATAGGCGCAGCGAAACGCACGAGGCGGTAAACGAAAGAACGCGACGAGACGATTCAGATGAGTACTTTAAAGTTGAATTTTGAGGTCACAGGTCGGGTCAAGGTCAGGTCAAACACCTGAAATCGGGCTTTCAGGAGCATGGACTTCAGGACTTCGCAATGGGCGCCTCTCGTCATAAACTCTGTCAAAACGGTGCATAATCCATCATATAAGGCCTACAAGAGTGTCAGCTCCATGTAGGGGTCAGTCAAGCATAGGTCAGGGTCAAGGTCAGGTCAACCGGGTAGGCACATATCCCCGATAATCAAAACTGATATTCGCAGCCCGTGACACATGTTTTATGGGTAATTTGGGGCGTAGAACACGATGGTGACATTCATTTTATCATATGTGTACGTGTTTGGCTCAAAAAGTTCAATTTAAGAAATGCATGTATCATGGTCGTCAAGTAGTAGTCAAGTAGTAGCAAGTAGTAGTAGTAGTAGTATCAAGTAGTCACGAGAAATTGCCAAGATTCAGTTCAAGATTTTGGAAAATGCGGAACGATAATCAATAATCGAAGATAGTCATTTGATTGTTCATGGTATTGGCAGTCTAATGGCGTTTACTGCATGTCTGTATGTCTGTTCTGTGATTTTATATGATTTTTTGAACATATGCCGTTTTTGGTCGAAAACTCAGAAATCATGACGTCACTAAAACCTCGATATCTCAAAATTTTTCAGACCGATTTTTTTGAAACTTTGTCACAATAAACTTCAATCAATTCCCTACAGGTAACCAAAATTTGGCGCGCCTGCGACGTGCCGTTTTTATGCTATGGCCGGGCGGAAAAAGTGGGGGCGTTTAACGCCCCCCCCCCCCCAGCAACTCGCGGGTTAAGACTTTGGGAGTGCGTCTAGCGGCTGGTAGGGACAAATATGAGACAGTGCTTGCGCGCTTTATACAAACTGAATTATCGCAAGGCTACTAAATCAAATTGTATTTTCGCATTGGTATCTTCGGTCTTTGTTATTGTTTGGGCTGGCTGGCTGCCGACAGGTGTGCAGTTGTTATTTATTTTTGTTTTCGGCAGGAAGAGACATCTCATAATTTCGAAGAGATTACTTTTTTGATATTGACACGCTCAGAAGATTGATTGAAAATGTGACGAGATGAAAATATTCAAAGATGAAGTGAAAGTCAAGTAGCAAGAGGTTGTTGTCGCAAGTATAAATTTGAATTGAAATAGATAGGTATGGAAGTGCATCTATATAAATTATATCGCCAATGAATGAATACCAACTGAGTTTATTGGTGGTTTATTGGTTTCCCAAATCCCAGATGGATCATTGTAGACCGTGTTTGATTGAATCAGAATGCAAAATTCGTGCTGGATTTACCATATACCATGTTCTAATTTAGTTATATTCACAAAATAATACAGTATATGTAACTGGTTCATCTTCAGTTTAACATGTTATTGTTATTTGCAACCATGTGTTTTGTCGGATTAATTGGAAATTAAAGTTTGACTTGCATGCCGAGTGGCGAGCTTTCTGCTTTGGGCAGGCCAAGTTTGATGTTGTGCCCACGCTCATAATGATAATTTATTTCTATATCAATATTTAGTTAATGAAACATCATCTAAAATGGAAGTGAAATATTATTATTCAATATCAATATTTAATGTCAATATTCTAGGATTAAAGCAAAAAACAGTGACCTACCTTCTGATGTTTGTGAGATGTACCATAATTGAATACCAATATGAAGGGGCTGGCTTGTATTTCCTGGTCTATCTAATGTCTGCTGTTGAAGGTCCTGCTTCAATCAATGATAGTGCCTACTTGCCTGTCATGCATTGAAAATGGTGCAGTGTTTCAATACATCTGTGAGAACTGAAAGTTGTCTGTGAGAATGTGTCAAGGTGGATCAGAGTTTGTGCATTGCAACCAGAATAGGAATTGAGACTCTGGAAGACCATTATCAGCACTAGTCAATTGTAACACTGAACACTCCTTCCAGGCTCCAAAACTTGATTGTCATAATCTTTGTTATTTTCATACCAAAACCAATGAATGAATTTCAGCTTTACATGTGGTGTGTGCAGCTTCCAGCCAGCAGGAAATGCATTTCAAAATGAGCTATGGTCGACTTCATTCAGACCCCATTACACTTCCATAACATATCATGAGTCATGAAGAGAGCAACATTATTCATTATTACGAAATATGAATACTTTTATTCATCTGCCAGGGTCCAAGCATGCACGTATTTACTATCAATGCACATGACAGAACAGATAACATCAGCTCGTCAAACACATGATACCACACGTATCAGGAGTCTACTGTTATTCTTTGAAAATAAGCCTATCCATGAACACCTTGATAAACTGCTTGGCAAACCCAATAAGTACTTGTGGTTATGACAAAGGTGTTTGCAGAATCATAACCAAACTACTGTAACAATAATAATCCCTGTTTTCTCTTGCTTTTTTCCATTTCAATTTTCAACTCTGATCTTCATTTAGGTACAATCATCTCTGGAATACCTATTTATCACACATTTCAATCCATCTTCTGATGAAAACAAAAATAAAATAACGGCAACACTCACTCACTCCTCATCTCAATCTTCATTTCTCAATCTCATCACATTTTCCACCAATCTTCTGAGTGTGTCAATGTCAGCCAGCCCAAACAATAACAAAGACCGAAGATACCAATGCGTAAACACAATTTGATTTAGTAGCCTTGCGATAATTCAGTTTGTATATAGCGCGCAAGCACTGTCTCATAATTGTCCCTACCAGCCGCTAGACGCACTCAGATTTTGGTAGTCTGTTGGCACAATAACACTCAAGGAATTTCGTATGATGGAATCAGGTTGAAACTTCTTTGGCACTCTTCCGAGCTGACGGTATTAATTAACCCTCGCCCGCACATGGGGGGGGGGGGGTGGTTGCCACCCCCCCCCCCCCCAGGTAGTCTTTCTGCTCTGCACTCAACATTTTTAGAGCTAGAAGGCTGATTTTTCGTATAGCTGCTCCTCTATCCTTTCTTGATGTCCACTGAAAATTTCAAGTTTCTGTGATTTTTGGTTTCGGAGATATGACCTTGTTTTTTAGGTCATGTCATGACCCAAATGGCCAATTCTCAACATCTTGCGTTTGCCATGGGCCTTGTGAGCTTTTGACACCCTGATTTCGGCCTTTTTTGCCAGTCTTACCTCCCACCTATCATGGAACATGTTGTTCGACGATGTACAGGGGTCAAGGTCAGGGTCAAGGTCAACCTAGGTCATCTAAGATAATTGCGTTTTAGGCAAGCTGAATTTACTTTTTGTGAAGTTTTTTTACTGCATTTTTGGTAAAAGCTTCTCAGATCATGATTTCATGTAATATGGACCCAAAAACAATCGGTGCACACATCAGTATACACACAGACACACACAGACATACAAACACATATAATTGACCTTGACCTAACTTGACCTGGAATGACCTCAGCAGCAAAATTCTGGTCGGGTAGTGTGACAAAGAGGTTCTAGCGGGCTTGGCACCAGAAAACAGCATCGTCATCGGTATTTGATAAGCAGCGCACTTGATATCCAACGGTGACCCAAAACAGCAACATTTTTTAGTTTGACCTGACCTGGAAGGTCAATGACTGACCTGAGAAGGTAAAACTGGGTATCATTGGATTCGTCTCTTCCCAAAGAATCTTTTTGGTCTTTACCGCTAAGCTCTATCTCCAACAGGAACGAAATGGCGCGGGGGGTGGCAACCCCCCCCCCCCCCCATGTGCGTTCTAGGATGGGAAAATGGCATGTGCGGGCGAGGGTTAAGGGGTTGGGGAGGTACCTACTTTTTGACCGATCTTAGTGAGACCCCGCAAATCTGGAGATGACTGTCCTCGCAGTCAGTCGAGGGGCAAGTGGCTCTGAGTAGGTGGCGCTAGTGGTCTGCTCGCTCCCGGCCCTGGCACCGCAGGTGGAGCCACTGTCGGTCGTTGTGCCTCCTCCGGCTCTGGCCGCGGTACCGGCGCCAAACACCGGTATCCTAGGTGGCGCTGGCGTGCCGTGTCGGTCCAGGTGATCCCGACTTATGGAGCTGAAGAGTGGAGCCGTGACGAGTTGATGATATTGCTGTGCTCGATTTTAGTTCACGTCGGGGACCCGCAATCGGCCACTGACCAGCTAGTGGCATGGGGCATACTGCAAGCAATACGGCTTTTAGTTCGAGATAAAGAACAAAACTGTTTTCTTTTCATAAACTGCTTACATTTAGTTGGGTGATGCATTTGCTTTAAATTGTGTCTCACTGGACCCACGACTATCTGCCAGGGCCTTGGCAAATGGGATCTGACGTCCAGGTCCTGACCTCTGTCGCCCGACCGACAAATTTTGGGTTGACCGTGGACGGCACGTCAACATCTAGAATCAGACGTCTATCGCGCCCCGTCGGTGAACACAGGTCACCCCGCTCACCGGACCTTGTCCTTTGCTGCAACAGTTGCCCTGCCAATTATGAAAAAATCACTTGTTATCTAGAACTCCATAGTCCATTCATGTAAACAATAGAAGTTCTGCACAATGCCATGGACAACTCACGTCTGAATACCACGTTCACGGCAATAACTCGCCTTTTTCGAGACAATGATACGGAAAACCACCGCCGTTTTAAACCAGTTCCCGCGTCCAGGGTCCGACCTCTGTTCGTCCCCTGATTCCTCTCGGTCGACCGTCTGGTGCTACTAACGACCCCGCTGACCTTGGCTCGGAACACGTGACATCCCGCGATCCCGACCGGCGACGACGGGTGGCGGTTAACGACCGGGTGTCGGCCGTTTGAGTGTGTGTGATATACCCACCGAGAGATCGCGTCCGAGCGCTCCCCGGCCATCTCCCGCCGCCACCGACCGCTCATCCACCCGTCCGGAGCTGGAGTCTGCCCGATCTTTGGCCGTTCGGCTCGAAAGCGTTCGGACTCTCCGTCCGTCTGCCCGCCCGCCCGTTCGTTCGGTCGGACTCTCCGCTCGCCCGGCGGACTGCCGCGCCCGCCGGCGATGGCGGCGGGACCGTCGCGGCGCCCCCGGTCGGATGCTACCGGCGCCAATCCTCCCATCTCGGCCGTGTGTTTAGGACACGACCCATCCGGTGTGGGACCCCAGAGGTCAGGGTGGCCGTGACTAAGGACTGGTGTGGGACGCTGGGGGCGAGCTAGAGGTCTGATACGCGGCCCCCACCTGACGGGTGTCTGAGATCGGCGCCGAAAATGACTGTGTTCGCGCCGGGCGGATGTCTCGGGCTGCCTTATCCAGTGTGGTCTGACGGGAGTGGTGTGGTTACTGTAGGAGTGTGGGCGGCAGGCTGACTGACGGTTGTTAGGTGGGTTCAGAGCTTCCACCGTCGGTGTGGGCAGTTTTACGCCGCTGGGGAGGCAAGTGGCTCTCTCTCGGAACCTCAGAAGGCTGTCGTTTCATCCGGGTAATTTGGTCAAATTTGCCTGTTCGCCCGCTTCATTTGGTGGGCGGGATCTGAGTTACTTTTACTGGTGCTAATGCCAGTTTGTGACCAATTTAGCACCAAAAGTCATCAACTTTCTGGGTTTTTCTTCGGTGCTTGTGTCTTCCCACCGGCAGGGCTTCTCAGAATTTGAGGCTCAATGCACACCGCATTGTGGCATTTTCGTCATCTTCTAAATTACACCTCCGTGTAGATTGGGTAGCAGTGGTGATGGGATATGTTCTGCTTTCATATTTCAAAAATTGTAAATGAAGAGATGAAACGAGAAATGATCATGTGAGGCCATGTAAGTGACCTGCTCCAATACTAATATCTCTGAGCAGATCCTTTCCTTATACCACTTCTTTACGAATAATTTGGATCGCTTACCCACTATAAATGCAGAACTTCCTTAAGCAATTTTCCTCATCTCCGCGGGCATCTGACCATTGCCTCTGACAGTGTCATTGCAGGTGCAAATACGGTCAAATCGTCGATCAACTCGACCTAATCGACTTAAAGCGACTAGCCCGTACGACCAAATTCAAATCGGCCCCAAGTTTCCATGTTGACCGCCACACTTCATCCATTATTCCTTCAGTCTCGACTGCTCGTCGGCATCTCGCTTTGTTCGATCCGCACGTGTTGCACGGTGGCAGAATCTGACCGCTCTCTGCCCAACCCGAAAGGGCGCAGACTGCCGACTCACACCGACCTCCTCTATCATCCGGTGGCAAATGTCGGCCAGCACCGCGACTGGTCACTTTCTGCGTGTCACAATCGGCACGACTGCAATCCTTCATCCCCCCTCCTCCATCCTGAGCACCACGTCTAGCCCCGATTATACACAGACCTCGCCGGCTGGAGCTGTACCCCGGCTGCCCCAGGAGACAGATGGTGGGCACACCGCGTCCCCACACATTACCGCCCGCCACAGCGGTGTCAGCCGGTGATTCTATCACCTCGGCTTGCCTTGTGTGCTCGCGTCATGTCAGTTCGTTCCTATTTACGGCTGCTGGGAGATTATTTACAGCAGAGGACGGCGGAGACACACTGGATGCAGCGGGACGCGGTCGTGCTCGGTACAGTAGCGCTGCCGTCTGCCCGACCCGGTGTACCGCTCAACTATTGAGATTTATGGTCTGTTTTTAGCATATTTTCGGCCTCTGTCTCTGTCGTGATATGCATTCTTGCCGCGGTGACACAGCGCAAAAGACCTCGTGTGGGGATGGGGACTGGAGATGAGTGCCGGGTCTGGGCAGAGACAAGGAGAATTGGGTCGGGAGGACGGTCCAGTTCATCAGAGCTACTTTAAACTGGCGCGGCCGGCAGCTCGTGGGCCGCTGCCGTCGCTGTGTCACTGCCGGGGTGTGTTACTCGGTCAGTGACCGACGGAAGCCGAATCCCGCTCGGGTCTGTGACTGGGGATCGGCTATACAGCTACGTCAGCTGTGCAGGACCCGCTGCGGCCGAGCCGCGAAAGACGGCCTAAGCCGGGCGGAAAAAGAGACGACCGAGTGACGGCTGTCTTGTCGGCCTGCCTCAGGTGTCAAAAACACCGTCTTCTTAGCAAACTTGTGCAATGTTTTGCAGTGAGCCTCATCCACCGAGCAACCGTCCGTAATCCTCTGTTTTTATTCACAGGAAAAAAGAGCTCGGTAGTGCCCGGTTGGCCAATCGTGTGGGGTTTATTATCATTCAGACCCCCTCTGCTTTGCTGTCACGCACTATCGTACTGAGTTACCGTCAGTCCGCCTATCGTTGTATTGGCTGTGCGTGGGCCGTGGCACACGTTTTCAAATGAAGTTTTGCCTGTTTTACGAGCTGAGTTCACTTAGGTGATTGCATTGTCTGGAAAGAAAATGAGCAATGTGTTCTGCAATATCAAGATAAAATTCCATTCGTTTCGCTGAATACCACGCAATAGCCGCTCGCCCTTTTTCATAAATGTAAGGTAGCAGGGAATTGTTTTTACTGCTCTTCATTTTAAATAGTTTTATTTAAACACTTACGATTTTACAGCTTTGACTTTCTGATCACACTGAAGCCATTGCCTATTTCTCCTGTCTTTCTCGGGTCACGTTTTTGCCGGTAAGTAAATGTGGTAGTGCGTATCTTTCGCTTCTTGCTCGTGATTTAAGTTCGACCTAATGTTCATGGAATGCTTTATCACGCATTTCATGTTATTCATAATTTTCCAGTCGATTTTGATTGCGTGTCACACTGCCATGCCGTTCTAAATTCACACATATCAAGCTCCATGATCCGTCCCAAGTTTTAAGTCCCATCGCGACAAGGCCTCACCATCTCTGGTCATCCGCGTCCCGTCATCTCACGACGCTGACGTCGCAGCCGGTTCGGACACGGCCCAATCTTACCAATGCCGTAAATAGGATTTGGCAGCACTGGCCGGAGTTTACGGCACTGATATCAATGATATCTTTTTTATTTACATCCAGCTAATCTTGTCCAATGATTTTGATAGCGTGAACGATTATGAATGTTGTCTGAAAGAATGAATAAGTGAATGCGGAATAGTTCTGAATGTTACCAAATGCCGTGAAATGCGCATTCACGGCATTGGTAAGATTGGGCCGGCGTCATATCCTTGGGATTCCTGGGTGGGGCGGGCCGGTCGTCGCTAGGACGATCGGGCGGACATGGCCTCGGGCGCCAGGTGACGACGGGGTGCCCGGAGAGCAGCGGCTGGTCAGATATCTCTGACGCTCAGAGACTCAATGGCTGTTCAAAAATCTATACTCCCCAGAGTCTCGCGTCCGTTCACATATCGGTCCCCAGTGCAGCGCGGTTGGGCGCCCGATCACATATTTCTGGTCCCCCCGAGACCCAGCGTCGGTCGCATACCTTCAGCGCCGTGAGATCGGCTATGTCCGGTCTGCGTTCGAATTTGTCTACTGAGTCTGTGATCAGTCCGCCGGAGGGCCCGGTGTCTCCCGACGGAATCCAGTGTCGGTGTCTGGTGTCCTCCAGCGTCGCGTGCTGCCCGATCCGGTTTGGTACGGCCTCCAATCGACTCCAATCGACACCGTCCTGGTCACTCCGTGATGGCATCTGGCGCGTTCACGATGTAATCGAATAACACGAGTAGGGACAACATCGGAACTCACTTAACCGGGGGACGGTGGGCTATCCGTCTGGCTGCAGAGAAACTCTGCTCTCGCGCTCACGACAGGGAAAACGCTGTGGTGGGCGCCACGGTCCGCTGGAGATCCTCCGTGATTGATTGCCACTTCGCCAAGTCCGTGTAGGCTGCTGCAGGACAGACTGGAGGGTCGGAAAGGGAATTTCGACGGGCAGAAGACCTGTGAAAATGTGTCGGAGCATGAAATGAAGAGCGAATGTCACGTTTGAAGGCGGAATTCGGGAAACATTCTCAATTTCAATTAAAGAAAAGGTTGCATCAAGTATATGCCGCGTGAGAACCGCGACGAGATGATGCGATAGTGATTACGAGCGAGCGAGCGCAGCGAGCGAAGCGAAGTCTTTTCAATATAACGGAAAAATCTCAGTATGAGCGGCCCGGCCCGGCCCGGCCCGGCCCGGCCCGGCCCGGTCTGTAACGCTTTTGAGAGGCTTATATCTCAGCAACCGCTGGACCGAATGGCCTGCGGTCTTTTTTGCTGGGTAGCCCCATCCCTTGTACCCCGTAATTGACTACTTTTGATACATCTCAGTGACCGCCGTGGCACGTGCCACGTGAAAAGTCAAGGGTGTTCAAGCAGTTTTGCAAAAGTAATGATTTTGAGAGGCCCATATCTCAGCAGCGGCTTGAGCGATTGTCTTGCGGTCATTTTTATAGGGTAGCTGCATCCCTTCTACCAAAGGTCGGATACTCTTCATCTATGTGAGTGACCCCCACTGCACGTGCAAAATACAACAATAAGAGGTGCCAAATTTGTTCCCATTTCAGTAACTCGGTAATTACTGGGGTGATTTCGCTGAAACTTGGCATACAGGTAGGCACCCACCAGGCAATGCATTCCCATGTGTTGCGGTTAGGGTGCTACTGCACGTGCGCACGTGCAGGGGGCGTTTCCAGATCTCGAGAACGGCTAGGCCGATTGCGCTCAAATTTGGTGCACGGTTGGGGACCGGTTAGTATGGTGCCGTGCAAAAGTCATTTTGGACCCCGTTTGCACGTGCGCACGTGCAGAATGCCGCTTCCAGATCTCAGGAACGGCTGGGCCGATTGCGTTCAAATTTGGTACACCGCCAGCGACCGATTAGAAGGGTGCTTTGCACAAGCCCGTTGGAAGTACGGGGACCCGCAGTTGCTACTGTACAGCGACCCTGAGTAAATTGTCCCAGCACCCTCACAGGGAACAACGATAAGCTGTCAGAGGGCACGCAAAGAAAACCTCAGCTGCTCTTGTACAGGGACCGGCGGTCGATATCAATGTTATCGGTTGGTACTGGACAGGACAGACGGCTAGAGATGGGGTTCGTGTACAGTAGCAACTGCGGGTCCCCGTACCCTCTCGCCCTTCTGCACGTGCAGGGCTCACTATCTCGCTCGCTCGTTCTTCGCCCAAAAGGCGTTTTACTGTTGAATAACAATCAGTCACCTAAAGCCTGAAACAGACTCTTTCCGCAGTCAGGAAATCGCATGCGAAAGCTTATTCAAATACATGGAAGCACGCTCGCATCAATCGCACGCACCTCCCGCAAGCGATTGATGCGAGAAGAATTACAATGTATTTGAATAGGTTCTCGCATGCGATTTCCTGAACGCGGAAAGAGTCTGTTTCAGCCTTAAGTTATAAACGTAGATCTAGATACGTTTTATCAACTTTTAAGAACTAACTCACTGCAATGCCTAACTACCTTCAACTATTTACATTGGTGACTTTGTTTCTGCCAGTGACCCGTTCCACTAAATGGGGTCGAACAAGATGATTAAAGGCGCCTTTCTTTGGCCGTGCAGTGACATGTCATCCCAACGCTCCCGGTTATTAATGGAATAGCGGCGGCTAAATAGGCGTCTCGCCGGGACGTCGTCTGTGCAGCGAACCCATGCATCGTCTTAATTGGGCTGCGCCTTTGTGCAATGCGCTGTTCTACTTCTGTTTGTGACCTGGTCGCGTTCTTTGTGCCCAAGAAATGTGACCCTTCAGACGGCGTAATTTGTGGTTTGACCCACAGGCTAGCGTTTTTCGAGCAACATGGATACTCGTTTCGTATTTCCTTGATGGTTTGAGGAGAAATAGCATCGGCTTACTCAGAGAAGACGTCACTATATTTACCCCAGTCTTGCCGGTGCCTGTGAATGTCTTGCCAACAAACAACCGAACGATGGAAATCTGACGGCGGCTTTGGCAAATACCTACCAAGATGCAAACAGCTGCTTGCCTCTGGGCGCCGGTAAAATGTTTCGGCTACCTGGCCTTTCTAGATCCGACCAGCTGCCTGTCACCGGGCTCTGGTGAGCCCCCGGCAGCTGGCGTCACGCCGTCCCTCTGAACTGCCGCACAATCCCGGCACCTCAGCCCACGGCACGGCGATCTGGAAAACAACCCCGGGCCGTCCGCTTTGTCCGATTGGCCAGTTCGTTATTACCTCGATTTCACACTTCAAAACACGGTGCAAACACGCTCCATGGCGCTCACTGGGACGGGACGGCTCGGTCGTTCTGGGCCAATTCGGGCCGATTGGAGATCGGCCGGGAAGGGGCGTTCTAATCACAGCGCCCGGGGGTGTGCAGTGGCCAAAAATACCCGCGCTTGGATCTAGAACTGAGGTTTTCGGGCCGTGTTGTCAAAGTCTATGACGGGGAGTTGGAATCGAAGAGTCGGGGAATCGGGTATGGACATTTTGCGCACTGATGTAGGGGAAGCCGGGGGAAGCCCGGGCGCGGGGGAAGCCCGGCCACCCCGTTTCCGGCTAAATTATTCACAATAAAATGCTCAACTGTTTGTCCTTTCAGCGTGGCAGCTAAGGTAACGCCAGCAAAAAAGTTAAGGCTAACAAAAATTGCATATTGTTAAAGTTATAGCGCAAAAATGATATTTTAAGGGTTTTTAGCTAAAAAGTGAGATTTGTCGCACTGTTAATGTTATACCATACAGTACTAATATTTATACGAATGTTATGTAAGGACCGTTTAAGTGTTTGTAGTGAGGGGTGACGAGGCAGGCTGGCTTAAGTATGACATTTTTTTCGAATATCGCTGTTCTAAAATAAAAATTAGCACATTGGGGTAACCCCGGACGAGTGGCCAAGCTTACCCCCAACCGAGAGCAATGCCACTAAACCACTGTTTTCCATGAGATAATAGGTACTGAGCAGGATTGCTGTACACCTAGATCAAAGATAAATTTCGAAAATAAACATGTTATCATAGGCAAAGCCAGTCATGTCACTTAAGGTCAACTAGGGTCAAACTACGTTTTTGCAGATAACGCGACAGACAATGAAGCTAGAGCTTCAAAAATGGTGTCGTTGTGTTCTTCTTCATCAGCCGAGTCGAATGATATGCAATATGATGCATTAAGGTAAAAAGAAAAATAAATTTTAAGGAATTTTGAAATACACATTTTTTGTCAATTTTGCATCACGATTTTCATTGACCTGTACTGTGTATGTGGTAGACGTTAGCTAAAATACCAGTAGTGACATAAACTCTAAGATGTCCAGAGCTAATCAGTACCTTAATATTTCACTTTCCGTTAATATTTGGAAGACACATAATGGTTTCATCAACTCGTTGTAAAGCGCTGGGGAGGTGGCCGGCGTTACCCCTATGCCGGGCTTACCCCATAAAAATCAACACTTTTTTAAAACTCGATTTTCTCAACCTTATACTTATTCCACGAAACCGAATTTTTGGGAAAACACGGCCAATGAACTTAGCTAGCTAACAGGATATCAACATTTTATACAGCACGTATGGTATGTAATAAAAATGAAAAAGAGGTTACTATGCCGGGCTTCCCCCGGCTTCCCCTAACAAGGCTGCTTTTTCATACGCGGTCACTTCGATGATTCTACAGCTACGTGCATAGTTAAAAACTAAAATGCCGAAAGTGTAGCTGCAGGATGATAAAGATGAAAATCTGAACTTTTGTCAAATGCCTTGTTTAGCATATGATTGGAAAAAATGAAACTGCCTTATTCGCTGCTGTTTTTTAACCTTTAACGGTCAACTACTCGTGTAACTTAACTTATCTTACGTGAACAATATTTATCGAAGCCTGCAACTTTGGCGTTGCGCGAAAAGTTGTGGTCCAGCAGTTGATTCTGGACATTTTTACCGCAATTGTCTTCATAATGGTGCTTTGTTCTGTAAAAATGACTGCACGATAATAATCAGACGTCAAGCAAAATTTGACATGTCCACTCTCATTGAAAAGACCGCTTCAATTGGTTTCATTGTCTGACGAACTAGACATATGACTACTCTTTCTGTCGTTTCCGACATGAATGTCTCAACAATTAAATTGAAGATACTTCTTTGTTATGGCCTTTCAGCTCGGTATCTGTTTATTGGAAATTGCCATTCAGCTGAAAATCGGTACACCAAGGTTAGAGCTATTTCATCAATGATTCCAGTTGGACAGGCCTTTAGCAATAACAACCGGTTTGCATAGCATTGAAAACCCGCTATCATAAGTTCATCGATTCGAAAGGATGTCGCCGATTGCATACGCACCATCTGGTGCCGTATACTGTTGAGTGCTGAGTGCCTTCATTGGGTGCCGCTTATAACTTATAAGGCGTTGGTTGTGGCATTTTGCACTTGAGAATATATGAAAGTCAGACCGCCTTCAGAGGTAAATATTTTTTGGTTTTTGCAATTGCACTGTAATTCAATGTAACCTTTTCAGCTGATTTCAAATCAGACTTTGAAAAGTCCGGCTTAATCCACTTAGTTAATCCGCAATCCTCATTGACCCGTCCAAACAACAATGCGCTGCAATACATAATCTACCGTCACGCCTAAATTTTCAATCCCGCCAGAATGAACTCCGACACGTGTTGAGCAACATTTTGCGCCATCGCAGAACACGCAAACACCGTCATCCTCTCCATCCCCGGAAAGAAGACTCTCTGCATGCACGTCACGTTACAGCATGTCTTGTAGATGTGAGGAGGTTTTACAGTCTGACAGGTCGGCGGGCCCGGCGGACCGAGCTCCCCGGTGCGCGAGAGGCCAGCTGCGTGCCATCCAGCGACCTTGCGCCGCTGAGGAGGCCCCTATTTTTCCGGAATGCAGTGTCGCGGTAGGAGCTCCGTGCGTGCCCGCTGCTTCACCTCACCTCACCTCGCTTCACCTCACCTCTCCACATTAGCGTCAGCCACCGTTGGTGAACCCGACTGTGAGTCGGATCGCTCTTGAAATCCATTTCCCGTGAACACCGCTGCGTCGGCTCTGGGCCACGCATGCAAATTCGCTGAGAAAAACAGCGCGTCCAACTGCGTGCCGCCGGCCGCCCCCGCGATCCCGCCCGGTCGATTCCCGTCCTTCACACCTGTTTTCGGCGTCGTTTCCGGCCTCTTCTGCGCACTTCGCCGCCAAGATGCTAATGCGGTCTCGCACTCGCCAACGGAATACGCAAGTGCGGCGATGGTGAAGGGCCCGCGACGGCGCCCGGTGCCGACGGTCCACAGCCTCCTGCGTCTCGCAAATCGCAGCTGGCGGCTCGTAGTGTCGCTCGCAAATCGCAAATCGCGTCTTTCTAATTAGCTCCTAGCTGGTAAATAGGTGTCGCAACTCTGACGTGGGTCGGCGTTCAGCCTCCGCCGAAGATGGAGTCTGAAGCGGAGAGAGCTCCGGGCGAGGCGGCCCGGCTCGCTGACAGCCGGGGCGATTTACGACCCCGGCCGCTCTCCCAGCCCGCTGCAGGTCGCTGGCCGGAGCGGAGCGGGCGCCCGGCGCAGAGGACAGCTGAAGGGCCGGGAAATGTATGTGGTGCGGGAGCCGCAATGGAACCATATGTGCAACTGCATTTTGGCAACCTGCCTCCGTGGTTGCAACGTCATCCGAGCTGGTTCGCGTGTCTCCACATTCACCGTTCATGCAACGTCGCCGCCGGCGCCGCCATTGTCTCGAATTATCAACGGATTGCCGGAGAATGACAGGCACGAGCGCTGCGCTCATCGCGCGGTTGACCGCTCGCGTCTTGCATCATCGACTCATCGACGGTCGGTCATGGACACCGGACTTTGGCCATCCCACCGGCTTGTGGCGAGGTCCGACCGCCGCCGTGGTGAGCGGCCGGCGGTGTCTCCCTGCGCGATGACGCGGCGTGGCCATCGCCATGGGTGGCGGCGCGGGCGGCGCGGGTGCGTCCTCTGCCAATATTAGCCGACGTCGTTCCATCGGCACACCCGATGACATCATACTGGCGTCGAGGTCGTTCGTGGAACGCGGTACCGCTCTCTGGACAGCCCGCTCTCCGCTTCAGGAACGCCGGGAGGTAGACGGTGGCGATCGCCGGGAGGCCTCCGCGGGAAGGCGTGGGGAAGTTGTGGGACTACGCCATAAGGAGCTGTAGCTAGGAATGGGATTGAGGAGCCCCTGTGTTGAAGTTGGCATCTAAGAGGTTTCGTGTAATGCATTGCATAAGACCTGGAGATCCCGGTCTCAAGCCTTCAGGAGATTAATTCCGCCATTGTGGGCACACCCCAACGTAAGCAGGGATCATCCCAGCTGCCTGTCGGCGCCGTATCGATGCCCTGGGAGTGTCCCAGAGACCACCCCGGTCGGTGCAGCGGCCGGACGGGGGCGGCGGCCCGTGTCGCCGGCCGTGCACGCGGCCGCGGCCCGACCTTGTGCATCCGGCGCGACCGACACCCGACCTTGCCGGCCGACCGACACGATGGGAACTTGGGGGCGGTCCGTCGCCTCCGGAGGTCAGCCTGCCGGGAACAGCTGCGGCCGGTGGCCGGGGGTGGCGCTGGCTGAGTTTACATAGCTCACAGATGGTGGAGAGGGCTTAAAGGCCGGCGGAAATGCACGCAACACGCAAGCACTCACTATGTCTGCACGGAAAATAGGACCACACCTCCATGTAGTGAAAAGGCAGTAGACCATGTAGTGAACACTGAACAGGCCGTTGGGTACATTCGTATCTCTATTCTCCACTCGTGTTTTATGGGCACTGTTCCATCCCTATCCGTGGCTCCAATCGATGCCGCGTGGCTGGCGGTCGGCTCGGCTCGAATGTTAGCTGTCACCAGGTCGGAGATTGTCAGTTTGTCACTCTTCCCTTCCAGAAACCCGGTCAAGGAATGCGGACGCTGCTGAACGCTAGGCGAAGTAAGGAGGAGACAGGTATGCTGTTCTGGTTTGATAGGAAAAGCGAGGCAACTGTGTGCTATTTTAAGATAGATATCATCCAACTGCTAGACTGCGGTTTCGGGGCCTGTCATTGCTTCCAATTGAAATATTATTGTCGGTACATAAAACTTTCGCAGATTCGGATCCTTTCGGTGAAACTGTTTTATTGTAGTACCGAAAGTAGGTATCATTCTTGTCTGCATAGTTTGCCACTCGCTGTTCTCATTCAGCTATTTGCTGCTCCCAGTCCAGAGGCTGAGGAAGAGAACAATCGGATGAAACTTAAAGAGACATCGGGGAATAGTGATCACATTTTATTACGTTGTAAAACGTAATAAATATTGCATGTTTCTGCGATAAATGCCTTGAATGAAATTGCTGTGCTACTTTCCAGAGCCTTTAGCTTTCACGGTCGCTGTATGAGCATTATCCCTGCCTTCCATATGTTCACATACACATCTTGGCAATGAAGACGTCTTCTGCTAATTATGGCCCGCATATCTTGCTTCTGCGTTTAGGACGCACAATAAATTGCTGCTTTCTGCCGCCCCTTTGCATCATAAGGGAGCCAGGCAGCGCAGGGGTCTTTGGTCTTTCATTTAACGAGCACTTTCCCGTCTTTATGGCCGTACAAGGGTTGCTGTATGACCCTTGAAGCGTGTTGGGCATATGACCATTGTCGGCTTTACAGTCATAAGTGAGGCAGATATTTTTTATTGTATCAATTAGTATTGTCGTTAATTTTCAAAGATAATTTACATGAGAAGATCGAGTGAAATGTGCAAAAGTGGAAATAGTTATCAGGCTGACTAAATTTTGTCACTGCCTATGCCTAATTTTCAAGGAGTTGACTCTGTATTTGCTCACGGAACATACATTTCCGTGCTGTGCTGTGGCTCGGCGGAACTTTCAAAGCCCTTTTCGAATCTGGGAGTCCTTGGCTGCGGTCAGTTAGCTTCCTTGGTCGCTGCTCTGATTTATGTTACGTGGACTGCATGAACGTCAGAATAAGGCACAGCCACTCCGTCGAATCCTTAGCCGAAATACGTGTAGAATAATCGAACAACTTTTTATCTTGGGACCCATGTGCCTACTGCTCAGCATGGCTCAGCCTATCCGTGAAATGGGACGTATTGATCGGGTCATAGAGAGCTAAGAAAATAGCTGGTGTTATTTTATTCAGAATTAAGGAATCCATCGCTTGAAATTTGAAGTTAGAGCTACATACCTCAAGAAAAAGTAACAGGCGCAGTAAGACAGGTATTTTATGCAAATATTATTATTTTTACCTACCTCTTCTGGTGTCTCTTGTGTCTTTATGTCACATTTGTAATGTTTTGGGATGAGTTGAGTAAAGACCCATTGGGTCGTGCTTCATCGCACTGGCGCTGCACCAGTAGTTGTCTGTCTGGGTCTGTCGCAGCCATCACCACTGCTGTGCTACCTGCGGTGAGCGGCTGCTGTTCTGCCGTCACCGCCGCTCAGGTATATCAGCGGCTGTGACTGCCGGTGGCCGAGGGACCGTGACCTCCGACCCGACCCCGCACCCCTCCCCACGCAGACGTGCCGTCAGCAGCCGTCTAATGTCTCCGCGGGACGCCGTCTTGCTGCCGCTGCTTCACAACCTGTGGGAGCCGCCGCCGAGACCTTCGCGTGCGCCCAAGGAGACTGGGATGCATGCACGTCAGACGGGTCGGAGGAAGGTGCATCGCGGCGCCTCCGCTGAGCCGCTGAGCCGTGCGCTGGGCGCTGAGCGCTGAGCGCTGGGCTCGGCCGGGCTCAGCAGTCAGCAGGGTCCGCGGGCCAAGTGTCGGCCGGCCGGTCGGTTCAGCGGCACCCACTTGCACACTCGTGCATGGAGAAACCTGTTTATCGGCTCGAGATGCGGCGCGACCGCAGTTTTGTTTCGCTAAAGGGGTGGTGAAGGAATGCGTCGGTAGGATGGCGCAGAATTGGCACAGGTGGTTGATTGGAAGGGGAGGGGTGCCATGCATCACGAAGGGTAGCGAGTGGCCACTTTGGGCGCCGCGATATCGTGATGCATGACGTGCCAAGCCGGGCGGGCAGCCATCTCTGGAATCCGTCAGACAGCGGACTGACGGGAGGCGGGCGGAGGAACAGCCGGTTCCAGCGACCTATCGATGTTCTCATCTCACGACGCAGCCCGCTCAGCGTCTCGCGAGCGAACCGGCCGGCCCGCCGGCGAGCCTTCATGAACCGGAGAGTCCGCGTGCTGTACCCGCCGCCCGGTCGTTGGCATTCCTTCCCCAGAGGCTGACTGCCAGTCCTCGTAATTCACAGAGTCGTGGCCATCAAATTAACTAACATTAGCCGGTAATTACCGCGCGTCTGAGCCCACCATGTGTGAACTGGAGTGCGTAGAAGCCTCGTTGGTAAGACTAGCCATTCGTCATATCGTCCGCGCCGCCCCCACAGTCGGGCCTCGCATACATGGACTACTGTCTCTTTCCCTGACGATCAATTTCCCTCCAATTACGGAGTGGTCGCCACTGCGCAGACTGCCCTGCTGTCGCGCGGCACTTTCGATTGCTCTCTATTTTTTCTCGCTTCCCACGGTTGTTGGGCTGTGAATTGTGGAGTACACCAAGCGACGGAGAAAGTTTGATATCGCGAAAAGAAGCGACTTCTGCGCCGAGAAATGTGGCCGGTTTCGGTCGGTGGACGGCTCCTTGCCCTTGGGCACGCCTGGGGACAGCAGTGGGGGCGGCTCGCACGGCCGGACGGCACTTCGAGCACCACAAACACATTTGTCTTGGCAGAGTTTCCTGTCGGTGCGATAGTTCGCTGACCGAAGACAGCCGGGAAAACGGAAACTGGTGCACTCAGACTCGATTAAAAGGTTCAAGTGAACTTTTGACAGGCACGAATAAGTCTTCATAGGTCAAAGAACTCGCTGCTAGATGGTGAGACCTTTTGAGTGAATTGGTTTCATGATTCCACCTAGGTACACTCGGGGGCAGATTGATGTTCCACCACTCCCTACCAATCGGGCTCCCATGGCTCAGCACTGGCTGCTGCCATTGGCAGCACTGGCAGCACTGGCACTGGCAGGCAGTGCTGAGCAGGGCTGAGGGCAGGCAACACTGGCAGCAGCCAGTGCTGAGCCATGGGATCGCCCGATGGGTAGGGAGTGGTGGAACATCAATCTGCCCCCGAGCGTACATTATATCGTGCATTTCGGTGCCTCTATTGGTCACGCTCACGACTGGCGGGTCTCTCGGCTGGTCACGGTGTCATGGTGTGGGTGTGTGTCGTCTGGCCTACCGACCGTGGGTGGCGGCGCCGGCTGGTGACTGACCGGTCACTACCGTGCTATGTGTGATGGCCAGATCTCTGACCGGTCTGTCAGCGACTCTGCAGAACTCCCAGCCGATCCGCCGCTCGGTGCACCCGGCGAGCTATGCACGAGCGGGCGCGGAACGGCCGGCTCGGCGCCCGGGGCAGGTCGGCAGCCGGGTCAGCCGGCGGCGCCGCTACTGACGAGCCGCGGAGGCCGGTCGGCCTCCTGGCGACCTTCTGATGACCTTCTGCGTCCTCAGCGAGCATCGCCGGCCCGGAGGAGCGCCTCCCGCTGAGAGAGTTGCGAGCCAGTCCGTGTGTGGGTCAAACATGGATTATTGGCCGAGAGACCGGCGGCGGAGGCCGGTTGCGCAAGGTCGTTAGTGTCGTGCTCATGTAATGAACCACTTTCGACGCTTGGCGTTAGGATGATGTGCTCAGTGGAACGTCATGAAATCATGACGCTCTACTGGTGGTCTTTGGTCTTCACAAACGTGTCGCCATTTCCGTAACATCGGCTTAGAACAAGCGACAAAGCTGTCTGAGATGAAGCTTATATGTTTTATAACATTGGTTTACAACGCGAGCAGGCTTACATCAAGGCAAGGCAAGCCTGTCCGATGATTGTGAGTCAGCTCGGCTGCATTCCTTCCAAGGAAACCTGCCGGTCCACCCCTGTGCCTTTGTTGGAAACTGCGTGCCGTCCATCCAGGTCAGATTCTGGTCATGTTTCGGCCCGACTCATGCGTCGTCGGCCGCGTCGGCGTCATTATATTCTGGGGGCGGCTCGGGCTGCGGCGGAGGTCGGACGGCTCCGTGACTGGTCGCAATCGGACGGTGATTGGCAGGTGCCACCGAATCGGGGCCGGGTGCGCTGCGTCGGTCTCCGGGCCGATCGTGAGCGCGGCGATGTGCCAACAGAACGCAGCGCGTGTCACGACCGATAGCGAGGGAACTGAACGGAGGCGACGGCTGAAATCACCGAGTGTAGCTCTGCTCTGTGAGTGAGCGTCAAGAACGTTTTCACGAGTCATTAGTCGTCGGTAATTGGTGAGATTGAGATGTGTGAATCGTTTCGACACCAGATGTGATAGAACAATGGGAGCAAATTATCGACGGTGACGTTATGATTACTGGGGAGCGCCCATTCAATCCGATGGCTGGGTTCGGCGGCGAACTGTTCTTCCCTTGATCGTGCCGTGCACGTGCCAAACTTTTCCTTTTGTCGGTAATTTGTGAAGCGTACCGTCCTTGCCTTGTGGGCTGCCGTCTTTGTTTCTTACGGCGCCTCCGGGAAAATGGTGCTGCTGTCTGTGTCCCATCTGGCCCTCCCGATCCTCCAAATGTCTGTGGCAGCATTTACTTTTGTTTTCATTATTATTTACTGTCTGGAGACTCACACGATCTGCACCAATGATGATAATTGCTTGCAGTGCATAACACCTTTTAAGTCGCAGAGAATTTGCTAAAACCGCTTTTGACACAAACAGTGAATTGTTTTACCGTGTAAATCTGATATATTTTGTGAATTTATCTGTCGCTCTCTGTGGTCCGCGTAAAGTCTTCACTCCATCTCGGCTTCCATCGCCAGTGTCCGCTCCACCTGTGCCTCCATGGAGCCCGGGTGGGCGCGTCAGGTGTCCGTCCATCCGGCCAGGTCGCCGGCCACCGGCGCGTCCCCCGACCGGTCGACGCGCATGTATGCATGAGCCTGCATGCCGGTGGTGGCGAGTCCGATAATTCAGCCGGCCGCGACCGCGACGGACGCGTGCCGCACGGTCCGCGCGCTAGTCGGACCGCTCCTCGGCGAGTCTAGGTGGGCTCACCTCTGGCGCGGGTCGACCGCGGGCGGGCGCCGGGCGGCCAGCCTCCGACTCGGGGAGAGCAGCGGCCGCCAGTTGAGCGTCTCGACCGGGTGCGGTCGGCAGTGCGGGCGGCGCGGGTCGGCACCGGCAGTCACGGTCGACCGGCGGCAGACGCCGGTGCGGTCTGTGGTCGTAGGGACTGGTGGGGGTGGCGTGCGCGCGACCCAGGAGACGTTCGAAGGTGACCCGTATGCGCACAGACGCGAGTGTGTGAGGAGAGATAGCGGACTTTGTGACGCGAGGTGCGTGGTTCGGAGTTGATCTTCGACACGGATCATTGACGCTTGATCATCGATACGGATCATCGGACGGAGGCAGGTACGGTTCTATTCAGTTACATCGGTAACGGTGTTGGCAGCATTTACGGTCACCATCTGGTGTTTGTTAGTTGCATCTTCATACTGTCGACTGCACACCTATGCACCGTGTTCAAGTGGTGTTTTTAGAGCGGCAGCTGAGTGAAGCTGTTAGTTAAAGAGAGTGTGGATATGTGTCTTGTAGACCAGATGACCGGGGACACTTCAGTGTGGCAGACCTTTCTAGGCTGGCAGATTGATACCAATTATTGGCGAGCGTCTGCTGAGTGCTGCCGGCTGCCGTGGGGCCAGTTGATGGCACCGATAGATGCGTATAAAGAGGTGGTGGGGTTTGGGCATCGATTGGCCTGTGGTACCCGGCGAAACGGCGAGGTTTTACTTCATATTTTTAACGTTTCTTTTTGCGCATATGCTAATGTGTCTTATGAAACTATTTTCTATTTCTTTCCTGTGAAATTGGTTGTATTGGTTATTCTCTTTCAGTCCACGAACTTATTCCATATTCGTCACTGCCCGCTTTCTATATGCTAAGTGGTTGTAACTACTGAACGTTTTCTTTTGCCAGGTCGTGGGAGGCTCTCCACTGTATAATCGGTCACTCTCGTAGATGAGAGATACGTATTACAATGCACCGTATCGAATTATAAGCCACCTCACGTCCATCCCAAGTTTTTTAATGGCACATTAATACTGAAATTGTTTGATACGCGCGCGGAATTGTTACGGGCCTATGGAGGTAGTTTTGATAAGTCCTGTTCTAAAGTTCAATACCACTCTCAATTGCTCACATCTTCATATCTTCCTTCATTCATAGCGGGGCAGGAAGCCGATGTAGTTGCACTGTTGTGTCTTATTGAGACTGACAGGTTCTCGCGACTGACTATCCCCTGTGTGCCCGCTCCTCTCCGCCGACCATCCATTGAATCGCCGTAACGTCGCCTCGACGACGTATGCAGTATGGCGGGTTCCTCCCGTCTAGCCACAATATCCGGCATAGAGCTGCATAATCCGACAGGCTGGCGATATTTACAGCTTCCGTAGCCTTGGCTCCGGACGCCGCCTCTGGTTTGGAGTGCACTGAACGCGCCTGGGTGTATGCAGTTAGTGCGCAGTGGGTGTGCGATGGGTGTGTGGTGGGTGCGATCACCGCACCCCCTCGACGTGCGTCGATGAACGGGGTGCGGCTGGCACCCCTCTGAACCTATCGCCGATGGCAACCGTCACGGTCACCAAGCCCACATCCGCGTGACTCCTGACCCCTGTAGCGCGCTGTGGGGCCTGACTCATCATTGTATCCTCTTCTCTTGATGATTCTGCGCTCAGACACTTCGGTACGAGCCGCTACGTGTCTTACACTAACTGCATGTGTCAAGCTTGAACGTAACATAAGCAGGAGTCTCTGCACAGATCAGTGTAACTGCTACCTGTGCTTGAGTCGCTAAGCCAGCGTAACAATCATTTAGGATAGCGCCATAAACTCTTCAGACGACACACAGCACAGCCATATTGTTAGCACACCAGCCCGGTGTTGTATGGACCTCGCTGACCTCGGGTGTAGCCGAGTCTGTGCACACGTCTGCCGCTGTCAGCGCCAGCTATTGGTCCGTTATGCAGAGGCTCAGAGGCCATCCGACGCTGCCAATCGGTGGTCTACGGTAACTCAGCTGGAACGGACGGACGATGCACGGGCGGGCTGTGGGCGCGTGGGTGTCCGACGGGTCACCGATGGGTCGTCAATAGGTCGCCAATGAGTGGCCGATAAGTCGTCAATATGTAGGTCCCCGACAGGTCACAGATGGGTCAGCAATAGGTCCTCGATGGGTCGCCAGCTGAGGTCACAGGCCCAATTCGGGCGCGTCTGGGAAGGCTCGTGACCGTTCGCCTCCCTATGAATAGGCATCACGTGTTGGCGCCTCGTCGGCGCCGTTTTCGCACGGAGAAGTGGGCCGCGCCCGACCCAGTCTGTCTGTCGATCGGTACCTGAGGGGTGCTGTGAGCTGTGCCACTGGGGGCGGGACACCGCTCGGCACAGGCAGTCACGGCGGTTGGTGTGAGATATACAGCCACCGATGGGGCGCGGGGTGCACCGTCGGCCCGTGTTTGTATACCTCTCACGAGCGGTGGTCCGTTGTCCCGTGCAAACGACCGCTGGTGGGTGAGTGACCGACCAGCCGTGCATCGCAATGACTTCTGATATTGGCCGGCTAATGGCGAACCATTCAGCTCTTTGTCGCACTTATGGTCGGCTGCTGGGATATTTTTAAGTTCGCTTGTTCTCTGCTTGTTAGCCATTGGTTCGTGATGCTCTCAGGCCGACGCTAACGGACTGAAAAAGCCTTTGTGTGTTCATGCCGCTATGCATGATGTCTACATTTGCTGAGGAGCGGCGCCGTCTTGCAGTCTCGCCTGCAGATTGCATAATGCAAATTCCATACAAACCTCACAAGGTCTTAAGTGCGATTTTGACATATGCGCTGGCACTATGATATCATTTGACCTCTACTTCATAGTGACGTTTGATTCTGAGAAACCATTACGCCTCTTTTCCAACACCCCCTCACGCACGGCTTATCTCTTACGGCCATGACCGTAAATCGATAATCCCACTGAACCGCTAGACGTTTGCCAACACCTGTTCACCGAACACACGGACCAGCGAGGCGCCCGGCGTCCCGTGGCGTTCCGTGGTGTCTGTGTTTTGACGGATCACGGCATGATCCTACATCGAGCGCCAGCTGACGCCGCTGCGCGAGAGAGACGCGCGATCGGCGGTCGGTTTCGGCACGCGGCACGAGACAGATCACCTCGGATTGGGACCAGCCGATGAGCGGTGCTGCCTCTCCGCGATGTGGCGTAGGCAGTGTCAGCAGGTGGCACGCGTCTGGCCGCTGCGGTCTGGAGGTCACACTTCCCGTGATACAGCGGGTCTAGGGTTTGGTAAGGTATCTCGCACGGTGACGTGCATGATATTATGCACCTGCATGCGTTATTTTAGAGCGGTTTAATGCTGGAGGACCGACCACTGTTATCACGCTGTCTGAGCGCGCGGGTTTCTGGGTCTCGGCCAGCCGTGTCACTGGGTGACGCGATGACTCGCGTCTCGCCTCTCCGATCTGAGTCGGGCTTACACGGTCCGGTCAGGCCCGTTATTCGCCCGCCTCCTGGCGCCAGCCGTGGTGACACAGGTGGCGTGTCACCGCGCCTCCGCGGCCGGCCGGCCGGCGCACGCCGCCGAAGGACAGCGCGGCGCGCGCACGTTGCAGCGGCGGCTGCGGAGGCCGGATCTCGGCACCGGGTCACGGGAACAGTTATATGTGCCGGCCCGCTGGGGGCCTGGAGCTCTGCCAGCGCCGTGTGCCGAGCTGCCGCCGCCCGCCGGCCGGCCGGCCAGTCTCCATTCTAGGCCATTGTATTTGTTTATGGGCGGCGGCGGCCGGCTGGGAGGGGCCGGCCGCGCTGGATTCGATTGTCGATTTTCTCCGGGCGGCGCCAATCGCAGAGAATGCGCCGCTTTGATAAGGTCATTATCGCGTGGGGCGCGTGGGTGGGCTGCGGCGCCAAGTGGAGGTCGGCCGGGATCGGTGCTTTTTGTTGTTCAATCGTGATGCGCGGCGGCTAGGCACGAACGCTGATGGGAACTGCGATGGGCAAAATGAGGCTAACACCAGTGCTACTCTTATGTGTGTGAATGCAGTCTCCATTACATCCATAGCAAATATGGTTTTAGACTTGGTTAGTAATATCACGAATGGCCTTCGGCAATATATCGACCCTTTCGTCATACATATTATCAAAGCATTTAATCTTTATTCGGCGTCTCTTCATCACGTAGCCTGCGGAGAATGCGCTTCCGCCTTTTTCGGCGCCTTCGTGAGCGGTGGCTGACTGTTGTTTTTCTTGTTGCAGGTTCAGCGGCTGGCTCAGTATGAGCGCTACTTCCAAGACTTGCTGGCCGAAACTCCGAGCGACCACCCTGATGCTGACGACCTGAGTCGCGTCCGCGGACGCGTGAAGCAGGTCAGTCGCCCGATCGCGCCGAGTGAGGTGTCACTCGGTCCTCTGACCCAAAACTGGCCGGCCATCGGCTCTCTCTGACGGTGGCCCTCCCGACAGCCGGTGGATTGTGCGGCGCGGTGTGGTGGGTTCGGTCTGTGACGTTTCGTTTGACGGGGTCCGGGTTTGTTTTCAAGTTCACGGCGTGACTGTGGGCCGGACTTTGTTTCGTGACATGTGGGGGTGGCTGCCGCGTCACCTTTGACCCAAACCGGCACCCCTGCCGACTCCCGGATCTCCCGCCGGAAAGGGGAACATTTCAGCCTCGGAGCTGCTCGTCTCACTCACAGCATAACAATGAAGATACAGGCATTAATAGCTTCCCTGCAGACCCAGTCATGAGCACGGCGCGATTATTTACCGGCAGCCTGCCGACGGCTCGCGGTGGTGAGAAAAAGATGACTTGCACCCGGGTGACTGGGCCGTGGCGGTATGGCGTGTCTCGACCTGGCCCAGTCTGAACGATCGGACCGGAGGACAGGAGGCATCCACAGATACGCCGCCGGCTTTGAAGTCAGGTCTGGGCGGCGACAGATTGGCTAAAATCGGTACCGGTTGAACGGCGGGCGATGCGTCGTCATCACACGGCGGTGACTGAGATTCAGTCATCGCCGGTGGACCCGGCCGACTTATAGTGTTGGCTTCTTTCCAGGCTCCTTAGAGAACCTTAGTCTGGTCTCTGGGACAGTGGGCCCCGACGATGACTCGCTAGACCGACCCGACATTGTACGAAACGGGTCTGGGTCGGTGGGTCGGTCCCAATTCTGGTACGGCAGGCCGAGACTCGGGTGACACCCACTGACCGTCACACTGGCATGCCTGACCCGAGACAGCGGTCTGTGACAGTCACCTGACACCTGCCACCTACCACCAGTCATGTCTGTCACACAACCACCTGACCAGTCACCGGTGGCCGACCGTTGGATTTCCGATCTTAGACGTCGTACTGACCGAACACGGCTGGATAATACCAGATCGCTGACCACTGTGGCTGAGCTGGTGGCGAACACTGGGCAGAGCTGGCTAACTGCTGCTATTACAATCCCGGACGCGGAAGCGATAAACGACTTTAACACGTTCTGTTGCTCATGACAGAACATGACGACATTCTATGTAATATGGTCGTTTATTGTGAACCGGGAAAACTGACGGCCGTGTCTTGTCAGCACATAATACATGCGTACTGCTTCTCAAGGTCTCACAAGGTAGCAATTATGAGACGGAATGCATGCCAACTCCGGAGACAAAGACAAGATTAACAACCTCTGTGTGATTGCCTTGAGCTTCATGACGAGCTGTCTCAGCTCAAGAGAGATGAGGCACCTCTGCTGACGCGGGGTCAGAGACCGACCACACCCGGAGTTCCCTCAAACCGGGAGGGAGAGAGGAGGGGAGGGTGGGTGGCTGACCGCACTGAGTGGGCACGCCTCACTGTGGGTGGTAGGTAGGAGAGGGGCGGATATGGTCACCCTCGTCCGCCACGCCTAATTGACCGCCAAGGACACGGAGGTAGCCGGAGGGGCTGACAGACACCGCCGTCACCACCGGCACTGCCACAGCGAGCATTACTGGTGCCGCCGTCTGTGAATCGCACACAGAGTCTCTGGATAAGGTGTCAGAGGAACATGACGGGAATTATCAGACCGTGGGCCGGGTGGACCGTGTGACCCCACGATCTGTGCTGGGCTGATCAACATAATATGCGTCGCAAAAGCTGCTGCTCTTTCTTGAAGCTTATAGAGCACAGAATGAGGAAGTATGCTGAACATTCCTTTGGTTTTATTTTTGTCTGTTTTGATCGACATATGCTACACAAAGTCTGCAACTATGCTTGCTTCGCTGACGTAAGATCGTGTTTCTGAGTTCATTTCTCGCATTGTTCGGCCAAATCGACAAAGAACATCGTTCCTGGCGGTTACCTGTCATGTTATCTAAGCCGTGGGCTGTCAAGGTATTACCGTGGTGTGAACTGAGCTCCGTTCGACCGCCGATCGTAGTCCATCGGTTCAGGGAGACCGGTTCTGAGAGCGAAGGAAAATCCGACGTGGGAAGCTGAAGCTACTTTCAGCCACCCCGACCAATTGTCCGCCGAGAAACTTACGCTGTTTGAGTCAGGTAAAGACGCGACGCGGTGTGAACGTTAGCTAACTCACTGTCGATTCTCCCGGGTAAGTTTGTATTATACTTGATGGTTATGTAATTTACGGGAGTTCGTGAACGCATAAATCTTGACAGTCATGACGGACAGTCATGACGTTTGCGTCGGAGCTGTGATTTATTAGCTTCTAGCTAATATTGGCTGAAGCCTTCAATCATTCCGTGAGTAACCGAAGACAAACATGTGTTCAAGCCAGTCACGAAGAGCATAGTTACACTATTTAAAATTATCAAGATATCCAGCACTAATTGGATAGCAAATATAATGCTACGAATCAATTCATCGGGATGATCTCATCACTCACTTGCCCAGCTCCCACACGTTTGCTCTGAAGTCTGAAGATGACGTACGCTCAATGATGTCATGCAATCCAGATAAGCCGGCGCAGGCTTCCTAACGGGCAGCCCGTCACCAGACACGGTAGCCACCATGGCACGGGCCACGGACGATATCCTTTGTCATGTGTTCAGAAAAGACAGGTGAGGGACAACAAGCTTCCCATTTGTGATCAAATTGAGTCTGGCAAGTGTTTGCTGTGGAACACTAGGTAACCGCCTTGTGAATGCAATATGACGCTACTGAGTGACATTGCAATGCCGTCAGACCAAAATTGTCCACAGCAGTGGTGCTCAAGCACTTCACTTGCAAGACATATGACGACATTCTAGCCGTCGCAACCATGGAGAATGCCACCGATGCAATGCATTTCAGACGCCACATTGCAATCCTTATAAGCATTACATCGTGACGTCCGCTCTCGGTGAGATATCAGGAATTCCTCCATCTCCAGTGTGTCACTTCACCTATACCATCCTCCCCTGTCGGGTACACCTGCGCCCCGGGGCACTGGTGTCCCTGGCGGTCTGGGCGGGGGCGGGGGCGGCCGCGTCCGGTCTGTGGCCGCCGCCGCCGCCGTGAAAGCGCCTCCGTTCCCGGGAGACCGGGCCGCCGCCGTTCGTGACGTCACTTCGTGAGTAATCGGGGCGACTGTGACGGCGATCGGCGGCGGCGGTCCCGGCGCGGCGGCGACAGTGTCGGAGCGGCGGCCGACTGTGTGGCGCGCCGGGCGGCGGCGGTGTCCGGGCGGGCGGGACACGGGCGCGGACGGAGAGCGAGGGGACTCCCGATGTGATGGGAGGTGTGATGTGACGGTGTGACGCCCCGTGACGGTGTTCCAGTGAGGGATGGATCAGTGGATGGTGTTGGACGTATCGACTGTGGCTTATCTTTGATCAACGAGTGGAGATAGTGGTGACATTGGAAAACGGTGGTCCCTGGCGCCAGTGATATCGTTCGTGATGGGACGGTCAGTGTCGGTGTGTGCGTTGGTGAGCAGAGCAACTGTCAGAGGTGACCGCTACAGCTGGAGGAGCCGCTTCTAAGGTCGGCTGACCCGACCTGACCCGCTGTGACCTGGCGTCGCCCCGTCTGACCCGGCCGCACAAGAGTCATGGTGACCGCTTTATGCGGGGCCCTATCTCACGTATGTGAGTGGGCCCACTGGCTTTGGCCTTTTGTGAGTATTCTGTAGCGTTTTCCCGACCTGTTTGTACCCAGTCACGAGTTGCGCCCTCTCGAGTCACCCGAGTCACCTGTATTACTCAATAGGATGCCTTTGAGTCACGGCTGCCTTTCATCCCGACCGTGCCGCTGAGTCATCTTCAATAGATGTCTCATCGGGCGTTACTGAGCTTGTCAATGTGATAATGTCTACAGTAATAGCTCGCGCATTGTGAAGATTCGGTGCGGCGACGCTCGTCTGGTTTGCATGTTCGATCACCTTTGGCGGAGCGTGCAAAAAGGCGCCCGCTCGCTTCTCATCTAACTAGATGGTATCGGGCTGCTCGCATCCCGACGTGCAATTGGGCCGACCCGCTTCTGTGCGGCCGGCGGGTTTGATGTATCAGCTTTTGTGGGCGCCGCTCTGCAGGGAACGACGCAAACAAACGCGCTCTGCGTCATCATCGTTTACGCAGTGGCTACCCAATAGCTACCGAATGTGTTGGTAGTGACAGCCTACTCTCATCCCCTGCTAGACATTGGCAAATGCCTCATAAAACCACTAAGACGCGACAAGAACTAATGACACATTTTATCCCCTTCACTTTTTATGGACACACCATTGTGATTGGCGAGAGCTGCGCCGCGCTGTGAGCGCGGTCGGCTCACCTTGAGATTCCTGTACGACTGGCGGAACGAACCGCGGCCGGCCGCAGTCGAATGAGACGAAATCCGCGCCCATTACCGGCGAGCGGTGTGGACGGGCGCGGCGCTCAGAGGAGGGCTGCCTTCTCACGGCACAACAGCGAGAGTCAGTGCCGACCGGTGTGACTCGAACCTCGGGTCCCAGTCTCACGGGCGCCGACCGACATCGCGCCGAATCACAGCTCACGGACTGTGGACCACAGTTTCGGCCACAGTTTCGCGCTCCTTGAGACTTCAGCAGGTGGTTTGGCTAGCGAACAGGTGACTGCATGGCGGCGCCTGTCAGTCGGTGCTCACAGCCCACGACGCGGACCTTTTCACCGCCGCATTTATGGTTTTATTGGTGGAATATGCTAGCGCCGGCCATGGTCAGTGGCCACACCCCGGTGCCGAGGAACCGAGCCGTGGATAATGAGGTATAATATCAGAGGTTTCTTGGTGGGAGAGTACTGTGGGACATGCAAACCCGTGACGTGTGAACATATGAAATTACATTATAGAGATGATCCGTAAACGGGCTCGATTTATCTCTCAAATTGTTGCATATTTATTAGGTCATGAACATCTCTTGTGTAATGAAAAGCCAGTGAAACGTGAACACCACTCCAACAAATATCGACCTCTGGCACGCGACACGCATCATCCACCGTTCGTCACAGACCACCGATAGTCCAACCAGCACCCGACACGCTCCTCGCCCCAGTCAACAATAGCCGTCCCGACGGCGGCCTGGGCGATCTAGGGCGGCCGGCTGACCTGAGGGTATTTGTGTCGTGGTGTGGAGGGAAATCGACCATTGTGGATGCTGTTTGGGAGTTCGATCCGGTGGAAGGGTTGGGTATCATACTCGATTGCTTGCGATGGGATGGTAGTGATATCGGTAATCACGGCTCTGTTGCCGTCTGTCTGTCGCATTTTACGTATCTGTTGTCTGTATTTGTAATTGTGTCGCCAATACCATACTAAGGCTCGCTAACATTTAGTTGTACGATGCAACTTCGACCTTATTTTATCGGATATAAAAATATGTTATTATCTCACGCTGTTTCACATCGCTATAAGTTATAGGGATATTTAATGCTTTGGTACCTTTTGCTTGGAACCGACCATCGTCATCTCCCGCCCTTCGCTGTGACCTGTGACCTGACCGTGACCCCGCCCTTCCACAGCTGCTGTCAACCCCTGGTAACGGTCAGTCGGAGCTCGAACGTGTCCAGGAGCTGTTCCCATCGGACGACCTCGGTCTATTCTGCCGCGACCCTTCGTCTCAGGCGAGTACCGCGACACACTCCAGTCCACACACTGTGACACAATGGAACAGGACACACTCACTGTGAGCCGGGCTGCTGTGAGCTGAGTCGGTGCGACTCACACAGCGACCATCGTGTGAATCATTGCAGAGGTGTGTCGGGAGGCAGCGACGATAGGTCGCTTTTCCACCCGGCCGTGCGGAATAAAACGTCCGCAGCTGATTTACCTTCCTCGTTGTGGGTTTCACGCTCAATGTCTGCCTGCCTCATGTGACACGGGGTAAATGGATCGGTGCTGTTGATCGGCGACGGCGCTGGGCTGCAATTTGCATCCGCTTGGTCGGTGCAACGAACCGTATCTGCTCCTGTGACGCGGTATTTTAGCTCTATAAGCGATATCATTGATCCTTGACCCGTTTCCTAATATAACACGCAATCTTTCGGCAGTTCTTGTGCATGAGAATGATGCTGATCATCCCGATCTTTTATCACCTCTCCTGATCTGTTCACCTGTTTTTATTATGCCTCCCTCAATCCTATCTTCCTCAGCACTCGGCCTTTAGACACCGCGCCTTCAGCAAGCTCTCCGCCCGCTGTGAGCCGCGCCTGCCGGCCGTGTTTTGGTGCAGGCAATAAAACACAAACGGCCACCACAAAGGACGGACCGCCGATCGGCCGCCCGTCAGCGGGGCCAAGCAGCCGCCGCAGCCTTGACGAGAGCCGCCATGCGTGAACCAGCTCACATACCGAGCACCCTTCGGTCGGCCTCCTCGACCGCCGGAGCCGCGCTGGGAGCTGTCAGAGCCGGGTGGAGCTTGGGATTAGAATCTTGGAATAAGGGGCTTGGGGGAGGGATGCTAGGACTACGAGACTACCTTTCCTTTGGGATTGATATCGGGCCTCGAGAACGCCGAGAACTGGTAGGTAGTCGCTTCTAACAGTTTTTCAGTAATGCATATTTCAATGGTTAATTCTGATAATTTATGGCCCAAAGCTGCTTTACGTTGTAGGCATGTCAGTCCTATTTTTGTCTCATGGAAAGTGAAGCGGTTGTGTCCAGCCGCAGTACGGCCGCGGTATGGCCACGCCGCCGCCGCACTCCCACGTCCGTCTGCGTACACGCCTGGCCGGCTCGGCGGCGGAAGCGGGCGCCGTTCGCTTTCATTTTGACCAGGTGGACGCGCCGCCGGGACAGTGACCACGGCCGTGGCTACGCTTTCTCCGTGGCCACACCGGCGCACTGTTTGTCATGAGAGCGCCAGTTTCGGCGCACAGATCATGTGCGCGATTGTGGTCCTGAAACGGGCCGGTGCGGCGCCGCGCGCCTCGTCCGGCCAGTCGTAATGGGCAGTTCAGTGCCTCCGCTCATTAACGAGTGTCAGTCGGACTGTTTTCTTTTCTGGATATGTCGGATTTCTCATGGTCCGAAGTAGGGCACTGCTACTGTTGGAATGCAATGCAGTAGGTGCAGAGCTAAAAAAGACGGATACAATGCCCGTATCGGTATTCTTCCTGCCATCAAATTGATAGCAAATTTGTTCTATCACTGAGTTACGCAGTTGACTAATGGTTCCTTTGACACAAATCCCCATTCAGTACTTTCCACAAGACATATGTTCCGCATATTCATCCTGGAACCTGCACCTGCGCCCTACTTTGACTCCTTCTTCAGAACACCAGTCTTCAGAACATTCTTTGCTTATCCTTCCGCACTATTGTCACATTTCACTTTTCATATCGGTTGCTCCTGCTTTCAGTCATCACGTCTTGATATTGTCGCGCTCACCCTCGCCACACCCGTCGCCACATCCTCGGCCTTCAAGGCCTCGCCGGAGGAGAGAAGATCTCCTGGTGACAAACAGCTGTCTCTCTTGTTCTCTCAGCTGACTCACGGCTGTTTTTCGGTCCCCGCCAGGTGCCCCCCCCCCCCTCCCACCACTCCCTCGATACGACATCCGGCCGTCGCCGTCCTCGCGCTGCGGTGTCGTAATTGCGCCAACGGAACTCGCGCCCAGAAGGAGCTCCGGTGACTAAGTCGGAAAGTTGACAGCCGGTGGACTGCAGTTGCGATATGACCAACTCGCAAGGTCGATCGGGTCGCATGCCGCAGCCTTTGATGTCGACGTCAGATGTGAGCCGTTTCGACGAACTCAGTCTCAAGGTGCAACGGAAAACGGCGACTACAAACGTGAACCAGGTGTGCCGAGCGTGATAATCGGAAATTCATGCGCGTCATCTGCGATTGTTTTCCTGTAGTGGCAGCTGCACGCTCATCATTCAACAATGTGGCTTTATTTAGCTCCATGGCTGAAACCGTGATGACCCATTGGCCAGGTCGACTGGTTAGAGCAGTCCCCGATTCGCGGCACGTGCGGTAGACTGCTCACCGATGTCGGGATTGTTGAGCGTGGCGCAGCCTGCAGACCCGCTGGGACGGTGCACGCGCTGCCCCGGCTGCCTCCGAGGGCAGCCGCCGGCGCCGGCAAGGGCCCTAAGCGGACCTCCACCGAGGTCACGGCTCCACACATACACACGGCCGGCCGTGGGTGTGTGACCGCCGCCGCGTCGAGCCGCCTAGATTTGGTGCGTGTCGGATTTGGTCCCAATTGGCTCTGGTTTGTTGGTCTGTTGCTCGGCATCCCAGCACGCCAGGCGGCCGGGCGGCGGGACGGCGCGTCGCGTGCCCGGCTCCCGGACTAAGTGGCGAGGGTTGAGATTGAGACGCCGCCGGCTGCCGTCTGGCACGCTGCCTGTTCCAGGTTAATGATAACACGAATACCGTGAACTCGTCGGGGAGGAGGGAATTATAGACACGGAGCCGCCTCGAATATAAATGACAACCATGCGTGCCGATATGGTTATAGCCCAACGATCATTCTAGGAGATGTAGAATAAGAACACTGGACGGGAGTCCTTATATTATCAGATAGCCAACCAGCTTTAGCTTCTTACTTACGACTGTCTTCTGGAGCTTAAAACTCTAGTTCAAAATGTTTGATGACCAGTTACTGCCTACTCACAACGTAAACTGTGATGTATAACTAGCTACATGCCTTCCTGCATTCCGGATTCCTGATCTTATTCTCCCTACGCCTTTTAGATGATCTCTCATTTGTCGATAATCCGCGTCAGCACAACTTCATCTTTTTTCGGGACCGTGACTTTTCTCCGGGCCCGGCCTCTCTCACACACGATGAGCTGACGTTGCGCCACCCCCGCCCGTCTCACCCACCCCTTCTGTCACCCTGCCGCGTCGTCGTCGTCGCGACCACCGGGCGCCGTCATCCGATCACATTCCTCTCCCATCTGGTCTCAGTCAGCTCTATAACGGGGGCGGCATATTCCCCAGACGAGGGGGTGCTAATGGATTCCTTGATGTTCCCACAGCCGTCTCCGATATAGCACTGGAGTCAGAATGATGTCACTGAGACCTACCGCGTGACATACCAACAGGAGATATTTGAAACCAACGGCTGTTTTTGTCACTAGTTTTGGCTGGTGAGAACGACCGGACTCGGACTCGACGCTTTTACTGGTCTCCCGGCTCTCACTAAGAGCGCAAATTGCTGCGATTAGAGCTCGCGATGGAAGCACTTCACCCGTAACAGCTCCTCCGAACATTCACTCTCACTCTCACTCACTCCCCGACGGATTTCTTCTGTATTGCGCCCCGCGGCTGTCCGTGCTCTCTCCTTTATCCTTTTTTTACCAACTTTGTTTTTCGGCCTACCAGAGTTTTACGCGTTTGAATGTCTTGTCTTGTGTCTGCTTTACTTACTCTTCTCTTTTATCGTTACCTGGCCCGACCTGATCTAACCACTGCCCTCCCCTGCCACAGAGGATGAAGGGCTTGATCCGGAAGCGGTCTGCGCCGACGAGCCGACTACAGCGCGCGCTCTCGGCCAAGGCGCAGCGCCCCTCGTCGGCCGAACGGTCTCCCGCCGGTACCGACGACGACAAGGAGAACAGCGAGCCGCCGGGTGACGTCACCGACGCGCCAACGCGCCGCCAGTTCGTCATGGAGACCGCCGTCCAGTTCACCGTGGTGAGTACAGCTGGTAGGACTGGCGCAGCTTAGAGTATACACAGCCGGACTATCGGTGCGGCTCGCCAAGCTCTGCATACGGCCAATTCAGTTATGGGAAAAGCCGGTGCAACTTTGGGTGACAACGGCCATTAGGTACTCGTTCGGCTAGGAATTGGGTTAGAGCAGATGGCGTATTGTTTGCTGTTTGCAGTTGAAAACCGCACTGCACTGCTTTTGAAAGGGGTCATACAGCCCTGTGCTATCGGTGTTGTCAAGGACAACACAGGCTTGTGCTTGGGCCCATAGCGCAGTACTTAGATTCGGCGCCCACAGGATGTCACTGATTGCAAGTGAGCCGCTTTCACGCCGTTGAGTCAATGTGCCAACTTTGTCTCGATAACGTTTTGCGGTCTAGCATAGATTGCGAGCGATACTCACAAAACAGCCGGCGCATTCTGCCACGATTAACGAACCCACCAGTCCAATTACGAAGGCCGCTCGTGAAGGCCGCGCGCTATGAGCATACCCGACCTTCCAACCTACCCCGTCATCCGCCAACCTGTACGCCGCACGTAACTCGCGGCGGCATTAGCCGCTACTGACTGTCATGGGCCCACGGCTGATACCCGGATTAACGTGTCGCGAATATGGCACTCATGTGGTCACTTGGTGTGCTGAATTAAGCTCCTGTGGGACGTCTAAATGACTCACTTGGGTCAGGTTTATGCATTACCGTGCCCGCCACCGAAACACGACCCGCGCCGGGGCAGGTACGTACGGAGGACGGAGTGAGTCGTGTCTGTTACTCGTTATCTCCAGTGGCCATCTATCCTAGTACGGCGTGTACCTGCCACCGAGGACAACCGATGGGAGGGTGCGGTGGGGCTAACGGAGGTCTCCTGGTATAATGAGTCGGTTTTTCTCTCGGGGTTTGTCCTTCCCCGTTAGCAGAAGTGACCACGAGTGACTGTCTGGACTCGTAACCGTACGGCGCGGCGCAAAGGGAGGGTGATCGGTCAGGACGGGTGGTGGTGGTATTGGCTGCTCAGGAGAGATAGTGGAGTGGACGATCATCTAGCGGTACAATTGGCCCGTCTTGTTAGAGCTGCTCAGTCTCCGTCTACGAGAGGTCTGGTGCAGCCGAATTGGTAAACGGTACATGGATCGATCGGGGTAATTTCCCAACTGTTCGTCCGGTATTTTCGCTTTTAAGTTTTAATCGGGTGTACCTACATCAGCCATCTGGCTACGATGCGTGCTAGTTGGTGTTTGAATGATCGCCCATGTAAAACGCTTTGCGAGTCTGACCGATAACCCGTTCTCGGGACCTCCTTACCTGGTTAGATATCGTTCGATTATGATGAAGCTGAGCAAGTTTTTGGTAGCATGTTGTGAACATTGGCTAGTTATAACCGTCTTCTTGGAATGTAGAATATTGGCTGGGTGATTGACTGTGACTCAGTCCAAGTGAATGATATTGGAGTTGTTGGTCTCTGGATTGCCTCACTGGACGCCCTTTGTAGTCTAGCGGAGGCCCAGCGTATCTGCCCGTTTCGAGCCTTTTCCCGACGCGGTGATGCGTGACATAAATCAACGCGCTCTGCTCTTCAATCATCAGTGCCGAGGACGAGAGGACAGGGCCCCGAGATTTCCGACTACACAGTTAGAGAGTAGGTCATTAGTCTGCAGTCGAGCTCGCAGCTAAATCTACTAAGAGGAATGAAACACACTTTCTACAGCAGTACAGTTTTAGTAGGTCTGCTGCTATACTAAGTGAATACGGTGAAGGCTAACGTATAAGGATATAACAAGTATAAGGATCTCTACTCTATCTTAAAGCCATCGATAATCATCGTCAAGCTGTCATGCCAAGTACTCTGATGAATTTAAGTAGCCAACAGGTCAAATTAATGTACCTATAGGCTAATTTGTTGAACGATTCTGGTAAAACCAACAGTCTCTTGATGTATAAATCACACTTTGTTTTCTCTAACGGCCGCAAATAACAGAAGCATTCCACCAGGGCAGGGCGGCTTTATGGTCTGTGATCGGCTCACGTCGTTCTGTTCTGTCCGCTGTGTGCACTGAGGCGTGAAGTGATGATCTGCGCGAGCCGCCGATCCGACCCCACGCGTCTCTCCCCGGCCGTCAGTCGGATCACCGGTACCTGGCGCTATATAGTTAGAGCGAGCTGGGTGGGCTTGAGCCACGCACCGCCGCACAGGGAGAGGTTCGAAGCTTTCAGGTCGGATAGTTCGCCAGTAGACCGGCCGAAAGTGGTCAGGGGCGGTCCAGTGATCCAGCCACCCGACTAGATCGCCCGGATGATCTCCGTAAGTGGTTCGCCGTGACTATGCTCGGCGACCAAGACTTCCAACTCTTCGTGCTTTCCCGGTGGGACACGCCCAGCCTCTGGCCAGGCCGCCTGAGTTGACCGAGCTGACCGCGACCCTTTCAGAACCACAATAGCCTCGCATGACCCGCCGGCTACCTCGTCTCACTTTAATGACTGCCACCCGCGCCGCTTTTGTCTTGCGCGCGTCAGGTAATCGAGGCAGGGTGTCGGTGGCCGGCAGTGGCGCGTGTCGTGTCCCTCTCGGCCTACATCGTTCTCCAGCAGCTCAAGTGTCTACCAGGATATCCCGACGGTCCGGCCGGCCGTCTGACCAGGCACCGACCGGGTCACGGGCAGCTCTCACCGCCCGATCGCCGCGCCGGGCGGAGCGGCCGCTCGGAACCAGACAGCGGCATCACAGGCGCGCACGGAATCCGATCGGACAGTTTCAGATAGCGCGGCTGCAGAGCGAGCGCTGATGTAAAGTAGTTGAACGGCTGGTATCTGAGCCGGGCTCTCGTGGTGCGGGGAGACTCGGGTGGGCGCCGCCCTGCTCTCGGGCGCGGGCTGCTCCTGTGGAGCGCAGTTCCCCGAACGGAGGTGGCAAGTGGGTCGCGCGGGGCTGAGCCGTTCGCGAATGCAGACGGCAGGCGCGCTCAGCTCGGCCGGGGTAGGAGAAGAGGCCCCTGGTTCCGGCTGCCAACACGGACTGCCGAAATCGACGGAAGCTTGCGTGACGGCATCAGTGGGTTGGAAGAACTTCGTTCAGTGAGTTCATAACGTCAGTGCAAGTTTCTGCGGTCATGATGTCATACATCAGCAGCGCAGTTGCTGATCCCGTGCCCTCAACTCCCCGAGCTGGGCCTCAGTGGTATGTCGAATTAGCATCAGCTGAGCCAGAGTCCATCGACCCATTGTGTCGGCCCATGATGAATGCTGTGACTAATTGCTCGAACATTAATGTAACCGCCGTATCGCCTATTAGCCGCCGAACCTGTCTGCCGGCCTGTCCCGCGGAGGCCGCCGCTCCGGTCGGACTGAGAGGAAAGACGCTCATCTCGTTACGACCCTGACTGAACCTTGAACGACCGATGGGTGTCAGCGAATTCGGAGCTATCCAAACTAACTATTTTGCTGGGTAATGAAGACACGGTGTTCTTTCTGATCGCCCGGTTACTTCTATATATGAAGAGCGTCGACTTAGTATAGCCCGCCTAGTCTAAATTCAGTACCGTGCTGATTTATTAGCATAATCGTATCAGTGAACAGTTCCGTTTCATCACTGCTATCGATAAGAGACAGAGACGGTTAAATATAGCCCCTCGCCTTCAACGCTGCTTCCTCGTCGGCTTGGTATCTGGTGAGCTCAAAGATGAGAGATCAGCTCGTCTCGCTCGCTGAGGGAGATGAGATAGTTTCACAAAGACCCGGCCGTGTTTGCGTATAATCCTTTACAGAGCACGGGACGGCCTCCTTAAGGATTTATACGGCGCCGAAATGCGACGGCCGGCTTAGGACAGAAAGCCATGCCAAGGTCTTTTGCGGCGGCATATTCAATGCGACCGGACGCTAATGATCTACATTCAGAGGTGTTATACTCTTGGTTTTGGTGGTAGAGGCGACATGATGCTCTAATATGCGTCGTATGTGACAGACATCGTTAGTCTTCGCGGCGTGTCAGTTCCTGAGACCGATGGACCGCCGCGCTGTGTACGGTGTAGCGTCTGTCGGGAAATTCGGCAGGTTATCCTGCATTCCTGTGAATTAGCCCCGTTTTCAGGAGGATATTCGAGCAGGCGAGGCTACTGATCGTATCCAAAGAATGGTGCGAGTGATCTTCTTTTCCTGCGATCATGTTATGTAGCGTAGCTGGAAGTCTTGCAGATAATATTTCATTTAGTTACAGTTGCAGTGCTTAAATTCTGAACATGATTTGAGGAAGGCTGTGGGTATTTGGGCTGCTTCGTCAGAATATAGAAAATGAACTATGCCGTATAAATGTAACGTGACTTCTTGTTCTAATACTTAAATGAATCTCATTCTCATCTGAGCTTCCTTGAAGGATGGAACTGATGAAGACGATCCGATTTGAGGCTTTATTTTATCATCAAACCACTCAATGATCGGGCAATGCTGTGGATATGACCGCTGGAATGAATTACTCATGGTAAATGAACAATGGGCAAAGCCAGCGTTGGAAATAGTGTCAGCAATTTCATGGTTTTCTTGATAAGCAAAAAGACTCACCTAAATCGCCGTTGATCGAACATCATCCTTTCAAATCCATCCTTCCCTTGGCTCAAGAGCTGGCTCTCCCCGATAGACGTCCCGCTTGGGTCAGTCCTCCTTACCTGTTCCCCGGTCCTCGGGGTTATTATCCAGTCTGGCGGCGTACCCAGGGTGATGTTATCACCCGTCGCGTGTCACCGGTCCCCTCATCATCTGCCCTCGTCCCCGCACACGAACCTGTCGCTTGTGGTTTGGGGTGACGCTCAGCTCGCGTCGAGATACCCTCCCGTGAGGGAACCGTTCCGTCCCGATCGCTGTCTCGCATGGAAAGAAGAGTATCTAACAGCTAATATGGTTTTAAACTGACGGATGTATGCTACCATGAAGATACTCGCGATGTTGTATATGTTGCCATGAAGATACTCGAGATGGCATGCTGTGTAGGTGCTTTGTTTTCCATTCGCCGTGGGCCTTCAGACCAGCGTGTCACGTCCGCCTGAGGTCCATTGATCTTGTCGAGTCCACTCAAGTGTGTCGGACGCTATGGATGCCCCTTGGAGCCTCCTTGTCAGTCACAAAAACGCTCCCCACCAGCCGCCGGCGTCGCCCAAACGGCCGACCGGATTCGCGCATTCCGCGCCCAGTAATTGACCAACTCCTTTTCGGTTGACTCGGCGGCGTCGGGCGCGCCGGACCGCGCCGAAAAAGTCGAGTGCGCGCGCCGGCGCGGGGCGTTGTAGGTCGGTGTAGGTCGTTGGGACGCTGCGCGGCGGCGCGCGCCTCAGAGGTCGGCATCGGGTCGCGTCATGCTGCTGCCGGCGCCGGCGTGAGATGTTGCGACGCGCAAAAACTCCGCCTTGTGCGCGGCGGAGGAGCGCGGCGCGTTCGGTGACCGGTCGACCCCGCATCTACGCCGACCCGGAGGCTGACGTACGGCACGACGGGGCGTGTCCTGCGCACCATCGTGTTTGTTTCTCGGCCGGCGACCCGAGTGCGTCGGCCCGACAGAGATGTAGTAAGGATGTCCGGGCTGTGAGTGGGTGTATACAATGCAGTAGAGAAATATGTGACCGTTTAAACGCGTCTTTCATCCAGAGATAACGACGCGGGTTTCGAAATCTGAGAAGCGGGTTTTGCAATGATGCTTGAAGAATGTTAGTATTGCCTCTAAATGTCGTAGTCACCTTTCAACACTGCGCATCGCTGGAGTGTTGTGTTTCAAATGATGAAACTTCGTTCGTGATTGGAACGAGCCCAGCATTTCTTTGCTGATCACGTACTGGTGCTAATTACCGAACTCTGACAGCGATAAGGCGGCGATGGCTCTTAGATGGGTGATTTGCATCAGCTGGGCTGGATCGAAGGTCGCAGGGAGCGGCTGACTGGGCGGTGGCCGGAGAGGGCTGGGGCGTCCACGTCTATCGACCGCCTGCCGTGTCTAGCAACAGCTGGGAAGACGTAGCAACATCTGCCAACACCTGGTCCCACCTGGGGCACCTGTTCACTGCCACAGCAAACACAGTCACCGATGACATGCTCCCTCTCCGGCGATGTCGGCTTATCAGGTGGTTTTCGCGGCGCGCCCCTCCTCTGTTCTTCTCGCCAGTCACGCCCCATGGACCATTAGTTACCCATTAGCGGCTAATGTTCGTCGCCGCGCGATGGCTGACCACGATGACCCCTCTGATTGGAAAATACTGCAGCGTATCTCGGTGCTCATCTGAAAGACGGTGCTTGGAAACATGTGACTTGCGCTTGGCTTGCTGCATTAGTCCTCTTTCTTCCCATTTGCCCGATTCTTTTTGTCTCGCTCCCTTTTCCCCGTCTTCTCATGTCCTGTCTATCCTCTCCCATCTTCCCCTTTCTCCGTCTCATCTCGTGCTCTCTCATTCGCTGCCGTCTTCTCTCGTACCGTCCTCCGCCATCTTCCCCCTCCGTCCGTTCCGTCACGTCTTCTTGTCTTGCCTCACCCTCTGCTCGTACCTGATGCCACGGCCGGGCCGATACGTCAGCGGCGTTTGTAGATGCGCCGTGTGAGACAACAGAAGCCGTGTCTGCCGGCTGCAGAGCGGATTAACGGCCCGCCGACGCCCCGGCGGCGCACCGTATTTACGGCGCTGTTTGCCTGATCAAAGATCCGTGTTTGCCGTGCTGTGCAGTGTCAGATGGAGAAGATGGCGCAATCGCGTCCTGTAGCTACGACCGGCTGCAGCGACGCGGTGCTCCCATCGTCCATTGTGCTGATAAAACCGCCAGTGTCCCGCTTTGTTTTGGTCTTACTTTATTGATTCTCACCTCTGTTGCATAACTGATTATCTGCAATGTGTCTTCCCTCGTTGACCGAGGTTCGCTGGAGATAACGTCCGTGTTTTGTGTCCTCAGGGCGCGCAGTCGCAGGACCGGCACCTGTTTCTCTTCACCGACATGCTGCTGGTGGCCAAGGCGCGCTCCGGCGGCAACTTCAAGCTGAAGGAGAAGGTGCGCCTGTCGGAGATGTGGCTGGCCGGCTGTTTGGACGACGTAGCCGAGGTGGCCAAGGACCCGGCCACCTCCTTCGTCATCGGCTGGCCCACTACTAACGTCGTTGTCACCTTCAGGTGAGTCCTGGATGAAGTCATATTACCTAGTAAATACATTGAAATTGAATGGAAGTCGCAGGTTATGATGGAGCCGCGGGCAATGAAACTCCACCCGGCTCTAACTGCCGCGCCATTGTGCGTTTCATGGCCTGCGGCATAGAGACGGTATCGCACTTTCGAGCGGCGCTCATTTGGGAAAAACTCTGGCCAGCGTGCGGTGAGATAATTGGTCGGTAGTCGCGTGCCGCCGTCCGCCGGAGTGACCGCACCGGCGGAGAAAGTGTGTCGGTGCCGAGCGTCGGTGGCTGACCGCCGACGGTGGCCGCCGCCGTCGTGTTCACGGGGTGAGGTCGCGGTCCCGCGGCGGTCACCACTGCGCGACACGGGCCGCTGAGCGCCCTCCCCGGCCCTCCAGTGATGTCATCGGAGCTGGTTGCAACCGGTACCGGGAGGACAGAAGAGTGCCGGCCCATGAAATATTCAGGAGGCTTAACGGAGGATTCCGGTGACTCTTTCATTGATAAGTCGCCAAACAAAATTTTTGCTTGTATGACGAAAAGCACACACAAGACAAGGTTCATGTTTGCACAGAAATGTGTCGCTTTGATATGTGATCGCTGTTCTGAAGTAACTCATATTTCTGCTCAGCCTTAGAAATGTTCCAAAAATTAAATGTTATATTGTGATGTCTGGCGACTTTAAAGGTAGTGTGCCACCTTCCAATGATTTCCCATTTTATTTTTCCTAGGATAAGAAGCTTCTGTTTTTACCTAATACCGCAAGAAAAAATCAAAAATGGGCCTGGAATAGTGCCTTTTTTGCCTAAAAGTTTATCGGTTTTTCGATATGTATAACAACTGTAGTGGGCTGACCTGCAAACAGGCGTCGGCAACAATCGCGAATGCGGCGCACATGTGACAATAAGCAAAGGTCATTTTAGAGTTACGACGTACGGGAACGAGTTATCAGCTGTCTAATCGTAGACAACACAATGTTGAACTTAAACTGTAAGCCTGTATTGTTATTGTTTCTTTAATTTGGCTGTCGAACATTAATTTATGGTTTGAAATATGATTTTATGTGAAATAATTGATATGAAACAGCCGTCTCTTAAGTTATGACCCCATTTCACCACACGCAAGTGGCAGAAAGGACACTGATCAGCTGACGCATTTTTATTGGCCGAAGTCAGAGCGCGCGGCCCGACGCACCACGCGTATTAGGAAATTTCGACCTCGACGAGCATCAGAAGCCACCTAACAGGCGTGTTCGAAACTGCAGGAGATGATGATGAACGGGTTTATCGAAACTTGATTGGATGAGCCTATCGGTAATAGCGATTTTAGTGTGTGCATTTATTGTTCATAGTGGTGTGAAATGTGGTTGGGGTACGACCGACAACCCGTCGGGGCGAATTTCGCACTGGGGTACTCAAAATTTGAAGAATTTAAGACGTTTCCATGAGTTTTGAAGGTATGGATAAGTTCTAAAAATTCGGTTCTCCTTATCCGGGTCATTAACTCCATATGGTCCAAAAAAGCTGGCACACTACCTTTAAGCTGATGTGATGTGACTCTCAGCGCAGTAAGGGGAGCGTCTGGTCCGTGTCCGGCCTGTCTGTCCTACTAACACCCACCCCACCCCACCCCACCCCATCCACCCCCCGCCGGCCGGCGCAGAAAGCGGGCCTTCACGGACCGCCAAAGAACAAGGGAGGCGTCTCCTCGCCTCATCAAGCCACAAAAATGAGGTCGCTGTGCCGGGAAAACAAATGAGGTTATCGCCGGCTGCGACACACGTTACTTGCAGTCCTCAACAGGGCGATAGATTGTCGTCTAAAAACGAAGCACTTATGCTCATGGTGTTTTTAGCGCCGGCGCTTTTCCCTGCAGAACCGCTTGTCATGTCGAGTGGGCGGGCTGTGAGCCGTTAAGCGTTTTTGCCATTTGGAGTTATTGATCATGATCGAGGAGGCTGAGTGCAACATGACCAATGGGCACCTACGGAGGCACTCAATCACGCCAAGAGGATTTCACGTGCCACGGGGTGTGACCGCGGCGGCTCGAAGAGACGGACGGCCACTCCGGCATCGACCCTGAACAGCGAGCTCTCCTCGGAGCTGGAACCGCGATCGGACTCGATAAAACATACCATACCACAGTCGAGTCGAGTCGGTCCCACTGTAACCTTGGAGCGACCCTGACGCAGGTCCGGCCACTAAAATTCGCCTATTGGTCGGACACCTATTGGTCGCCGACTGAGCCCGCGTCATCCGCTCCGAGTGTGCCGAGTTCGCTGTGTCAGCTACTGCTGCGTCGTTACTGAAACCCTTTGCGACCGCGACAGTCTTGTAGCTCGGAGTTCGCGAACCGACTGAACTCTGCCGGCACTCCTGACAAGCGGACGGCTTCAGCTCCTACCTCCTCCTCCCGACCTTGCTTTCCCCGCTCGACTGAGAGACCTCAGTCACCTGACACCGTGCTATGAGAAAATACAGTGAGTTACGCCACCGACGCGAACCGTCGAGTGACCATCGGCCACTCTCAGGAAACGCGCCGCCCTCCTGACGCGCCCGGGGAACGCGTGGCGCGCGACGCCCGCGGGGAGGCCGAGGGCAGACGTTGCGTCTGTGGCGGCTCGGCCAGGACGGTTGCGCAGCTGTGTCGCCGCAAGCCGCCGACGCCTGGTCCAGTCATGCTTGCCCATGCCAACCGTCTCGGTTCCGCCGCGGCCGGTGAGGGCCGGCTGGGTTGCGCCAGGCGATGGGGTTGCAGATAGCTGCCTCTCACAGGCGTCACAACAGTGTGCCGGCCCGCTGGTGGCGACTGGCTGATATCACTCTCAGTCAGATATGGTGTGGAAATGACGGGCCAGCCTTCAACAGCCCTCACATTGTAATGATGTCTATCTGTCATAATGTGAGCGCTTGACGAGAGTCAATGCGGGTAGGGATTGGAATGCTCTGCATCAAATCCCACCGTCTTGGAAAGCTATCTAGCGCACCATTCAGCAGCCCAACTGTTGTCAAACACTGTCCGCTTCCACCCTCGTCACCGCCATCCATGCCCGTCACCGCCGTCCGTCCCTGTCCTACCGCACTGCGGCGACCGTTGACGCCACTGACCTTGGTCACTGACGAGCCCGCCCCGCCCAGCTCGCCGACCCGTGACTCCTAATTGGCCGCGAAATAATAGCCAGCCGCGCTCCTCGCCGCCCGTGTTTATACGACCGGCCCTCTTCCCATTAGTGGCCTCCATTCTTCAGCGCAATGGACTAGAGGAGGGCTCCTTCTCCACACCGCCCTATTGGCGTCGGCGTCTTGGAGCGGTGTCCACTAATAGCTGCGGTCTGAGAGTCCGAGCATGCCCGCGCCGCGGCGGGGAAGACCGCTTCCCTGGGGCGATGTCGAGTCCACTGTGGGTGGAGATGGAGTCAAATTACCGCGCGCCGCGAACGCCGCGCTCACGGCCGTCGGTAGGCTCCTGTACGCCATAATTGCCGCAATCTTCACGCCGGGAATTCGCCGACAGACGAGGTGGGTCGAACCCACGCGCGTCACTCTCGCGCTAACAACGAACGTGCGTCATCAGGGGCGGCTGGGCGGCGCGGGATCAGACGGCTAACGGGCTGATATCGTGAGCACTGAGGGTCAGGTGGAGCCAATTCCGACACGGTATCCGGCTAGAGGAGCCGGTGAGCCGCCGCCAACTCTCCGACCGTCATGCGCGCCCGGGAGCGGCCACAATAGCCCTGCCTCCGCGCGCCCCTGTATCCCTCCCGTGAGCCGGGCCACAGGTGTGCAGTGGGCGCCCTTCCCTGTTTGGTGCCGGGAGTTGTCTCGCCTCCCCCTCCGCGGCGCCCGCTCCTGTGTCATCAGCGATCGGCGCCGTCACCGGACTCCTCCCGACAGGTACCCGCGGCGCTGACTTCCCCCTGCTGCGCGCCGCGCCGCCGCCGGCCGCGGGGCAGGTCCGTCCGCCCGGCCGGCCGTCCACCATTTGTCCGCGCGCCGCTGTTTTGGCGACCGATCGGGCGCCCGGGGCCGGCGCGCTGAATGGAGGGGCGCCGCCGGCTCCTGCTCGCCGGCCGCTCCTGGCACGCCGGGAGAGGGACGGAGGGGACGGGGCAGAGCAGGGAGCTGACCTGCCGACCGGCCGCCGCGCCAGTCTGCGTGTGCGTGTGTCGGGGATGGGGTGCGCGACCTCCGTGCCGGGCCCGGCGCCGGCCGGCGGTGACGAGTGCGATGGCGGCCGCAGCTGTATCTGTGTGAGGAGACCGGCCATCGGGCCCCCGCTCTCGGTAGTTGTAAGGTAAATGCATTCGCCGAAGGGAAACTGGCGCGAGCGATGCAGGCTTCGCGATGAACATGTGTTTTGGGATAGCCTAAGACATTGGTTATCGTGCTTGCAGTGTTTTTCATTAGCCATGTTGTGGACTGAAATGCTTGTGTGTGTGGTTGTTTTTCCCACGGCTGTTTGTGGGGACATGCACCAGAGGGACGAAGGAAAACAAGAAAATTACGCGGATCATTAGATATCGATTATCCATGGGTGTCGTATTGCGCTATCTGGGTCTATAAATACACCAATGTCACCTCAACGTGTGACTGTTTAGATATTTCAGTAGCACAATGTCACACAACCGCATACCTACTGTTACTAATTGACGTGCAAAACTGTTAACGTTCAATTGTACATAATGCTTCCATCCGTCGTTCATACCATTCGCTAACGTGTTTTCCTTTCTTTATTCCAGTGGCCCGGCGCGCGACCTCTGGTACAACAAGCTCAGCCAACTGATTGCCGCAGAGAGGGAGCACGAGGCCAAGGCGACGGCGATCCACGTGCTGTACCGCGACCCGGGCAGTAACTCTGACCTGGTGAGTACCGAGCAGTGAGCACCCTTCCCGTCCTCCCCGGTCCCCGGCGCCTCCCGTCTGCCGCCGGCCCCGCTGCGGCGCCACCGTCCGGCGCCCGGCGCCCGGCGCCCGCCGCGCCGCGCCACCCCCGACTCCGGCTCCGGTCACTGACAGCGACTCGGGGATCATCCCCAGACGCGGCCGACGCAGCCGAATCCATTATTTATGCAAATGTCATCCGGCGACTTCAGCCTGCCCCGATGATTAGACCGATAATTGGAGCTCGTTTGTCATTAACGCGGAGAGCTGGTCTGCTTGGACTGAGTGGGCGATTGATTTGGGCTGTTTTTGTATCACACGGTGCTATAATTTTGGCCGGAGGGTGGAAGCGAACACCTCACCCGGAGGTGGATAGGCCAATGATCCACCCCCAAGCGGACGGCCAACAGATCTCTGGTGTTCCGCTATGTGTTACATCGCAGTCTTTTGGTGGTAGCTTTCTGTGATGAAATGCAGTCGCTTGGTGGTAGTATTATGTGCCTTATTGCAGTCTCCATTGCCGCGATACTGTATAGCTGGATTATTACTGCTTTCAACTGGATTGAGTTATCACTGGGTCACGTCAATGTCGCGGCATTTTCATGACTGTGGTCAGCACCGATACGACGAAGGAAAACGTTGACGGTCAGGTGTATCGAAAGCACGTGGGAGGGATTACCATGTTTGACAATATCGTTGCTAATTCGGCCGTCAGTTCTGACCCAGTCCGGGTAGCTGCGCCATCCTATCTGATGCACGCCCGTCGCCCACGACGAAGTCTACTGATGTTGAAACTGCTGCACGAAAAAATGCACGCATACACGTGCAGTAGGAAATCTTCCGTTATCTGGGACCACATAATTAGCAAACGGGCCTACTCATTAAGTGGAGCACTTAATTTGCACCGTGTGAAAATCATCGCACTTTGCCAAATTCATACGCAGTCTTTAGCGCGTTGAACGTTCCCAGTCTTTCGTAAGGGAAGCACTGATCTGCATTCTCAAGCGTAGTCGGTTTGAGACCATCAATCAGCTATAAAGCCATTCGATATTGGCGTTAATAAGGAGTCGGCGTGCTCTGAGGTCCCGGCGCTTTGCTGAAGTCGCATTAACCGTCCGTTAGCATGCAGGTGCGTTGGTTCAGAGGTGAATTAGCGGCGTGGATAGTTCGCACCTGCATCTGCAGAGCTGAGCGCCACGCTGGAACGCTAACAACGTGTAAATGATGGGTCAGCGAGCGTCGGCCTGGCACAGACCGCTCGCTGCAGCGCTATCGACAAGGGGGTACGCGCAGAGACGTGTAATACAGATCGACCTCGCGGTGCTGATGGCAGGCTTGGTAGGGACGTTCTCTCTGTCGAAGCATTCAATGCCTTTCTGGGGTCTGCTCTCAAGGCCCGTGTGGAGTGTGAACGACCTCACCTAATTATTGCCCGTTTCAAAATTATCCATTGGAAAGAAGGATATCGAATTGCTTTCAAAATATTAAGTAATGGTCTGCATTGTTGTGCTGTAACTCTTTACTTGCGTGCGGATATTATTTTGATTGAAAGTTGTTGGTATTAGTTTAAACGTTTGACGCATGACTGATATAGTGTCAGATAATAAACGTAAAAGCACATGTGGCATTGTTTATGCTTCGGCACCGCTTGAACGTTTTCGTTCCGTAGCTTTTCAACCGCAATTGGTCGTTCGCTCTAATATCCGACCATTTTTATGTCTGGCTTCTCCATGAACGTCATAACGTAACTTTCACACAGAGATTTAGTTATGTAAGCCTCTAGATGCAGTATCAAAAAACGGGAGAGCATTTAACTCAATAAGCACTGTCCCTGGTTGCGTGTGCCGCGGGATTTAGCAGAATTGAAGTTAAAGCTCGATTTTTATGAGCTCCTTTGGGCCGCCGAGAGAATATCTCGACAATCTTCATCGAATATTCCGAATGAAAAGACACCGAATGTTCATATGAGTCTTGACAGAGGGCTTCGATGCCAGTACGTAGAGTAGACTGACTGTGACATCTCCTGACCCAGTTTGGGACACCTGTGACACTACCTAGCCTGTCGGTCTATCACTGAGCCTGTCAGACCCTATTATACTGCCGGCATTGGATAGTAGCCATGCCTTCTGCAGCCCAGACCGACGCCTCCGCTGCAGTACCGACACTCGCGTGCCAGTCGCGGATGCATGAAAATTACAATGCCAGATTATATTTTGATAAACATGGCTGCTCAGACGGCCGAGGAAGGTCGTGGGGCCCTCACAGCACGTGCAATGGACCCGTTTGCACCGACCGCACACGACTGTGTGGGCTAACCGGCTAACAAGACAGACATCCCTCTTGATATAGACAGACTTCGTGACCGACGCGAGCTGCTGCGTTGTCGCAGACATATACACGTCTGAAACTATGCAGGTACTACGGACTGTGCCCTGACCCTTGTGCGTCCTTCCACCCCCAGGGTAAGACGGTGACGGCCGGCTCGTCGGCCACTGCTCGCGACTGTGTGCGCAGCGCGCTGTCCTCGCTGGACCTACCGTCGGCCGTGGCTGCCGAGTACCAGCTGTGGGCGCGGCCGGCCGCCGACGAGCCCCCGTACCCGCTCATCGGCCACGAGCTGCCGGCCGCCATCCAGCTGCACGCGCTGCGAGAGGCGGCTGCCGAGGAGAGGGCGGAGATGGACCACTGCAATAACATCTACAGCACCAGCCCGACGGCCGGCTGCCAGTTCATACTCAGGTGGGTTATTCAGCGTGGCGGTAGTTGGGGATAGAGGGGAGGATCCAGTGCGACTTAGAGATGGCTGGAGCGTATGGGAAAGGCAACGAGAGGAATCCCGATGAGATCTGATGTAGCGGAAAGTGGTCTGCTCTGTTGGTTGAGGAACTGCTTGTGCTTTGTGTAGAGGAGATGTTCTTAGCAGACGGGATCTTACCTTGCATACAACAAGCGGTTTTTGATAGCATTAGCTAATTGACGTGCCGATGTTTGCAGACAGGTAAACTACGTGTGTATGTGGTTTCCTGGGACGGTGTGCTCACATCTTTTCCCGGTGTGCCCCTCAGGCCGGTGCGGTCCGACCTCCGCGCCCTCTCACCCTCACCGGACCCCGCCAAGAAGAAGAAGCTCTCCAAGAAGTCCCCGATCCGCATCCACAACGTGTTCCGGCGCACCAACAGCAAGCCGGACTGCGTGGACGCTCCTTTCAGCGTGTGCGGCTCGCCGATGCTGTTCGGTCAGCCTCTGAGCACGCTCTGCCAAAACGACACCCTGCCGCCGCCTGTCCTGGTGAGTTTGAGAGGGAGCCACCTCAGAGCGGATCAACCCTGAGGCCCCAGGCCCTGGGGAGTTGTGGGACAGGCCGCTGAGAGATGCCGAAGGAAAACCACGGCATTTATTTCTGAGCTGGCCGACGGATTAAACATGTAGCACTGGGTGCCCACGCTATCAGGATGCGGCCTTGCTGAAACTTGAAAGCGGATAATAACAAGGCGGAATTGCAACTGGCCAGTGGGAATTGTATGCAATTTTTCTATGCTTTAATACAGCGTATTAAATGTAATTGGACACCTCGTATTTGATGACCGAGTTAGCCACTCATTGTTGGTCATTTGGTTAGCCGTCGTGATCATACGCCAGTCGATCTCCAAGCCTGGTTTCCACGCTCTTGACGTAGCACCCGTGTGATTGCCCTGTTCTCAATATTTATCGTGGACCTCCGTTTTCCCTCAGGCTATGCTCGTTCAGCTCTTCAGGAAGGGCCCGTACACCGTGGGTATTTTTCGCAAGTCTGCCAACGCCAGGGTTGTGAAGGAAATCAAGGAGAAACTCGACAGCGGATTGGAGGTGAGTCATCTAATCTACTGACGTGAAACGTCCTTTTGTGACCGCCAAACGCTGAGCAAGTGAACAGGCACCTGTTAGTCTTGTAATTACCCACGAGAGACACGTATTACCTGTGGTGCGAACACCAGCAGGCGGTAGAATGAATGTCAATGCTAAGGACATTTCCTGATCCCATCGCGTACATAAATGTACACCGTTTATGCATAGGACAGGACTGATGGCCCCTTTGCCTCTCGTGTCTGGTATTCTACCAGCCTACAACTGACGTGATGCTGACGTCATGTCACTCTGCTCGCCAGGTGGACATGGAATCGGTGAATATTTACGCGGTAGCCGGTCTGACCAAGGATTTCCTGCGCTCGCTACCCGACCCTCTGCTCGGCTCTGAGCTTTACGACGAGTGGAGAGAGGTGGCCGACATTGAGGACGAGCACGACAAAATCATCCGCATCAGAGAGTGAGTATGGCTTGGCTATTTGACCGGGGCGGGTCCGAGTCTTGAAGCGAATACCAAGGTTCATGACGCGGCTAATTTAGTATTTCTGTGGCTCTCTGTGTGAGGTTGCCTTGCGCTGCGGTAGGCACTGGCCCCGTCCACCTGCGCGGCGGGGTCATGTATTGGTGTCACGCCTCTCACACGACAACAATCGCCGCAGAGCGCGTCCTATTCTCATGCTAACGCGACGTCACAAAAACGGCGCCAAAACGCCGCCGTCGAGTGGCGCGCGGCGCCTGATTGGGCGCGCAAAAATGGCGCGCCACGTGTCGCGGCCGCGCGGGCCGACCTGACCCGGTGTCTGACCCGTCCCCCTCTCCTCTCCACAGGCTGTGCTCGCGGCTACCGGCAGCCAACGTGACTCTGCTGTGCCATTTCCTCTGCGTGCTGCACCACGTGGCGCGCCGTAGTCACCACAACCTGATGTCAGCCGCTAACGTTGCCGTCTGCGTGGGGCCCTCGCTGCTAACTCCGGCCTGCCCCACGCAGGCGCTGGCCTCCGACAGCGCCAAGAGGCTGCCGGCCGTCGTGGCGCTGCTCATTGAGCGCTGTGACGCCATTTTCGGCAGCGAGTGCCTCCGCCTGCTGGGTCCTCCACCGGGACGGGCGGCGCGCACAGACAGTGGAGAGGACTCGGACGGACTGGCCAGTGGTGAGTGGACAGGCAGGGTGGTGGCCAGTGGCCACTGACGGTGCTCCGCCAGGTTTTGTGCACTTTTGTGTAGTGGCGAGCTGGGACGCTAAGGAGGTTTTTCTTTGTGATGTGTACGTTTATGGGTGGCCGGCGGTTGTTTCGGAGTTTACTGCCGCTCGGTTCCATTAGCGTGGTCCGGTAAATTACGTGCCATGGTATTTCGTCAGGCCTTAAAAATCTCGATAGCCGCTGTTTGTGTTCGGATGTTTACAGCTCACTCACTTTCGAAGCGCTTAGAGTGCATAGAAAGCAGGTGACCATTGTGACTCTCGACTTTCAAACAAACCATGTGGAACGGAACAAGACCTGCTGGTGATTTCGTATTCGATCTGACGTGGGGCGTTTCATTTGTTTCAGGTGGTGGTGTGCGCCGGGACGACTCCTCCATCGACAGCCTGGAGCGCGAGCTGCTGGGAGAAAACGAGCCCCTCCCGCGCAAGGACAAGATGGCCGTGACGAACCTGAGCCGCGACTCGGGTCTGACGCTCTCAGACACTCAGCTGTACGCGCTGGACGATGAGGAGGAATCAGCCAGCACCTCGTCCGGTCAGAGTGTGGAGAAGAGCGAGCACAGCGCGTGCTCGAGCGGCCGCGGCTCGGACAACAGCTACCGACACCGGCCGGTAGACGGCAGCACCATCTACGCGTCCCCGCGCCGGCCGAGCGTGTCCCGCGAGAGCCCCGAGGCGGTGTACGCCCGGCCGCCGCCGCCGCGCCACACGCCGTCCAACTTTAAACGGCAGGATTGGACGCGGCAGCACCACCCGGCGCGGCGATCAGGAAGGCCCGGCTTCGACCCTAAGAGCTCTCTGCGCCGCAGTGCCTCCGAGGAGAGCCTGGTGAAGATGTGCGGGCCGCGCGAGCCGGCGCGGCCGACACCGGAGCCGGAGTCTCGCCCGTCGCCGTCCCGCTCCCCGCCGATGGTGAGGTCTCGATCGGCCCACCACCTGGCACAGCGGCGGGACGCGCGCCTGGCCCCGGCGCCGCCTCGGGACACCCCGCCGGCGCCGTCCTCCGCCTGGGCCCGCAGCCGCTCGACGCCGCACATTGACGACGCTGACCGGTCTTACGACTCGTCGACTTTGTCTGACGACGACTCGACGCCGCACGTTTCCCGCTCCAACTCGCGAAGCAAGGACTGCTCGCTGGCTAACGACCTCTGGGAGCGGACGTACGGCGCTGTCGAGTCTCGCGCTGACCCTCGGGCAGACGCGAGGTTCGTCCGAGGCAGCAGCGTCAGTTCGTCTCGGAGCGGGAGTTGCGTGGAGACGCCGCCCAGTTACGATGCTACGCTGAGCCGCCGGCAGCGACTGACACCCTCTAACGGCCGGTCTGCCATCTACGCGCTGCCCGAACAGGTGCTGCGGGAGCAGACCATCCTCTCCAACCGCGCTAAGCAGCTGTATGAGGAGAGTCTGCGGATCTACGCGCAGCAGACGGCGGCGCCGGAGATGGTGTATGCCTCTCCTGTACGGACTGTCTCCGGCGGGGGCGGTCCGGCGCCGCCGCTGCCGCCCAAACAGCGCTCGCCGACGCGACGACCCGACACCGGCCGGAGGGGACCGGACCAGCCGTCGACTCGGACCGTCATTCAGATCGGTGACTCCGACTCGACTGCTCCGCGCGCGTGCAGACCGCAGCGGCGGGCGTCCCGGCGTGAGGCGGAGACTCAGACTGAGGTGGATAGTCGCGCGGAGCCGGAGGAGCGGCGCCGCCGACCGCACGTTACCCTGGTGGAGATCGAGGCGACTCCGCGCTGCCCGCGGCCGGGTGACGCCGCGGAGTCCTGGGCCGACGCCGACGTGGGCTGGTCCGTGTCGCGTCTCCGTGAACTGTTCAGCGGTGACGGCTCGAGCGGCGAGCAGGCGCGCTACCGCCACCCGCCGCTGCGCAGAGCGGGCGGCTCCGGCGGCTCGGGCTCCTCCTCTCCGGGGGATATTTACGCCTCGCTGCCGCCGCCGCGGCTGGCGCCCCTCGGCAGGACGGTGTCGGCGGCCAGCTCAAACGACGGGGAAGAGTCGTACGTGTGACGGGGTGACTGGTGCCGCCACCCGCGGGCACAATCTAAGTCAGAGAGGTGCCTGTGACCCGCGGGCGGCTGTGTCTGTGACTATGTGTGCCGACTGTGTGTTATGACCGTTGTTATTTGGCCGTGTGACGAATTGTGTGCCTGTGACCGCCCGGAGTGAGCATCCTCCACGGCGTCTGTATTTTTCACGGCCAATCATCGTCAATGGTTCCCATCTGTGTATTGACAGTGTATGTGTAAATACTTGCGCTTGCTAATACTCTTCATGTCCTTTAACGGTGCTCAAGTGACAGGCTGGACTTGCTCGTCCGAGACGGCACCGCAAGTCCGTCATATGAGATATGCGGACTTCATTTTACGTGTTTTAAGTGACAATCGTTACTTCGCTGTGTGTCGCGACTTTCAACAGGATCCGTTACATGAACGTATGCGCGTGTGTTCTCTTTACTATATGCATTGAGATGAATTATGTTATATGTGATGGAATACAAAGAAAGAACATTAATGGATAGCTTTGCTGAGCACTTGGGATGGGCACGACACGACCTGGATGGCTGGATGGTATACTATACACTCTGACTCGTAGTTGTAGAGATTACAGTCAAGGAGGCACCGTATACGGGATATACCCGGCTATGTGATAGCCTACCGAAAATTGATATGTTATTTGTACACTATTATTTTCTCACTGCATTCAACTTTAATGGAATAAGAAGACAGGCGTCGTTTCCTCGGTAAGCCGTCAGGCAGCTATTATTAAAGCACGACTGAACGTCAGGCGCCAGGCGCGGACAAATCTGGCGGACATAAGCAGCGTCCAATGAGGTATCTGTATCTGTTAGTGAACGGACAAAGTCTTCTCATTGGAGCGTATGTACATACGTGCGGTCAACGACTGGAGCACACTGCCGGCCGAGGTAGTCCTCGCTCCGACTCTGAACGGGTTCGTGAACCTCCTCGACAAACACTGGTCGAGACATATGTACGAACGATATCCCTGCCACTAACTGAGTCCGAGCAGAATATACCGCCCGCATGAGCTCGACGAGATCGGGTCCAAGGTCCAATAGGCCTCTGGCCTCCATTAGTCCCTCCCGACGACAAGGTAAGGTAAGACATTGTTTTGTCCAATGTCCACATCTGAATTGGGAGTCGACAGGAAAAGGCAATGGCCAATGGACCTCGGTATCCAAGGCCTAATCAAGATAACTTTAACTGATCGCCTTGGCCTAATCGAATTCTACGTTGCCTTTATGCATGGAAATAAAGGCTTTATGGTAAAAAAAGGAAAAATATTTATCAGAAAGGAATATGGTAGCACTGTTTGTGACAATCTAGCCGCAACTGATTCAAACATTGATAAGCAATGATTTCGCTGTATTCAGCGGACATGCCTAAGAGCTGGACTTTTTGCACGCGTTCCCCGCCAGGGGGCGCCACTGAGGAAGCACCCTCTGACGTCACGATAAAACTGCGCGCACTGTGCGCACGGTTCTGTAAGCAAGTAATATAGTGGTGGTTTCACGGTGGAAATTGGAATAAGTATTTTGACGTTGTAAAATTTCAAGCCGTTTTTGTGAAATTAATCAGTAAATGCATTTCAAAAGTATTTATTCAAAGTGTGAAAGGAGAATAATTAGAAGAACATGGATATTTTTGTTCCAATAGCTTATTATGTGAGACATGATCGGTACTAACGGGTACTTCTAAGAAGTAGTGAAGAAGTACCAAACAGCCTGCTCGGCTACGATCGTCAGCTGTCCTTTGGAGCTGGACTTCAACCACGGACGTATAAATAAACTGGACCCGCAACCACCTCCATTCAGGTGAAGCCGACAAGGCGCCATCTTACGTTGCCAAAAAACCGTGTTCTGGAAGGTCATCGAGCCAATACAATTAGAATTGCGTCTAAACGGATGATCGGATCGAGATGCTGGTGGTACCGTTCGACGGGTAATGCCTTGAGGCAGGTGATGATGCATGTCACAGGTCACCCGGTGTCACATGGCGCGTGCCACGTGCCGACAAACTTACAAAGGGCAAAAACCTTCAAGCGACGCTTCAAATCAAACGAAGGGCGGCACAGGTGCCAAACTCACAGGTCACATGTCCCAGTGTTCGACCACTAACATATGGTATGCTCGGCATCAGGGGGTGCGGAATGCACGCGCTAGTGGCGAAAAACATGTTTTGAGGAGGCATCCTCCGATTCCGGAAAACCTTGACCTAGGCACACCAGATTTGGCACACTGACACTACTGGACACGCGCTTTAAGGTGCTGTACAAATAGGCGTGCTGGGGTACAAGGTGCACGTGCTGTGCACGTGCAAACCTTTTGATGTTGCACTCTGTGTCACATATGCGGGTAGGGCGGGTAGCGCTGGAAAGCCCAAAGTGCCAAATTTACACAGACCACCCCGAATGCATTCCAGCATAGTTATTGAGCATATCCATCTCCTGTCCTGGTGGACCCCAAAGGTGCGCTCTGCACGTGCAAAAAAAGTTGTCCGCGCCGGGCGGTGGGGATGCTTGGACACCCCATGTGGATATATGTAAATATCTCGAAAACAGCGTTGTGGAGCGCCGCCGTTTTTTTGGCACACCTTTTCATACATCTTTTTCACAAATGCTGCATAAATTTCAGACTTAGGTCGCTCAAGGTTAAGTCACCAGGCTTATACGTCCAAGTGGCCTTACCTTAGGAAAAATTATAATGCCCGTCATAGCTACACAGACTGAACAATCGGTTTAAAACGTGCAGCGATTGATAAAATCAACAGTATATACGTAGAGTAGGTACCTACCTACCTCTACCTCAAAATTTCAATACACTGACCTATGGTTCTGTTGATTTTGCAACCTCAGCTCACCAGCACGGCAAATCATTTTTTTTTGTCAAATTCGGGCTCCTAAACTGCTTGCTACCCAGCAACGCAAATTTACGCCTCAATCGCCGTCCAGCGCAGCATAGGCATCTTTGTTATCCACGTTGTTTGCGCCTGCAGTGATACTATACCGCAATAACCATTATCTTCATCTTTCACCCATAGATGGCAGTAGCAAAGCGCCTGCATCTATGCTGTGCCGCAGTGCTCTTACAATACGAGCCTGAGCATTGAGCAAGCGCGGTGTACCTAATGCGATTTTGTGGTGGCCTGGACCGGTGACCGCGGCCAAGAAATGGTTCGAACTTGACTGAGTAGCGGTAAATCTGTATCTGATATCTCACGAGACCATGTTGGGTCAGAATCGTGATTCGGCGTAAGTCAGCCCACATTATTCGCGCGTTTCCAGTCTTTTTGCGGTTGTACGTTCGAACATGTGGAATGTTGTTGGTCCCATGCAATATGGTAGGTGTCAAGGTCACGTGAAGGATAGGTCAAGGTCACTGGCCTTTGATGACCTTGGTTCACTTTTTTTAGTATTGCATGTTTCTAGGGCAGTGCTTCGAGCTGATTTCGAATTTAGTATTCATTTGAACATTTAAGAAGTAACTATGTAGTTGTAGTGTCTTCGAAACATGTTACGTTACGACGCCATCAGTGGTAGTTGACACCTACTATGGATAAGCCGTAGGACGCCTACTGGTTGACCTGACCTGACCTGACCTGACCCGACCTGGCCTAAATCCATGAAAACATCAGCTGTGATCAAACCAAACATGGCATTCCTGATCCAAAACCCGAAAAACTCAGAGCCTCAATTTACGAAGTTGAACTAAACACATCATCAAAAGTGTTTTCAGCGCTCTTAGATATCTCTACCAAAGGTTACTGTCAAAAAGTTATAGGGGTCCATCATGATCTGAAATAACCCTAGGACATAAAGATAGGTCACAGGTGCAATTTCCCCATTAAGTCCGTCACGTTTCCCTACCACCGTGTCCGGTTATTAGAGTGCATTGTTTAGTAGGTTTATATGAGTTTCGTGCAACAGAAGCGCAGTTCAATAGTCTCCCATTGACTTACCTGTAATATAAAAATCGCGAAAACAACAGAACCCTTGGTCAGTGATATTGAAATTCCGAGGTAGAGGTACTCTACGTATGTATTGTTGCTCTTATCAATCGCTGCATGTTTTAACCCGCGCCCTGCTGGGGGTCCTGGATTTCCACGCCCTGCTGGGGGGGGGGGTGTTCAAACACCCCCCCCCCTTCTAACTCGGCTCCTGGGCCACGTAGCGATACGCGGAAGGCGGCGTTCGAAAGAACGTAAAAAATAATGACGAAATCACTTCGGTCAATTTTTTGGTCAGGTCAAAGGTCAGGTCACCAGAGGTCATTGAAGGCAAAATTTCGCCGATTTCCAGGTCGAATGTCGACAATTTCCAAGAAGCCAACGCATAACTCGGGAACCAATAGAGCTACAGCGCTGCGGAAAAGCGCATTCGATAGCCCTATTAACGCTCTTTCTGAGTAATACTCTCAGATTTGACCTAGCGTCAACGGTTTTGCCTGCAGGGGGTAAAAACTGCAAAAATAGCCGATTTTTTTGGAAACAGTTTTTCTGCAATAACTTTTGCCCCAAACCTTGTACGAGCTTACTTTTACCAGCATCGTGTTCCTCTCGTCAAGACGCATCGAATGAACTATAACTTGACCTTGAAAGGTCAACTTGAAAATTTGACCTCAGGTCAAGGTCATGACCTGACCGGAAAGGGTCATGTTGCATATCAGTCGATCCGTATCGTCGAGCTGAACACATCTAAGGTGTTTTCATCGCTCTAGCATGCCTCTATCAAAAGTTATTTGCAAAAAACTGTTAGATACCATTCGTGACCTAAGATGACCTCAGGGGCATAACCAGGGGTCACAGACACCATTTTCATGTTCAGTGTGTCTAAACCACTTGTAATTCTGTGTTTGGGAGTGTTTATAATGCTTTTCGTCCAAAAGAGGCGCATTTCAATTTTCTCCCATTGACTTATAATGGGGAGGTCGCAAAATTGACCTGACCTTAGGTCATCGATATCAAAATTCTGAGATATACATTTTGTACATGCTATTGCTCTTAGTAATCGCTGAAAGTTTCAAAGCGATCGGTCACTCGGTGTAGCTATGGCAGACATTGAAACTTTTTATGAGGTGAGGTCACTTCAAGTGACCTGGTGACCTGACCTTGAATGACCTTGGTCTGAAATTTTCACAACATGTGTAGAATTGATGTATGATAAGGTGTACCAAAAACGGCGGCGCTCCGCGCCGCCGTTTTTGAGATATCCGCGAAAAACCGCAGGGGGGGGTGTTCAAACACCCCCCCAGCAGGGCGCGGGTTAAACCCATTGTTCAGTCTGTGTAGCTATGAAGGGCACTATAACTTTTCCTAAGGTAAGGTCACTTGGACGTAACCTGATGACCTAACCTTGAGTGACCTAAGTCTGAAAGTTACGCAGCATGTGTGAAAAAGATGTATGAAAAGGTGTGCCAAAAACGGCGGCGCTCCACAACGCCGTTTTCGAGATATTTACATAAATCCACATGGGGTGTCCAAGCATCCCCACCGCCCGGCGCGGACAATTTTTGCACGTGCAGAGCGCACTTTTGGGGTCCACCAGGAGATGGATATGCTCAATAACTATGCTAGAATGCATTCTGGGTGGCCTGTGTAAATTTGGCACTTTGAGCTTGCTAGCGCTACCCGCCCGCCCGCATAATGTAACACAGAGTGCAACATCAAAAGGTTTGCAGCACCGTGTACCCCAGCACGCCTATTTGTACAGCACCTTAAAGCGCATGTCCAGTAGTGTCAGTGTGCCAAATTTGGTGTGCCTAGGTCAAGGTTTTCCGGAATCGGAGGATGCCTCCTCAAAACATGTTTTTCGCCACTAGCGCGTGCATTCCGCACCCCCTGATGCCGAGCATACCATATGTTAGTGGTCGAACACTGGGACATGTGACCTGTGAGTTTGGCACCTGTGCCGCCCTTCGTTTGATTTGAAGCGTCGCTTGAAGGTTTTTGCCCTTTGTAAGTTTGTCGGCACGTGGCACGCGCCATGTGACACCGGGTGACCTGTGACATGCATCATCACCTGCCTCAAGGCATTACCCGTCGAACGGTACCACCAGCATCTCGATCCGATCATCCGTTTAGACGCAATTCCAATTGTATTGGCTCGATGACCTTTCACAGCACGGTTTTTTGGCAACGTAAAATGGATGTCCGTGAAGTTAGCGTCAGCAACAGCAACGAATACAGCGTCGGATTCAGAATGGCCTAAAAAACTCATAGTAGTTCAATTGGGGGACGGGGAGCAAGAATATGACCTTTATTTGGGCCTAGCTCTTACCCCTTACCCCTTAATCGGCCCTTAAAGGACGGGGCGCGTCAAAAGTGCCTCAAGGGTTCGTCTGATCGCCAAAATAAAGGTCGCAATCGATTCCCCGGGTCAATATCTAGCCGCAGCCTCGGGTTCCAGATGTGTGCAACTTACCCCTTACCCCTTAATCGGCCCTTAAAGGAAGGGGCGCGTCAAAAGTGCCTCAAGGGTTCGTCTGATCGCCAAAATAAGGGTCGCAATCGATTCCTCGGGTCAATATCTAGCCGCAGCCTCGCGTTCCAGATGTGTGCAACTTACCCCTTACCCCTTAATCGGCCCTTAAAGGAAGGGGCGCGTCAAAAGTGCCTCAAGGGTTCGTCTGATCGCAAAAATAAGGGTCGCAATCGATTCCTCGGGTCAATATCTAGCCGCAGCCTCAGGTTCCAGATGTGTGCAACTTACCCCTTACCCCTTAATCGGCCCTTAAAGGAAGGGGCGCGTCAAAAGTGCCTCAAGGGTTCGTCTGATCGCCAAAATAAGGGTCGCAATCGATTCCTCGGGTCAATATCTAGCCGCAGCCTCGGGTTTCAGATGTGTGCAACTTACCCCTTACCCCTTAATCGGCCCTTAAAGGAAGGGGCGCGTCAAAAGTGCCTCAGGGGTTCGTCTGATCGCCAAAATAAGGGTCGCAATCGATTCCTCGGGTCAATATCTAGCCGCAGCTTCGGGTTCCAGATGTGTGCAACTTACCCCTTACCCCCTAATCGACCCTTAAAGGACGGGGCGCGTCAAAAGTGCCTCAAGGGTTCGTCTGATCGCCAAAATAAGGGTCGCAATCGATTCCCCGGGTCAATATCTAGCCGCAGCCTCGGGTTCCAGATGTGTGCAACTTACCCCTTACCCCTAAATCGGCCCTTAAAGGACGGGGCGCGTCAAAAGTGCCTCAAGGGTTCGTCTGATCGCCAAAATAAGGGTCGCAATCGATTCCCCGGGTCAATATCTAGCCGCAGCCTCGGGTTCCAGATGTGTGCAACTTACCCCTTACACCTAAATCGGCCCTTAAAGGACGGGGCGCGTCAAAAGTGCCTCAAGGGTTCGTCTGATCGCCAAAATAAGGGTCGCAATCGATTCCCCGGGTCAATATCTAGCCGCAGCCTCGGGTTCCAGATGTGTGCAACTTACCCCTTACCCCTTAATCGGCCCTTAAAGGACGGGGCGCGTCAAAAGTGCCTCAAGGGTTCGTCTGATCGCCAAAATAAGGGTCGCAATCGATTCCCCGGGTCAATATCTAGCCGCAGCCTCGGGTTCCAGATGTGTGCAACTTACCCCTTACCCCTTAATCGGCCCTTAAAGGAAGGGGCGCGTCAAAAGTGCCTCAAGGGTTCGTCTGATCGCCAAAATAAGGGTCGCAATCAATTCCTCGGGTCAATATCTAGCCGCAGCCTTGGGTTCCAGATGTGTACAACTTACCCCTTACCCCTTAATCGGCCCTTAAAGGAAGGGGCGCGTCAAAAGTGCCTCAAGGGTTCGTCTGATCGCCAAAATAAGGGTCGCAATCGATTCCCCGGGTCAATATCTAGCCGCAGCCTCGGGTTCCAGATGTGTGCAACTTACCCCTTACCCCTTAATCGGCCCTTAAAGGACGGGGCGCGTGAAAAGTGCCTCAAGGGTTCGTCTGATCGCCAAAATAAGGGTCGCAATCGATTCCCCGGGTCAATATCTAGCCGCAGCCTCGGGTTTCAGATGTGTGCAACTTACCCCTTACCCCTTAATCGGCCCTTAAAGGAAGGGGCGCGTCAAAAGTGCCTCAAGGGTTCGTCTGATCGCCAAAATAAGGGTCGCAATCGATTCCCCGGGTCAATATCTAGCCGCAGCCTCGGGTTCCAGATGTGTGCAACTTACCCCTTACCCCTTAATCGGCCCTTAAAGGAAGGGGCGCGTCAAAAGTGCCTCAAGGGTTCGTCTGATCGCCAAAATAAGGGTCGCAATCGATTCCCCGGGTCAATATCTAGCCGCAGCCTCGGGTTCCAGATGTGTGCAACTTACCCCTTACCCCTAAATCGGCCCTTAAAGGACGGGGCGCGTCAAAAGTGCCTCAAGGGTTCGTCTGATCGCCAAAATAAGGGTCGCAATCGATTCCCCGGGTCAATATCTAGCCGCAGCCTCGGGTTCCAGATGTGTGCAACTTACCCCTTACCCCTTAATCGGCTCTTAAAGGACGGGCGCGTCAAAAGTGCCTCAAGGGTTCGTCTGATCGCCAAAATAAGGGTCGCAATCGATTCCCCGGGTCAATATCTAGCCGCAGCCTCGGGTTCCAGATGTGTGCAACTTACCCCTTACTCCTTAATCGGCCCTTAAAGGAAGGGGCGCGTCAAAAGTGCCTCAAGGGTTCGTCTGATCGCCAAAATAAGGGTCGCAATCGATTCCTCGGGTCAATATCTAGCCGCAGCCTCGGGTTTCAGATGTGTGCAACTTACCCCTTACCCCTTAATCGGCCCTTAAAGGAAGGGGCGCGTCAAAAGTGCCTCAGGGGTTCGTCTGATCGCCAAAATAAGGGTCGCAATCGATTCCTCGGGTCAATATCTAGCCGCAGCCTCGGGTTCCAGATGTGTGCAACTTACCCCTTACCCCCTAATCGGCCCTTAAAGGACGGGGCGCGTCAAAAGTGCCTCAAGGGTTCGTCTGATCGCCAAAATAAGGGTCGCAATCGATTCCCTGGGTCAATATCTAGCCGCATCCTCGGGTTCCAGATGTGTGCAACTTACCCCTTACCCCTAAATCGGCCCTTAAAGGACGGGGCGCGTCAAAAGTGCCTCAAGGGTTCGTCTGATCGCCAAAATAAGGGTCGCAATCGATTCCCCGGGTCAATATCTAGCCGCAGCCTCGGGTTCCATATGTGTGCAACTTACCCCTTACCCCTAAATCGGCCCTTAAAGGACGGGGCGCGTCAAAAGTGCCTCAAGGGTTCGTCTGATCGCCAAAATAAGGGTCGCAATCGATTCCCCGGGTCAATATCTAGCCGCAGCCTCGGGTGTCAGATGTGTGCAACTTACCCCTTACCCCTTAATCGGCCCTTAAAGGACGGGGCGCGTCAAAAGTGCCTCAAGGGTTCGTCTGATCGCCAAAATAATGGTCGCAATCGATTCCCCGGGTCAATATCTAGCCGCAGCCTCGGGTTCCAGATGTGTGCAACTTACCCCTTACCCCTTAATCGGCCCTTAAAGGAAGGGGCGCGTCAAAAGTGCCTCAAGGGTTCGTCTGATCGCCAAAATAAGGGTCGCAATCGATTCCTCGGGTCAATATCTAGCCGCAGCCTCGGGTTCCAGATGTGTACAACTTACCCCTTACCCCTTAATCGGCCCTTAAAGGATCGCCCCTTCCTTTAAGGGCCAATTAAGGGGTAAGGGGTAAGTTGCACACATCTGGAACCCGAGGCTGCGGCTAGATATTGACCCGAGGAATCGATTGCGACCCTTATTTTGGCGATCAGACGAACCCGTGAGGCACTTTTGACGCGCCCCTTCCTTTAAGGGCCGATTAAGGGGTAAGGGGTAAGTTGCACACATCTGGAACCCGAGGCTGCGGCTAGATATTGACCCGGGGAATCGATTGCAACCCTTATTTTGGCGATCAGACGAACCCGTGAGGCACTTTTGACGCGCCCCTTCCTTTAAGGGCCGATTAAGGGGTAAGGGGTAAGTTGCACACATCTGGAACCCGAGGCTGCGGCTAGATATTGACCCGGGGAATCGATTGCAACCCTTATTTTGGCGATCAGACGAACCCTTGAGGCACTTTTGACGCGCCCCGTCCTTTAAGGGCCGATTAAGGGGTAAGGGGTAAGTTGCACACATCTGGAACCCGAGGCTGCGGCTAGATATTGACCCGGGGAATCGATTGCGACCCTTATTTTGGCGATCAGACGAACCCTTGAGGCACTTTTGACGCGCCCCTTCCTTTAAGGGCCGATTAAGGGGTAAGGGGTAAGTTGCACACATCTGGAACCCGAGGCTGCGGCTAGATATTGACCCGAGGAATCGATTGCGACCCTTATTTTGGCGATCAGACGAACCCCTGAGGCACTTTTGACGCGCCCCTTCCTTTAAGGGCCGATTAAGGGGTAAGGGGTAAGTTGCACACATCTGGAACCCGAGGCTGCGGCTAGATATTGACCCGAGGAATCGATTGCGACCCTTATTTTGGCGATCAGACGAACCCGTGAGGCACTTTTGACGCGCCCCTTCCTTTAAGGGCCGATTAAGGGGTAAAGGGTAAGTTGCACACATCTGGAACCCAAGGCTGCGGCTAGATATTGACCCGGGGAATCGATTGCAACCCTTATTTTGGCGATCAGACGAACCCCTGAGGCACTTTTGACGCGCCCCGTCCTTTAAGGGCCGATTAAGGGGTAAGGGGTAAGTTGCACACATCTGGAACCCGAGGCTGCGGCTAGATATTGACCCGGGGAATCGATTGCGACCCTTATTTTGGCGATCAGACGAACCCTTGAGGCACTTTTGACGCGCCCCGTCCTTTAAGGGCCGATTAAGGGGTAAGGGGTAAGTTGCACACATCTGGAACCCGAGGCTGCGGCTAGATATTGACCCGGGGAATCGATTGCGACCTTTATTTTGGCGATCAGACGAACCCTTGAGGCACTTTTGACGCGCCCCGTCCTTTAAGGGCCGATTAAGGGGTAAGGGGTAAGTTGCACACATCTGGAACCCGAGGCTGCGGCTAGATATTGACCCGAGGAATCGATTGCGACCCTTATTTTGGCGATCAGACGAACCCGTGAGGCACTTTTGAAGCGCCCCTTCCTTTAAGGGCCGATTAAGGGGTAAGGGGTAAGTTGCACACATCTGGAACCCGAGGCTGCGGCTAGATATTGACCCGGGGAATCGATTGCAACCCTTATTTTGGCGATCAGACGAACCCTTGAGGCACTTTTGACGCGCCCCGTCCTTTAAGGGCCGATTAAGGGGTAAGGGGTAAGTTGCACATATCTGGAACCCGAGGCTGCGGCTAGATATTGACCCGGGGAATCAATTGCGACCCTTATTTTGGCGATCAGACGAACCCTTGAGGCACTTTTGACGCGCCCCGTCCTTTAAGGGCCGATTAAGGGGTAAGGGGTAAGTTGCACACATCTGGAACCCGAGGCTGCGGCTAGATATTGACCCGAGGAATCGATTGCGACCCTTGTTTTGGCGATCAGACGAACCCTTGAGGCACTTTTCACGCGCCCCTTCATTTAAGGGCCGATTAAGGGGTAAGGGGTAAGTTGCACACATCTGGAACCCGAGGCTGCGGCTAGATATTGACCCGAGGAATCGATTGCAACCTTATTTTGGCGATCAGACGAACCCTTGAGGCACTTTTGACGCGCCCCGTCCTTTAAGGGCCGATTAAGGGGTAAGGGGTAAGTTGCACACATCTGGAACCCGAGGCTGCGGCTAGATATTGACCCGGGGAATCAATTGCGACCCTTATTTTGGCGATCAGACGAACCCTTGAGGCACTTTTGACGCGCCCCGTCCTTTAAGGGCCGATTAAGGGGTAATGGGTAAGATGCACACATCTGGAACCCGAGGCTGCGGCTAGATATTGACCCGAGGAATCGATTGCGACCCTTATTTTGGCGATCAGACGAACCCTTGAGGCACTTTTCACGCGCCCCTTCCTTTAAGGGCCGATTAAGGGGTAAGGGGTAAGTTGCACACATCTGGAACCCGAGGCTGCGGCTAGATATTGACCCGAGGAATCGATTGCAACCCTTATTTTGGCGATCAGACGAACCCGTGAGGCACTTTTGACGCGCCCCTTCCTTTAAGGGCCGATTAAGGGGTAAGGGGTAAGTTGCACACATCTGGAACCCGAGGTTGCGGCTAGATATTGACCCGGGGAATCGATTGCGACCCTTATTTTGGCGATCAGACGAACCCTTGAGGCACTTTTGACGCGCCCCGTCCTTTAAGGGCCGATTAAGGGGTAAGGGGTAAGTTGCACACATCTGGAACCCGAGGCTGCGGCTAGATATTGACCCGGGGAATCGATTGCGACCCTTATTTTGGCGATCAGACGAACCCTTGTGGCACTTTTGACGCGCCCCGTCCTTTAAGGGCCGATTAAGGGGTAAGGGGTAAGTTGCACACATCTGGAACCCGAGGCTGCGGCTAGATATTGACCCGGGGAATTGATTGCGACCCTTATTTTGGCGATCAGACGAACCCTTGAGGCACTTTTGACGCGCCCCTTCCTTTAAGGGCCGATTAAGGGGTAAGGGGTAAGTTGCACACATCTGGAACCCGAGGCTGCGGCTAGATATTGACCCGAGGAATCGATTGCAACCCTTATTTTGGCGATCAGACGAACCCTTGAGGCACTTTTGACGCGCCCCTTCCTTTAAGGGCCGATTAAGGGGTATGGGGTAAGTTGCACACATCTGGAACCCGAGGCTGCGGCTAGATATTGACCCGGGGAATCGATTGCGACCCTTATTTTGGCGATCAGACGAACCCTTGAGGCACTTTTGACGCGCCCCGTCCTTTAAGGGCCGATTAAGGGGTAAGGGGTAAGTTGCACACATCTGGAACCGGAGGCTGCGGCTAGATATTGACCCGGGGAATCGATTGCGACCCTTATTTTGGCGATCAGACGAACCCTTGAGGCACTTTTGACGCGCCCCTTCCTTTAAGGGCCGATTAAGGGGTAAGGGGTAAGTTGCACACATCTGGAACCCGAGGCTGCGGCTAGATATTGACCCGGGGAATCGATTGCAACCCTTATTTTGGCGATCAGACGAACCCTTGAGGCACTTTTGACGCGCCCCGTCCTTTAAGGGCCGATTAAGGGGTAAGGGGTAAGTTGCACACATCTGGAACCCGAGGCTGCGGCTAGATATTGACCCGGGGAATCGATTGCGACCCTTATTTTGGCGATCAGACGAACCCTTGAGGCACTTTTGACGCGCCCCGTCCTTTAAGGGCCGATTAAGGGGTAAGGGGTAAGTTGCACACATCTGGAACCCGAGGCTGCGGCTAGATATTGACCCGGGGAATCGATTGCGACCCTTATTTTGGCGATCAGACGAACCCTTGAGGCAATTTTGACGCGCCCCTTCCTTTAAGGGCCGATTAAGGGGTAAGGGGTAAGTTGCACACATCTGGAACCCAAGGCTGCGGCTAGATATTGACCCGAGGAATCGATTGCGACCCTTATTTTGGCGATCAGACGAACCCTTGAGGCACTTTTGACGCGCCCCGTCCTTTAAGGGCCGATTAAGGGGTAAGGGGTAAGAGCTAGGGCCAAATAAAGGTCATATTCTTGCTCCCCGTCCCCCAATTGACCTACTATGAGTTTTTTAGGCGATTCTGAATCCGACGCTGTATTCGTTGCTGTTGCTGACGCTAACTTCACGGACATGTAAAATGGCGCCTTGTCGGCTTCACTATCTTCCATAGGAGGTCCATTGGGATTGTCAGTCCAGTTTATTTATACGTCCGTGACTTCAACGCTGTAAAAAAAATATGTGCTGAATTAATTTTTAGTTTCACCAAAATATAAGCAATTTATCATTTCTTTTTCACTTTTGTAATTATTGTTGAGTGAAGAGACATGTTGCTAGTTCTGACAATATAAATTATTAATCAAAAAACGAAATGCGACGGTAAGTATCTGCTGCTAAATTATCACTTTAACCAAATACATGGAGAGTCTTGCTACCATTGCTTATAAAACGTGCTTATCAATACACAAATGTTTTATTTCAGACAAGAAGGATTTATTTGCCTGAAGTCTTGCGTCATGTACTACTGCTTTGATTCCAAAGACGCTCTCCGGGTCGGGGTAATTTAGTTCTTCATCGATCGATAAGAGATTTTGATTCCATTGATATCCAAATTGATAAGCTCGGCACCATGGAGTAAGGGCGTCCCCACAGGGGTGACGCAGGAAATATGAATGGCGTTTACACCGACAGTAGTTTCCCACAGCCGGCAATGGGAATCTCCTGTCGGTGTAAACGCCACTATAGTCCCATCCAACTCAAACACTGGGGAATATCCCCGCACTTTTGAAGACGGAAATCTATGGACCTGCTCGAAAAATAGTGGATAAAATACGGCGAGCTTTCAGTTTTATGGTTGGGTCTCCCTTCCGAGGCACATATTTACGGGGGATGTTGGGTTATATTCCCCCGGCGTCCTGATGATCGGCGCCCAGCTCAACGTCGAAGGCGCCCTGATACGCGGCACTGCTATCTGTGAAGGTGCCCAGGTTGCTGCCGCTCGAATTTTGGTCGCCTACTTAACAAAACCTCCGTTGGTGCCATCTCAGTTTCCTCGAGGTCAGGCAACCTTCACACGCCGTTGGCTACCTTGGCTGGCCGGCGACTCGTTCCCCTCGTGGCGACGCTCTTGACATCCAGTCAAAAGTTGGAGTGGCTGGCGCCCCCAGTGGGGGCCGGGGAAGGGGCAGTGGGCCTCCACGTTGCTCTCTTCCCGAGCCTATGGTGACTTGGCTCAACTCTCCTCAATAGAATCTGGATTCTGCACGCTGTATTAACATGGGCGTAGACACCACTACGGACAATACGGACAGTGGGTGTGACAATCAGTAGTGCCATTCATATAGAGGGTGTCATATATGAGCGGAGAGGCAGCAGTACAGCTGAGCGGAGAGACAACATTAAAACAACAGCACAGCTGGCGTTGCATGGAGCTGCAGGCAACCGGACAGCGGAGGCTTGCGAAAAATAAACAATTCGTAACTTCAACGTATAAACAATAGTATAAAAAGCAACATAAACACATATTCTCATGGTCGAACCCATGTACTAGCGGCTAACGGCGGGCACAGGCACGCAGTGCGGTAGCGGTACCGGATCACACGTCATGGGCGTTGTCTCAGCATAGGTTGTTATGAGCGGAGAGGCAACAGTACAGCTGAGCGGAGAGACAACATTAAAACAACAGTACAGCTGGCGTTGCATGGAGCTGCAGGCAACCGGACAGCGGAGGCTTGCGAAAAATAAACAATTCGTCACTTCAACGTATAAACAATAGTAAAAGCAACATAAACACATATTCTCATGGTCGAACCCATGCACTAGCGGCTCACGGCGGGCACAGGCACGCAGTGCGGTAGCGGTACCGGATCACACGTCATGGGCGTTGTCTCAGCATAGGTTGTTATGAGCGGAGAGGCAACAGTACAGCTGAGCGGAGAGACAACATTAAAACAACAGTACAGCTGGCGTTGCATGGAGCTGCAGGCAACCGGACAGCGGAGGCTTTCGAAAAATAAACAATTCGTCACTTCAACGTATAAACAATAGTAAAAGCAGCATAAACACATATTCTCATGGTCGAACCCATGCACTAGCGGCTCACGGCGGGCACAGGCACGCAGTGCGGTAGCGGTACCGGATCACACGTCATGGGCGTTGTCTCAGCATAGGTTGTTCGCAATCTAGTTGAAGCCTAAGAAGACGGCCAGTGGGGTCTCACTGCTGCTGAGGCGACCTCGGAGACGATGCGTCGCCCCTCCTGTCGGTGACCTGCGGTGAGCAGGACTCCAGATAGCTGTCTGGCACGTTGCCGACACTGCCAGACGCTGTCAGCAGGCCTCACTGCTGCAAGGGATGTGCAGATGGACGCCAGGTGACTTCGTCTGCAGGCGATTCCGGAGACCGCGGCCTCACCAGGCAGTACCACCTGCATCGCCATGTCGGTGTTTCTAGAAATGGAAAAATAACAGTATCGGTGAAGGACAAGCAATACAATGTATTCTGTTTTCCTCTCTTGCAGGTATACGTAATCTACAATTATGATTGTTCCTATTTCATTCAACTGAACCTGAAAATTCCATATTGGCACATTGTTTGACTAAATTTGTGTAGTTGGGAACAGGGGCGACGCCACGGTGCGACGACTGGAGGGGACATTGACCATTTTGGAGGGGACGAGGACCATTTCAAGTCGATTCTTTCCATGCAACGCCATAGGCGTAATGTTAAAATTCTAAAAGTGGAGGGGACGAGATCCCCTCCGTCCCCCCCCCCCCCCTGTGGCGACGCCCTTGGTTGGGAAGCAGATTGTTTGAAAAACATGTTTGGCTGAACAGTGCGGAAAATATTTCATTGATCACTATAGCTGCAACAAAAATACTGAGACAGAAAACATTTGCGCTTACCTGGCTCTTTAGTCAGTCCCGCACAATGGAAGTGGTACCATTTATCGCAGCCGTCGCATCCGACCATCGGTGCTGCACTGATGCTGCTGCATTCCCCACATTCCCAGTACCTTAGGAGCGTCTTGGCTGTGAAAAGATTACTTGAGTCATGGCGCATACATGAATAGTAAGATGTTTTATATGTTTAACATCGCATAGCAAAGACACAACAGCTGGGAGTCAAGTGTAAGCCAAAGTGTAACCCCTGCCATGTTTTGCAGACTGGATTTTAAGCAAGAAAAGCTTTGCTAAAAATGACGCTTGACGAAGCCTCATCCTACTGGGCTGTCTGACATGTCTCCCTGTAAAAAGCATGTGGCCCTTATATTGTATATATGATGAATATGTTAATAATGCAGAGAAAACACAGTATAAATTATACCCAACGTTTCATCTTAATCGACTTTGTCAAGGGTGTTTGAACAGCTTGAGATGAGTAGTGTAAGGGTACCTAGGTACATCTGAAAATAAACTGAATCTGCGTTCAATAAACATTGATTTTGATAATACATTTCACAAATCAACTGCTAATAACAATCATACTAAAATAGCACGACAGATAACCAACAATCGCATGAAGAACTTCTTGATTCGCCTTGACATTAACTCGGTTTACATAGCATTTTTGACGAGGCTCTAGCTCGTAATTTGGCGATAATTTCGATGCAGTGTTCTTCAAATATTTAGAGGGGATCATTTTGTAAATTGTTAAGCACCTTGGCATCTTTTGCAAACATCACGGACGGAGATAAGCTTGCAAAAACCCTATGTAAACGCGGTCTATTGTCGTCCGAACGAATGTTGTTACACATTTGTCTTTTCTGCTCAGCATTTGTGTTTGCCATTTACCGCACCAATGTTCGCCAGCGGTGGTGACTTTACCCAGCCCCCACCGGACACGATTTGGTAGCCGAGGTCTGTGACGTCAGCCGGGCGTGAAGTTTTCCCTTCACCATAGGCTTTACACACAAACTTGCCGAAGTTCATGCCAGGATAGCCCGGCCTGAAAGTGCAAAAATGAATAAATTTTGCCCTCATTAGATTCAGTGCTTCATTTTATAACTAAAAACGTCCGTTATTAGGCCTCAATGAAGGTACAAAGTACTCAAAATCGAAATTCAAGAAGATGCTGTCCGAGCACAACTGGTAACATCACGTGACTTCTTTTCAGCAGATTATTGATAATTTCAGGATATATTCACACGATTGCTGCCTAAAACATCATAAATACATTTGCAGCATTTATAACTTCCGTTTAAGTCATAACCTTGTAAAATGCAAAGTGTATCATGGTAGTCACGTGACCAAAGGTATAACAGGGGGTTGGGACAAACACTCAAAGGATTTCGAGTTTATTAATTAAATTATATAATTTTCATGGTGGAATTGAAAGATTGTATTTTTTCCTAATAGCATACAAATTTTTGTATGTAAAATATTTTCCTTACGGGTGAAATTCTCCATATAAGAAACATCAGTGACGTCACCAGGGCTTTACTCAAAACATCGGATCTACCTGTTTATTATAGGTATCTTGACTTTACCTTACCTGCTAACGAAACGTCACACACGACATGACGTCACCCGAAGACGTCATCAAAAAGTCCAGCTCTTAGGCGTGTCCTATTCAGCGTTCGATAAGATAATAGATGTGCAAAAATTTTATTTTTTTGCTGATAGCCAGTTTTTGATAAGGTATCTATACGATGTCTTTCACTAACGCGTCCACATTTCCCCGACATCAGTGGTGTTTTTTCGTATTTGCTTTGAAAGACAGCTACAAGCAAGAGTGCGCGTGTCGATATCGAACGACGGTACCATAGAGTTCAGTGACGGTACCGTTTCAGTTTCAATTTCAATTTGCTTTCGACTATCGGATAGCTCGTTTGATGTTATGCATATGTAATTGATCGTTGTTTCTAACACACAGACCTGTGGTAGGCAAATATAGAGCAAAAATTGCTTGTTGTCTAAAGACTAAGCTTTTGATTTGCAGTGAAGACAACTTGAAGTAAAGTCAGAAATACCGATTTTGTAAGCCTCTCACTCAATGCATATATTTAAGTGCTCTAAAAAGCACATATGAAGCCTCAATACACTAGCCAGCTGAAAATATCTATCTTTTTATTTACTTTTGACTTCATTCCTACTGCCCGACAAGCAGTGCTTGTTTCGTTCTATATTTATTTGTACACTTGAATCATTCTAAATCCAACATGCTTGAAATTCTGAATCCTATAGCTATTTTTTTGTTTTTGTTGCTGATTTCCAATTTAATGACATATTGGGCTAAAGTAGTTTGAAGCTAGTATTTTACTGTCTTGGAAGATTCTGAGTGAAAATCACTGTTTTGTCATCAGAATTGAGGAATTACCTAAATCATAGATAACATGAATCATGATAACATGATTCATGTTATCTATGCCTAAATATTAATATTCAATTATTTGAATATTTATTTGGTACCTATCAAACAGACATGTCATGAACAGAGAAGCATAAAAATAAAAAATAGATCGCACAGCAACATGATAATGATAAGTAACTAAGTGTATAGGATCACAGGATGGTACATTGATTTAAATAATATCTATCATTGCTACATACTCATCTGTTCTGCTCACCTGTTATGGGATTTGCTTTTGTGAGAGAAGCTAACTTGATAAAGATGAGAGGAATAGAGAATAGAGAGAACAAGAAAGAAAGAACAGGGATCCTGCAGAGGAAGAGCTCGCTTGCTGGATGAGATGCCAGCTGTTATAGTCCAGCTCAGATTGAGATTGCTAATCCAAACCATGGCAACTGAGGTGATGAATTCCACCAGCTGGAGTTTTGCAATCTGTACCAGCCCACACTGACACCAGGCCAAGCCTGCACTTAACAAGACTTAAAATTGTCACTAAATATTTAAGAAATCAAATAAAATTTGCACTTCATTTGACTTATCAAAAAAAGAACATAATATTTCCCAGATGACCATCTTTTTTTGCAAAAATGGACCAGCAAAGCAGCTCAGTATGGTACTATGCTGGGTCTGTGCCAGGTGCCACTCCAACTCTAAATCCTCATCATACTTAAGTTGTTCCTCACTGAATCATGCACTGCCTCTCACTGAAGAGATCTTGTGGAAATTGTCATACCGTGTAAGCTGGAGCCAGACTGGGAAAGTGAGCCCACTGGCATCACACTGACATGTCACGAAAAGTATAAAAAGATAGATGACACAGCAACATGATCAGAATCAGTAGCACAGTTAGCACTTAGCTATCAGTTTGCACAGGATGGTACAATCTATGTACTCAAGATTGGTGTGGTAAACAGTCCTTTGCCCACCCCAATGTTCCAATACATGTTGCAATGTTGCAAAAGGTAACACAGAAACATGCTCACAATTATAGCACAGGATGGTAAAACCTACGTGCTGCAAACAGTGCATCACCCAATTGTTCAGTATTGTTAGACATATTATAAAAATCTGATGGCCAATAGTTGCAAACCAAAATGATAATTAAAATCTAAATCTTTTTCCTAGATGGAGAAAGATTCGAAAGATTCCACCTGGAGAGATATTATAAGCATCACCCAATGTCTCACACAATGTAGATTTGAACTCGGCTAGATCTAGCTAGGAGGCTTCATTGTCAGGTAAAGAGTTCCATGGCAAATTGCAATGAGCCGTTTTGCATGTGTTTAATCCAATCACCTACTGTTTGTTGCAGGTCACCATGGCGGGAGGGCGGAGGAACCTCCCGCGCTCGACGCCAATGAAGCCGGTACCTCCGGCCGACATGCGGACAAAGTGAGTCACTCTTTCAGATGCTGAAGAAAATGAATGCAATAGCGGATTTGGTGAACATCGACTCACATCACTATGAGGCGCAGGTCGCAGAGTTTGGATTAATTACTAACAGCAAGCATACAACGACTCGCCGTTTGGTGGTATCTGGAGCACAAACGTGGATTTACCGTCTTCCGTTGCATTCTGTAACCAAGCTGTCATTTCTGGCGCTTAAAAACCTTCTGATGAACCCCTACATCTGGACATATTTCTCGTACTGTTGGTTGTACTACGTCTTTGAGACTATTTTCACGTGCGGTGCCGACAGGCCGGGCAGCGAGGACCGGTCGTGGCAGGTGCCCTGTCTACAGCACGTGCTCATCCGGACATCCCGCGCGACGGCGAGCTCTTCTTCGAGACGCTGATGGTGGTGTTTGTGTGCACGGGCCTGGGCCTGCAGTACCTGAACATGTACCGTACCATCTGGTGGCTGCCCCACTCGTACACGCTCTACGCCATGGTGAGTTCAGGGCGCGTAGGGCGGGCGCCATCGGGAATGCTGCTGATTAGACCTTCACGTATGTTTTCAGGGAGCGGTATGCTGCGCAGGACGCATGATTATTGGTGACAATTATGATTACGAGCGAGCGAGCGCAGCGAGCGAAGCGAAGTCTTTTTACGAGCGAGCGAGCGCAGCGAGCGAAGCGAGTCTTTTCAATGGGTGGAGACTTCCATTTCGCGTCTAGCTAGACGCGTCCAAGTCTTAGACGCGTCTAGTTGACGGCGGCTGCGTCTAGCTGGCGACTGCTAACTTTAGACGCGTCTAGCTTAGAAGTCTCCGTCCACGCCAAGTTAGACGCCAACTTGGACGTCTGCTCAGTTAGACGCCAGTTGGACGCCAGTGGAAGTCTCCACCCAATATAACAGAAAAATCTCAGTATGAGCGGCCCGGCCCGGCCCGGCCCGGCCCGGCCTGTAACGCTTTTGAGAGGCTTATATCTCAGCAACCGCTGGACCGATTGGCCTGCGGTCTTTTTTGCTGGGTAGCCCCATCCCTTCTACCCCGTAATTGACTACTTTTGATACATCTCAGTGACCGTCGTGGCACGTGCCACGTGAAAAGTCAAGGGTGTTCAAGCAGTTTTGCAAAAGTATGATTTTGAGGGCCCATATCTCAGCAGCGGCTTGAGCGATTGTCTTGCGTAATTTTTATAGGGTAGCTGCATCCCTTCTACCAAAGGTCGGATACTCTTGATCTATGTGAGCGACCCCCACTGCACGTGCAAAATAAAAAAGAAGAGGTGCCAAATTTGTTCCCATTTCAGTAACTCGGTAATTACTGGGGCGATTTCGCTGAAATTGGCATACAGGTAGGCACCCACCAGGCAATGCATTCCCATGTGTTGGGTTAAGGTGCTACTGCACGTGCGCACGTGCAGGGGCGCTTCCAGATCTCGAGAACGGCTGGGCCGATCGCGCTCAAATTTGGTACACGGTTGGGGACCAGTTAGTAGGGTGCCGTGCAACAGTCATTTTGGACCCCGTTTGCACGTGCGCACGTGCAGAATGCCGCTTCCAGATCTCAGGAACGGCTGGGCCGATTGCGTTCAAATTTGGTACACCGCTAGCGACCGGTTAGAAGGGTGCTTTGCGCAAGCCCGTTGGAAGTACCCTCTCGCCCTTCCGCACGTGCAGCCTGCAGGGCTCACTATCTCGCTCGCTCGTTCTTCGCCCAAAAGGCGTTTTACTGGTCAATATAACGGAAAAATCTCAGTATGAGCGGCCCGGCCCGGCCCGGCCTGTAACGCTTTTGAGAGGCTTATATCTTAGCAACCGCTGGACCGATTGGCCTGCGGTTTTTTGCTGGGTAGCCCCATCCCTTCTACCCGTAATTGACTACTTTTGATACATGTCAGTGACCGTCGTGGCACGTGCCACGTGAAAAGTCAAGGGTGTTCAAGCAGTTTTGCAAAAGTAGTGATTTTGAGAGGCCCATATCTCAGCAGCGGCTTGAGCGATTGTCTTGCGATAATTTTTATAGGGTAGCTGCATCCCTTCTACCAAAGGCCGGATACTCTTGATCTATGTGAGCGACCCCCACTGCACGTGCAAAATACAAAAAGAAGAGGTGCCAAATTTGTTCCCATTTCAGTAACTCGGTAATTACTGGGGCGATTTCGCTGAAACTTGGCATACAGGTAGGCACCCACCAGGCATGCATTCCAATGTGTTGCGGTTAGGGTGCTACTGCACGTGCGCACGTGCAGGGGGCGTTTCCAGATCTCGAGAACTGCTGGGCCGATTGCGCTCAAATTTGGTACACGGTTGGGGACCGGTTAGTAGGGTGCCGTGCAAAAGTCATTTTGGACCCCGTTTGCACGTGCGCACGTACAGAATGCCGCTTCCAGATCTCAGGAACGGCTGGGCCGATTGCGTTCAAATTTGGCACACCGCTAGCGACCGGTTAGAAGGGTGCTTAGCACAGGCCCGTTGGAAGTACCCTCTTGGCCTTCCGCACGTGCAGGGCTCACTATCTCGCTCGCTCGTTCTTCGCCCAAAAGGCGTTTTACTGGTTTAACAGTATTTCAGACGGATTCTCAGCGCCAAAGGCGTGAAGTGGATTGCCAATAATCGAGTAAAACGGGCCTGGGCACGTTTGCACGTATCATGAATGTCTGTGTGCATGCATGCACCATGTGTGTTGTGTCATGTGAAGGTATATGTATGCATTGCGCGCGATATATATTGTGCTACTCGGTGATATCTCGCGACCAAAGCCGAAAGTTTTTAGCGGAAGAAGCTTGTCTTATTAGCTGAGGAGTAATGGTACTTGTACAACTACAGTCAAAATGTCACTGCTTAGATGCATGATTTGATCTGGATCCGGCGTCGAGCGAGGATAGGCCGCATGGAAAGGAGTTTGAGCGAACAAAATGAATCTGCAGAGGCAACAGCGTAAATGCTCCCAGTTCATTGGGGTCACTCGTCCAAATGAATGAGAAACTGGTGCAACAATTTTTTAAGTGCTTACATTGCGTTGAACAATTCCAAAAAAAAAATGGCAACAGAGGACAGAGGCAAGAATAGGCATTTTCATTACAAAATGACTGAATTTAGCGATGAGGTAGTGTAAAAGATCAGAACATATTCGAGAAAAAGAAATATATAATCTCTGTCGACAAATGTCGTGAACCTGTAGCTCACCTCCGTCTGTCTCGCTTTTTCCATGCACGGTTCAACTGGTATAATTAAGTCGCATGACGCATCGAGAGTCTAATGAAACTTTGAAAAGTATGCCAGAAATTGCTAATTCGGGCGTACTCTTCCACTCAAAATCGATGGTTTCGGAATAAGGGCCCGCAAAGTTGTCTGGCTCTCGTCATACTGGTTATTTTGAACAAAAATTAATTTAGTAAGTAGTAAATATTCAAATCGAACTTCACTGTCTATGTGAAAAAAACATTTTCGTAGTCATAGTCACCACCCGTTGTGGTCTTGACTATGCAGTATGTAGGCTATCGGTTGCTGCCAACAGAAGGGAGAGCTGGACATTTCGTATGCTTGTTCCATGTGGAAAGAGCCATGTTCCCGCATTGTCACAGAGGAACTGCATGTAAGCAAAGCTGCCTGTGTCGGTAGGTAGGAGACACGAACAAATGCCGAAGGAGTGCCCGCTAATGGAGATGCTGGAAGTTAATCTCTGTTCTTAGAATCACTCTTTGTGGCGGTATAATGAGGTCGGTTTACACCTCGACGGATGCCTTGTGATCACTTTGCATAAGTGAACCGTATGCAGATTAGCGCCAAGCCACATGGACGATAATGCTCGGCCATTCTCCACATGATACCCTGCAGTCTCGTGAGTCGGTGCACCACAGGCGGACTTTGATTTGTTTGCGGTCAGCGGTCTAATCAAAATGTATGAGCGACAATGTGTGTGATGATGAGGGTTATACCTACTGCTGTGCAAACTAATCGTGTCATTCATTCTGGTTCATGTGTGTTGACTGGTGTGTATCACTTGGATATGCATATTAGCTGCTCGGTCCTTACGTATATATGTATTGTTGACTCATAAGTCATGAGAAGTGCATTTCTGATTACGGAGCGAGCGAAGCGAGCGTAGTCTTTCCTTAGATTAACGGAAATTTCTGAGTATGAGCGGCCGGCCGGCCGTGGTCACGATTCTGCGACGCTTATATCTCAGCAACCACTTGACCGATTTACACGCGGTAATTTTTGTAGGGGAGCTTCATTCCTTCTACCAAGTATTGGACTATTCCCGATGCATGTGGGTGACCCCTTATGCACGTGCCACGTGCAAAACGAAGAGGTGTCACTTTTGTAATTGTTGCAATATCTCGGTAACTACTTGGCCGATTGCGCTGAAAGTTGGCATGTAGGTAGGCACCCACTAGGCAATGCATATCCATGTGCCAGAGTTGGGGTCCTGCTGCACGTGCGCACGTGCAGGGGTCGACTCCAGATCTCGAGAAAGGCTGGGCTGATGGCGCTCAAATTTGGCACATGGCTAGGGACCGGTTAGTAGGGTGCCGTGCAAAAGTCAGTTGGGACCCATTTTGCACGTGCGCACGTGCAGGGTGCCGCTTCCAGATCTCGAGAACGGCTGGGCCGATTGTGCTCAAAGTTGGCACATCGCTAGAGACCGGTTAGTAGGGTGCCGTGCACAAGTCAGCTGGAGGTACCCCGTCGAAATTTCGCACGTGCAAGGCTCACCCTCTCGCTCGCTCCGTTAGTCGCCCCAAAAGGCGTTATACTGGTGCATAGAACGTAGTACATAGAACCTTATAGTAACCACTGGCATAAATGTAATGGTCAGATGGTAAGCCTATACGACATACGTGTGCAAGATTTGATTTATTTCATCTGTACAACGCAATGAAATCAATTCACCATTCTTCGAGACGTAGTACCAGCTCTTCGAATAACGCATGAGTTCTTATTTCGTTTAAACGTCTTCTTACCTACGCCCGACGCCATATCGAAATTTTCTGGCGAAATTTTTGCTCTTTTCAGCCAGGAAGAACCGGTGCTTCGAATCCATCGAATCCAGCACGGTACTGCAGTGTTCACGTTGTCAGAATCTGTACCTCATTGATACAGACATGACGTTCTATTTCTGACGCTGCTGGCTCTATGTATGTTGTCAGGACCTCTACCTAGTACCTTATTGATACAGACATGACGTTCTATTTCTGACGCTGCTGGCTCTATGTATGTTGTCAGAACCTCTACCTTATTGACACGGTTCTGACCTGGCTTCATTGACGCTGCTGGTTCTATGTATGTTGTCAGAACCTGTACCTGATCGACACTGACGTCACGGGCTTCATCCTGACGCTGCTGGTTCTATGTATGTTGTCAGAACCTGTACCTGATCGACACTGACGTCACGGGCTTCATCCTGACGCTGCTGGTTCTATGTATGTTGTCAGAACCTGTACCTGATCGACACTGACGTCACGGGCTTCATCCTGACGCTGCTGTGTAAATGTATGTTGTCAGAACCTGTACCTGATCGACACTGACGTCACGGGCTTCATCCTGACGCTGCTGTGCCGTCGGTTCCTCTGGGCCGTGCTCAAACACATGAGCCTCAACTTTCTGCCGCGAGCGGCCGCCCAGTACATGTACTTAACTAGCAGGTGAGTGCTCAGATCGCTTAGATTGGGGTGAGCTGTCAAGCTTCTGCTGTCACATTTATAAATAAGCCTGTCATTTCCCAATAGTGAATCCTGGGCATTGTGGAATTGTGGATATTCAACACAGTGAATTATGTAAAAGCGTGCACCGTATCCATGGGAACCGTTCCGGTGTCAAATGGCGCATTTAGTGTCGCCCTTTAGCTGTTTTGCATTATTCGAATTCATCGCCCAAAACGCGACGATGGACTCGCATTTGCTCTTTGAGATCTTATTTTGTGACATACCTATAGTTAAGTAATTAATTGATACAAAAATACAAAAAATCAGTCTTGTGTTTATATTGCATTTGACGTATTAGTTATCAGCATAACATTTATCGATGAGTGATCGTGATAGCAATTTTTTAAATCTCAATCTGATACTACTAAGCTCATCGGCAAATGTCATGTCAAATTTGAGGATTCCTTATCAGTTAATAAGGAATCCTCAGTTAATTATTAAATCGTTTGCAGAACGGTATGCACTAATCTGACTGTATTTTCTGCTCACCGGCACCTGGCTTCACCCTGGTCGGATGTGAACCTCTGTTTTGTTTTCAGGATACTGGTGCTTCTCACTACGTTTTCTCTGCTCTCGTGGTTCACCTACCAGATATTCATGAAGCACCATATCGTCCATATTCTGTACCTGTATTATTTGTAAGTAGCGGAGTGTGCACTGTGTAACGTAGGAGTTAGTTACGTTGCTTTGCGAGTATGTATGCTCTAAGTTTTTACGCGTCTTTGCTTTACATTTTACAACATGTGCAATGGAAAGTTAGTACAGTCGTGGGACTTCAGCTTTTATAAGAATCACATAAATAATGTGTTTCTAATTAAATGCACTTGACAATGCGTTAGGTATAGAACAATGCGTTAGGTATATCTCTAATAGTCCAGACAGTTAAATAACGTGTGCCGATGTCAGGTGTCGTAATACCCAAAGCACTGCCATTAGTCAGTAATGCAGTGGTGATTTTTAAGCCTCAATGAAATCATGAATGAATAGGCTCGTTGAGCTTGCTAAAACAAAGATTTAGATAATTACAGCCGGTTATCCCCATCACATCCGGCCATCTAGCGTGAATAATGCTCCTTTCTTTTCCAGGATTGTGGTATACTTTATTATATTCGGACTCACAATGGAGCCCTTCCTGGATTTGATACCAGAATACTCAAAAATACGACAGGGCACATCAGGTAAATGACGATTGTCAGCACGTGTGGAAACATTTGGTGTTTACACTTTGTCGGCCTGGTATCAGTGACATTCCACCGGTAGCATTGTCCCTTTGTTTACCGTCTAGTTTAAAACGATTCAATCGATTTAATTTTGACGTGCAAATCCATCCGGTAGGAATGCCGGAATGTCATTGTTTGCTGTTAACACACTTGTATATTATATAATGTATCAGTGTCACACTTGCTTCAGACCTGTTTATAATTCAAAATTTACGCTGATTCTGCGTTCTTACAGTCACTTGTGTCGTTGCTGAAACCTGTATGTGCTAGCAGAAAATATAACGATAATTCAATATCGTGTCCACGACATTGCTGAACGAAGTGGTTTTTTCTTCCCTTATCGCGTTTCAGTATAATGTATATGCTTTGTTGTTCACAATTCCCTTCAGTGTTTTCTGTAGCATCCAGGTAACGTTTTCTACCGTACCCTCAGTGACGTATTCTACCGGGTACCCTTAGTGACGACTTTCACCGACACCTCAGTGACGTGCTCTACTGTACCCTCAGTGATGTATTCTACCGGGTACCCTCAGTGACGTATTCCACCGACATCTCAGTAAAGACTTCCACCGATACCTCAGTGACGTGTTCCACTACACCCCCAGTGACGTATTCTACCGTACTCCCAGTGACGCCGCGGCCCATCTACCACGCCTGCTCTCCGAGCCCCGAGGGTATTCGGCAGGAGGTGGAAGTACTCAAGGGCGACTTTAACGTCCGAATCAAACAGAGCCTCTTCAACGCGCTGATGGTCGGGTACTACGTCGGCATAATACCGCTCTTCTTTGCACAGGTAAGTTAATGCCTGTTATCTTGATACATAATTGAAATCCTCTGTATGTTTGTAGTTTACCTCCGCTCTACCTTATCCTGCGAGACTGAACGCATCCCGATTTTCCTTTCCAGTATGGTTAGGTATTCAATTACCATAGGTATCTGGAAAAGTTTGTTGCCAACAATTCAGAACGCCTACGCCGCTCATTATCTGTGTACGTTCGGTTAGAACTTGGTAGACCTACGTCGCAAAAGATTCTTTGTTTGGAATGTCGACGTATCCAGTAGTTCGCACTCAGTGTACTGGTGTTCAAAGTTCACCGCTTCCACTGCGCACCATCGGCGTTTTTTAGTCCACTGTTGTACCCCGCTATCTGACGTTCTTGACCTTTGTCTGTGCCCTGTGGACACTCCTTTTTCCGCCGTCAGTGTTTTTGGGTCGCTGTTGACAGATAATGACGCGTCGTTTCATTTCCAGAACACCCTGCAGTACGACACGTTCTGGGTGGGCCAGCACGCCGTGTTCGTGTTCTTAGCCAGCATGACGCTCTACCTGGTGTACTGCTTCCCGCCGCGCTACTGCGACATCCTGCACCGGGCCGCGCTCCACCTGGGCACCTGGTCCCGCGTGGACGACCGGCGCGCGCACATCTCATTTAATCCGTGAGTACATGTTAGAGCACAGGTCAACGGGAGGACGACATCGCAGCTTATTAACTGCTCTAATGGTTCCTATAACGCACGGTTTTATGAAAATTTAACAACACTGCTCGTTACAATTGTTATTTTTATGGAAATGCAACCTGCCCATTTATATTGCAAGTGGTTTTCGTATGCCGATTCCTGCTGTTTGGATGCTAACTCTTTTTTCTTTTTCTGAAGTCAGAGTGAGCAATTATTACGGCTGATTACGGCCTCACCGGTATGTTTAAATCGGTCAGTTTCCTTGGTGGGCTCGGACTCTGACATTGTTTTGACGAGGTCTGACGCGTTATCTGAGATAAGCCACCAGACCTGTCGAGTGTGTCACTCCAGTAATGACCGGACTGTAACCGCCTGCCACACAGGTGGAACCGGGAACAGCTGTGGTCGCGGGGCGTGCTGACCAAACACAGCCGCGAGTTCTACCGGTGTGACGCGCCCTCGGCCGCCGCCGAGCCGGGCAACGCGCACCACGAGCGGTTCTATGTGAGTTATAGTCGGGGAAACGCGCACCTCGAGAGATTCTACGTAGGGTGTAGTTGGGAGACGTGTAACATGAGAGATTCTACGTGAGTTGTAGCTGGGAAATATGCAACACGAGCGGCTAGCTAAGTCTGCGCTAGTTATAGTCGGGAAACGGGCAACACGAGCGATTTTATGTGGGTAATTGTCGGGTGATACGCACCACGAGCATACGTGAGTCGTCGGAAATGGCGGTTGAGCGACTCAACAGGGGCAGCCGGGAATTATTATGTGAATGAAGGGCGAGCATTGAAACAGTTTTACCGAGTAGCTGGTAATGCACACCACAAATTATTAGGTACCTGTGCTTAGCCGGGAAATGTGCATCACTAGAGACTAAGTCAGTTTACTCTCCCCTCCCCCTCACCCTGCTCCTCCCCTGCCGTCGTCAGATGCTGTTCTTCAGCCCGTCCAGAGAGCACTGAGCAGTGGTGCGGGTCCCTCTCCCCCGCTGACCCCCTCCCCCTCTTCTACCACCTTCAGATGCTGTTCTACAGCCCCTCTGGGACGCAGTGGGTGGTACTGGCCCCTCTCTCCCGCTGACCGCCCTCCCCTCCCCTCCCCCGTCGTCTTCAGATGCTGTTCTGCAACCCGTCCGGGGCGCAGTGCTTCATCCTAGGCCTGCAGGTGTGCGCCGTCCTCTCCGAGACGCTGCTGCTCATCAGGGCCGTCGAGTGGTACCAGCTCATATCGGGCTCCATCCTGCTCTTTGTCAACTTCTACCCGCTGTTCAAACTATTCAGGGACTACCTTATACTGTGTAAGATATACAAGGCCGAGCGGCTGATCCTAGAGAAACAGGCGCCGGCTAGCTGAGGCGACACGTGTAAAAATGGACTCGTCCAGGGTATGACCTCCCCCGCAGTGGGAATGGACTCATCTTCATGACATGTTGAGCGTCGTGCCGTTGTTATCTTCAGGAATATTGTGTTTGTGTTCCCGAACGGTGAACTGTAAGCTTGCGTGCGCGCCCGTCGTAAGTGCGAAAGGGGCGTGTTTTTAACGATGACTTAATGTGTTCGAATGATGGCTGTATTTTTGGTTCATTGCTTGATTTGCTGCACCTTGCTGCGCAGGGGAAACTGAAGTTGCTTCATTGATTCGCTGTATAACTGCCTGATATCATCGGTGGCTTTTCGCGGTGTGCGGCGAATGGCCACCCCATTACGTAATACGCTTTTGTTGCAAGGTGATACGAGACGCACATGGGTTAGAATGAGATGTTCAGACTTGTTTTCATGTTGTTGATTTGGTAAAGTCGTCATTTGTTCGCGTATAAACATTTGCACTTGTCTGTATTCCGAAGAAGTGGTAGCGCTACAAGGATTTTTAGTATTGACTTGGCATTGGCCAATAAACTTCAGTTGGCGATATTGGGTGGTTTATGGGATTGGAGGAGCGTGTGCCTCCTACTGAAATTCGTATCCGGCGCCCGTATAGCAAAGACTCGTTTTGGAGAGGGTCGATGTAGGATAACGTTTGGTAAATGGAATATCATCGGCTAGGGTGGTATATTGTTAAATCGTAAACCGCTTCTGAAGGCTGTCATTATTGCAATTCAAGATCTCCATTCGTATTGGATAACGTCGCCACTCGCCACATAATCATAGTTCGTAATGGAGACGGTTCGTGTCAAATGCGGTTTGTGTGTGATAGGTCAGGGCAATGTTGATAGGTCAGGTTCATATGAATGAGTTCGTATGAAGAGAAAAAACTTTTCGTTCGAAGAAAACCCTCTTAAGTATATATGAAGTTCGTTTATGAAACATTTCACAATGTAAAAGAGGCAGTCCTAGAAGCGGCTGCGCGCGCTAACCCACAAAGAAGAAGTCCTAGAAGCATCAAACTTGCATCTCTACTTGCATACTTGTCTGCAGACTTTCAGCTATAAGTCGTCAGAGAACTGAGAGTTTTAGCATGATCTGGTAAAAGATATCTGGCATCGCTAAATGTCAACGCCGCCTCCGCGTCATGTTTGTATACGATTGGAAAACGCGCACGGGCAGTGGAATTTGTATTATCTGTAAGAATCTTGATTTGTATTGTAATTGCATTTAAGATAAATACTTATTGTTGTTGTTTTCAACGTTTTACCCATCAGCCTAAATTGAGAGGGTTCTTATTTTTTAATTTTTCGGTAAGTTAATGTGATGTATGAAGCATGCTTTCTCTGGTTCCTCTTCATCTTCCCTGTGCTGTGTTGTCATGGCCTTGGTGTTGTCTGTAATCAGTTGAATTTCTTCTATCCACATGGTTATATGCATTTCAAATAATCATTTCGTTGAATGTACGGTAAACTAGCTGTGTTTCAGTTAAAAATCAACCAAAATTGAACGCAACATTACTCTTTAAATCTAAAACTTGTACAATGGATTTCAACCTTGCACGTCTTGTGATACCAGAGGGCTGTTCACGGGCCCTGTGTGCGGTCAGACCGCACACAGCCTCCAAGCTCCGCCCACTGCGTCCCTACGTCTGCCTTCCGTCACCGCACACAGCGATCGCTGTGGCCGGTCGGGACTGGCCACGGCGGACCGTCCACCGCACTCAGCCGTGACGTCAGAGCCGCCTACCCATCCCCTACCCCCACGCCTGCTGGACGCACCGCACACACCGCACGCAGCAGTGTGCGGTGCCCGTGAACACCCCTCAGGGAACAGTCTCGATCTGTGAATTACTGATAGATGAAGTAAAACTCCATGTCATGGCTGTATATGCCCAATTTTTTAAGTATCTACTTGACAACGCTAGGCTATATTGAGCCAACTTGAATATAACTTGCACATGTTATAACTTGCGCGTGTTCCGGGGAACGTTCAGGGGAGGTAAATAGAGGACACTTATTTTGAGACTGCAGCACAAATTGTGTCACTTATTTCAAATCCTGGTAGGTTGTAAATTATGAGATTCTGTAAGCTATACATTTTTAAATTTGTATTGTTGATTTGTTTGGGAATTCAGGGACGCTCACTGTTGCATGTTCCACGACCTCCTCTCCTGAATAGCCTCCCTCTAGCCATCAAGTGGACTAGAGATGCTGACCATTGTTGATTGTGGATGGCGCGTCTTTGCGTAGAGTTCCTGTCCTGTCCTGACCACTCCTTCAATAAAAGCAGAACAAGGGAACCCAACCAGGTAAGATTACACATATAGCTGTTATTATTGGTTCTATTTTTAAAGCCACTGAAGCTGTTGCTCATGAGTCGTGGTAGTTTGGCTTTGCAAAGATCAATCAGGATCAGGTATGGACTATGGAGTATCTGATGTGGGACTGGTCTGCAAACACCATGGTTAATGTGGTCATACAACTGTGTCCAGTGTTGGCACATTAATTTTTCTTTTAAAGGGAATGTCTGTAGGTACCACTTTCCTCGAATTAATTTGGATTTGCTACAATTTTGATTTTTATGCTGAAAATGAACAGTGGAGAAAATAGTGAATTATTGGAATTTTTTAGATGTTTTCACGCAAATAAAAACTATTTTCCATCTATGTTAGAGGCAGTGTTTGCAGCAGAAGCTGATTGTGTGTTGACCAATCATATTAGGTACCTACCAGCTAGCCTACCTAGTTTTTAACTACTGCATGCTGATTGGCTGACAATTGGCATCTGCCACAAGTGGCTGCGTTGTTGGCATTCTTCCATAAGGGAAAAATTCCTGTGTAAAGGAATTGTTTCAGAATGAGAAATGGAATATCTTTGCCTAGGGTGATCATTGGGCCATAAAATCTCCTGATTTGTGCTAGTCTCAGCTCAACCTGCAAAACTGCTATTTCAGTTCAAAACCCCAACAGTGGTATATTTCCTTTAATGTTCCAAACAGTTTGAACTTTGAACACTGGCTACACAATGTTACTGAAGCTGAGGTCCACATGAAGAAGGGCAAATTTTATTCCTTTCCATGTTTTTCCATGTGCTGAATGCTAAAGCTCTGCTTATTAGTGCAGCAAACCACAATCTTATCTGACCTAACCTGACCTGGCCTTCTGCCAGACCAGAGGCAATGTCCAAAAGCTGTATTTTTGGCTTGGGTGTCAAAGGGAAATTTTTCCTCCAACAGGATGGATGAGAGTGGAAAATTGCTGATCAGGTAAGGCCCAAAGTATGGAAAAAAGATCAATACCATTGATTTTGATATAAGTTTGGTAAAATGTAGGATGTAAAATGACCACCCACACCTTTTCTTCTTGGTGAAACTGGAGCTGAAAATTGTTCTTTAAAATTCCATCCAAGGGTGCAGAATGATTTTTATTTTGAAGTTGTTTAGACCCATATCAACAAATCTTGGGATACTGGTCAGAGGGAGATGTTGGTTGTTAGGTAGGTGCAAGATTCTTACAGATAAGTGTAGGGTCATGTGGGGTTAGGTTAGGTTTGGAATTTGGATGGTTTAGGTTGGCCGTTAGATTGGTTGAGTTTATAATGCTATTTGCTGCACTAATAAGCATTTTTTGAACAACAATTGAAAGCTCCCAATAAAACTATAAAGCTGGTGTCCAAACAACTTTTTGCACATCAATCGAACAAAGTTTGTCCTTGGAAAATTATGTGGACCTTAGCTTCAGATTAACCAGTCACATACCTAAATTACCCAACTGTTACACACGTGAATGCATTGCCCTGTGGGTGTCCAGTGTCCACTAATGGGCTAAGTTGTCAGTGCATTTGGGGCCAAGACTTTGCTTCATGCTCGCTTGTAATCATTGAACAGATACACTATTAGGGACAGGTACCTGCTTGGCAGAGTTGAAGGGACATATTTTTTACATTCCAATCCATAGTTAGCACAGCCTAATGGTAACCAGCCCCTGCTGGGGCTTGGCTGGGGCTACTGAATTCCCATGCCCAGCTGGTGTGTGTGTGTGCGTTAGGGGGGGGGGGGGTAAACGCCCCTTCCTCTTAACTCGGCTCCAGGGCCATGCAGCGACACGCGGTAGGCGTCGTTTGAAAGGGCGTCAAAATAATGATGAAAACACAGGCCATTTTTAGGTCAGGTTAAAGGTCAGGTCACCAGAGGTCGTCAGGTCAAATTTTGGTCTGTTTCGACAATTTTCGACAAACCGGCGTATAGGTCGGAAATGAAAAGAGCTACAGCGCTGCAGAAAAGCGCGTTTGATAGCCCTGTTAACGCTCTTACTTAGTTATTTTCCCACATTTTGTTTTTCAACGTCTCAGGGTCAACGGTTACCTTGCAGAGGGTAAAAAGTGCCAAAAACGACCATTTTTTGCGGAAACATTTTTCTTCAATAACATTCGACTCAAAAGTCTCACGAGCTTGTGTTTACCGGTATTGTGTTTCTGTCGTCGAGACACGTCTAATTAACTATAATTTGACCTTCAAAGAGAAAGTTCAAGAATTTAACCTCAGGTCAAGGCCGTGACCTGACCGGAAAAGGTCTTGTTGCATATCAGTCGATCCGTATCGTCGAGCCGAACACATCTCAGGTGTTCTGATCGCTCTAGCATGCCTCTATCAAAAACGATTAGCGAAAAAACCATTGGATACCTTTTGTGACATAATATGACCTCAGGGGCATAACGAAGGGCCACTAGAGCAATCATTCATTTCAATACTTTACATTTACATGTTACCAGATGGTTGAGAGTATTTAGTATGTCGCTCGTCCAAAAAATTCCACTTTTCAATTTTCTTTCACGCAGAGGTTGCAAAATTGACTTAACCCTAGGTCACCGATATCAAAATTCCGAGATGCACATTTTATACATAATGTTGCCCTTATCGATTGCTGAAAGTTTCCAAGCGATCCGTTCTTCAGTGTAGCTATGGCAAGCACTAGGACTTATTCCAAGGTGAGGTCACTTGACGTGACCTGGTTACCTGAAACCTGGGCCTGAAATTTAAACGTGTGCAGTAAATATGTATAAGGTGTGCCAAAAAATGGCGTTCCGTGCCGCCGTTTTTGAGATATTCGCGAAAAACGGAAGGTATATTCGAACACCCCCCCCCCCCGTCCCAGCAGCAGGGTGCGGGTTTAAGTTGCGCCGTCTTGATATGCGCCAGTCACTATCTTAGTTTGTTTGATATACTCTTTTGTCCTTACCACCATGATATTTTTCTTTGAGAGATGTTTTATGCTGTTTACACCATTCATTGACTATATTCATGGACACGAGTATGGATATTTATCAAACATTCTTGCCTTTTAGAGATTCAGTTGCCCAACAAGAAACTAGATCGACCTTTAACTTTGTTCTTATGTTTGTCTTGGGTCGTGTTTGATGCAAAGTCTGTCATAAGTTGACCACTGCAGCTCCGACTGGCGTAGTCTCGCCGTATCTGGAGTATTTCTGACTGGCAGGTTGTTAACCGACCCGAAGTTGCCCGGCTGACCGGCCAGCTGTGGTGTTCTCACAGTCTCCAGTGAGGGCCGAGCGGCGGGGCCGACCGCTCTGACCGTGCTCCCTCCCCTGTGTGCCGCCAGATCGGCTGGGCGTGCCCTCTGAGACAAACACTGACTCAATGAGAGCCAGAGGGCAGCATGTCAGGAGCGTCTACCAACCAGGCCAGATTGGACAGAAACAAGCCCAAATACCCTGCCTCGAAAGGAAATGAGCTGTACAAGGTGAGTGTGCTCTGTCAGTGGTCACTATCGTATTTTGTGTGTGTCTGGCTGTTAAAAGCTGAAATTTGAATGAAGAATAATACCTGATATTGGTCTGACTCACTCTTTCGGAATATTAGAGCTTTAACTTTTCATCTCGCTGTTTTAACCCGCGCGGGGCTGGGGGGGGTAAATTTTACCCCCCCCCCCATCGCGAATTTTTGCAATATCTCAAAAACGGCGGCGCGCAGCGCCGCCAAACTTTCAGTACCTTTTCCTACATCAATTTGACACGTTCCTTGAAAATTTGAGCGAAATCCGTCGGAATATTTTTGAGAAATTGACGTTTTAGTGACGTCATGTTCGCCATTTTCGCCTCAAAAACGGCAAAATTTCAAACGCCGCTAACATCTTCATTTTTAAAGGAATCAAGACGTAACAAAAAGGTTATACGTAATTTTACTTTGTCTATCAAATGGCTATCTCGGTTTTTTGAAAATTTTGGATTTTGGCCCAAATTTTTTCAAAAAACTGACTTTTGGGAAAATAATTATAAAATCCAAAATTTTGAGTGTATCGAAAAAAACGGAATATATGTCAGAAGTGGTCTATGTGCACCTACATACCAATTTTTAGAAAAATCGGTTAAAAAATGTGAGAGTTATACAAAATTTTATGACGTCACGACACACAAAAATTTTGAAAAATGTTTTTTTTTGGAAGTTCTAGACCTCGTACGGAAACAAAAATAGCACCATTCGATTCGCCGTGAAAAACTGCATCAGATAGACACCTTTTTGGGCCTTAACAGCCAACTTCAAAATTTGACCTCACTTGACCTGACCTTGACCTGACCTCGACCTGAAATTCATCCAGAGGTGGTCCATATCACCTATTGAGTGTGCCTATTGAATTCTATGAGTAAAATGACCCATAAAACATGTGTCGCACATGCCCTTTTCTATATTTTGTTTTTGGTGACCTGACCTGACCTGACCTGACCTGACCTTGACCTTGACCTCTGAATGATATTGTATGCAACGAATATTGTCTTGGTAGCCTAAGAACACGTTTTGGGCAATCAGTCTCAGTCCATGACTCCATTCTTCGGCAACTACGGTGCAAGGCCGATACTGGCCGACTTGCAATTTGTACCCTTGACCTGACCTTGACCTTGACCTCAAACTTTAAATTAAGTACATGTTTTTAGTTGTTCGTGATGAGATCTTTCGATTGGCGTTTGAATTTTCCAAATCGGACCATTAGTTCGGGAGATAACAGGGGGGTAAAATTTACCCCCCCCCCCCCCAGCCTCGCGCGTTCGGCTGGAGACCCCAGCCCCGCGCGGGTTAACAGTAACTAGTGATTCTTTATATATTTAGATTAAGCTTTAAACTATTTATCTGAAAAATGGATGCATCATCGATATTTCAGGTTACTTTTGTTTTCTTAACGGCAAAAATGATGGCTGAATATAATTGTATCCACTGATTATGAAGCCATCTGACAGCTATCTAGCGACACAATGGACTCATCTTTCTATGGCCTGTTTCAGAACAAGCCTGTGGCGTTTCAGAACCGAGGGCCGTTCAACAGATATGGTCTGCAGAGCGTCGGAAAGCCCGTGTCCGCCCGGAGAATACCGCCGCCGGCGCAACTCCCCAGGTCAGTGACGGCGGCGGCGGCAGATCGGAGACAGAATTTGTATTATCTGAGATAATAGATGTCAGTTACTGTAATAATGTTGTGGATTTTATCAGCTGATTTGTTTCGTTCCTGGGTCGCTCAGATTTATCAAAACAGCGCTTATGTTGTCGGAGACTAATGACAAAATTGTGGCCTGTTTTCTGTCAATAATAGCAATAATGCGGCCGCAGTTTTAGTGCGATCTTTGTCTAGCAACTTCAGCTATTTAATTTGCATTGTCCACGTGTTTCAGTTTGAAGTCTGAGAACAGTGGGAACGACCCGAACGTTACTCTCGTCCCGCTCGGTGGTCAAGGATGGGGCTCCAAAGACTCGGCCGCTGCTGCCGGCGAGGGCAGTGCCAAGCCGGCGGCTCCGGCGGCGGCCCCGGCCCCAGCGGCAGCACCAGCCGCGCCGGCCGGACCGCGCACCTGGAGCGGCGTCACTGCCGGCTCGGCGGCGCCGGCGCCCTGGAGACCTGTGCGCCAGTCGGCCGGCTTTCAGCGCGAGTTCCCCTCTCTGGCCGGCGAGTCCGAGCCGCCGCCGGCGCCGCAGCCAGCTGCCCCAGCAGCCCAGCACACGGCTGCACCCGCCATCCAGCGCCCGGCGGCGTCCCAGCCGGCGCCGGCCGCGGAGTCGACCGGAGACGGCGGCGCGCCCAGTCTGCGCCCGACCACGGCCGGCAGCTGGGCGCGCGGCGGCCGCCGGACCGACGGCAGTACCGCGTCTGGCCCGGCGGCGGCGGCGCCCGCGGCCGCGCCGGCTGAGCGGCCCGCAGAGGCGGCGGTGACGGCGCCGGCCCCGGCTCCGACCGCTGCGGCTCGCCCGGCGCCGCCAGCTACGGCAGCCATCAGCGGGCCAACTTTCATGCCAGCGTTCAACGACCTGATGCCGGCGTACATGCGGCCGGCCGGCCAGCCGGCATCACGGCCGCCAGCTGCCGCGCTCCCCGCTCGTCAGCCGACGGCGCCGCCCAGCCGACCGCACCAGGAAGCGACGCCGAAACAGCCGCCTCCGCCGCCGGCGGGCGGACTCGAACCTGGGCGGCCCACCAACCATCGGCCCATTATCAAGGAGGAGGACCTGCGCAGCTTCGACGACCTGGCCAACAAATACGACAAGGGCTGGGCCGCCGGGGTTGACGATATCGACTACAAGTAGGTGGTCACTTTGGTCACAGTAAAAGAGCTAAATCCTTGCTACGTTTACACTGATATAACGTTTACAGTGATAAATATTTCGTAATTTCTGGACTTTCTGGGCTTTATCTGGGAAGGTTGGGTACATCTTTTGCCTCTTATCAGCTTTCTTCTAGTGTTGCAGTTGTGGAATTATGGCGTCATATTTTCTCTTTATTTTATAGCTATTTTTGGCTCGAACCTGCCAGTGTGTCGCCTCTAACCGTTATTTTTCCCATCCGCAGCAAGAAGCTGTCTTTCTCGGACGACGACAGTGAGCCGGAGCCGGAGCCGACGCCTGCCAGCCGGTCTTCCAGCCGTCCCAGCGGCCCGTCTGAGCGGCCTGCCGAGCCTACCCGTACCGCAGAGCGGCCGCCGGACCGTCCGTCGGAGCGCGCTCCGTTCGACCGGGCTCCGTTTGACCGGCCGGCGTTTGACCGCGGTCCGCCCCGGCCAGGACCGAGCGACTGGCGCAGAGACGGTCCGCCGCGGCCCGGCCCGGCCGCCTACAACGGTCAGTGCCGCAGAGAGCTCATTGTTGTGTCCGAGGCCTCGGTTTTCTCTCACATTAAACTTTAACGAGAAGAAAGTCTGACGATGTGATTTCCTGAATCATCTACTTAAGCGAGCTCTCGACCTTCATTCGAATTTAATATTCCATTCAAGATGCAATAATTCAATCTACATTCATTGTAAAACTAGTTCAACTTTTTAGGTAGGGCGTGCTTGGCTTAGCAGCATTTCCAGACTTTAAAGCATAATTTAGCATGACCTGAAATTGCGTATCATTTAAGCCAGGATCACTATTTGTGTTGGAAGTCCTTATTTTGACCCTGCATTAAGTCGGATGCTGACTATATACCTACTGTCGTCCGTCAGGCGGCCCGGGCAGTTACCCCGGCAACAGCGGCAGCGGGTGGCCGGTGGCCGGCCGGCCGGACCCGACTGAGGTGCGCCGCCGCGCCGTGGAGGAGGAGGCCGCCTGTCGCCGTCAGGCTGACGAGGTGGCCGCGGCCACGGAGCGCGCCCGCCGCCGCCGCCAGGACGAGGAGGCGCGCTTCGACCGCCGGCGCCAGGAGTCGGCGACGGCCCGCGGCCCGGGCGTCTACCAGCCGCGCTTCCAGCGGCAGCAGTCGGGCGGTCCCGAGGACGGGAGGACGGCGCCGGCGGCCGGCGGCCGGGGCACGGTCAGGGACAACCGCTACAGTGACGATGTCAGGTTCAGCCAGCGCTCAGACGGCAGGGACGGACGCGGAGGCACACCACCGGACAGGAATCGGCTACAGAACAACTCTGTGAGTGAGAGTGAAACAACGGTTTGGACTAGGACCGTGACGGTCGCGGTTTTGTTAGATGGTTTTTGAGGATGCTTGCTCGAATGACATATTTTTCTACAGTAACCATATATAAATACTTTGGTTTCCAGCGGAAAAAATTGACTAAGGATGCCAGCGGGTAAAAACTGGGATTTATGCTTTGTGCTCTGCTCCTTGTGCTTTGCGCTCTCTTTCGTGTTTTTAGAATAAATGTCTTACCTTTCAATTATGCCCGTCAATTATGCAACACACCTCTGTGTTCGTTTCGGCATATGATCGCTTATGATCGACCCATCATGTGTCTCTTTAGCTGGTCTCGCTAACTGGCAGCGTTCTGTCCTTGCAGCGCGGTCCGCGCCGTTCGCCGCCCGACGACCGCCGGCGGCAGGAGGAACCGCAGGAGGAAGAGGAGGACGAGGAGCCGCGCAACTACGGCTCCTCCTGGGTCGACCAGCTCGAGGTGGAAGTCTCCCCGGCGCTGGCGGCCCTTCAGTGCAGCTCTGACCGCCCTGATACTAACGATAAACACAACTCTACGGCGCCTGCGTCCTCGACGAAGGCTGTGGACACCGACAAAGCCCCAACTCCGGCTAACTCCACCAATAGCAGCGTCAAGCCAGTGACCAGTACCGCAGCCAGCAGTGGTGGTGGCGACTCTCGGGACGGCGACCTTAGGCGGGATGAGCAGGATGTGCGGCGGCAGTCAGGTCACCAGCCGCCGTCTGCCAGGGAGCGACCCGACGACTCTGAGCGGCAGAGACAGCCGGCGGCGCCGCGTCGGAGTGACAGCGATCGCAGCAGGACGTCGGGTAGCAGTGAGAGCTCGACCGAGCTGTCGCAGGACGGATCGACCGGCAGACAGCGGCGAATGGAGCCCGGCCGGCCGGCACCGCAGCAATCGCAGCAGCAGCAGCACTATCCCCAGCATCAACAGCAGCGATACCAGCATCAGCCACAGAATTACCAACAGCAGCAGCAGCAGCAGCCCTACCAGCAACAGCAACAGCAGCCGCATTACCAGCAGCAGCAGCAGCAGCAACAGCAGCAGCAACAGCCCTACCAGCAACAGCCGCAGCAGCAGCAACAGCAGCTAATCGAGCGCGACATGAACCAGCCCCAGGCGCCGCCGTCGGCGCCACAGGAGACGCCGGCCACCAGACACCTGTCGGTGAGTGAAGACATTTTGGGAGGGTTATCCATAAGCATTTTATCTGCGGTGGTCTTGTGTGCCTGTTATTTAGTCATATAGAGAACGATCAACCGTTTCTTCTTCAATTAGCATATATTGTTGTAAAAACTAAAAAGTCGTAAAAAGAATAGACATAAAATGTTATTACAGCGTATGACTGACAGTTGGTATCCTCTGCCTGACGTCCCTGCCGTCTTCCACAGGAGCAGCGTGGCTCCACCCCAGACCGGTCGTCTTACCAGCACGGCCCGGGCCCTCTCGGTACCGGCGGCTGGCAGGATGGCGAACTGGACTCCCCGGCTGTTCCCGCCACTCTGGGTCTGGGCCGCGGCCGGCCTCTGCGCGGACAGGACGACCGGTCACGTGCCGCCTTCGACGCACCCTGGGAGGAGGTCATCCCACCGGCGGAGACCAATGGCGAGCCGGCGCGGCGCGGGCGGGGTGCCGGCCGCGCGCGGGACGGCAGAGGCCGGCGGCGCGGCGGCCGACCGGGTCCCGACGGCGAGGAGCCGGTCGGTGAGCGGTGGTCAGGCCGGCACGAGACGCTGCCGCCGCGCTTCCAGCGGCGCCGCGACGCGCCGCCGCCGGCACCGGAGGAGGAGCTGGGCTGGGAGGGCCGGCCGGAGCCGCCGCCCGCCGCGGAGGAATACGATGAGGAGCGTCTGGCGTACAGCGCCGCCGCCATCCACCAGGCCATGATGGACGGGGAGCGGGCAGAGCCGGCAGAGGAGGAGGGGCACCAGGGCGGCCCGCTCGGCGGCGAGCTGCGCATGGACGAGCCGGGGGAGGCCGAGGCGCGCAGACAGCGCAGGGACGACCGGCCCGGCCGCCGCGCCGCCGAACCACCCGCGGCGCCTCGCACCAAGCCGCACGAGCGCTCCCGCCAGAGCAAACTGCCGCCGCGGCTGGCGCGTCAGCGTGAGTCGGGCTGGTTGCAGCGCCAGGCCGCCGGTCCGCAGGAGATGGGGATGTTCGGGGCACCCGCGCCGCCGCCCGGCGGTGGCTGGCAGCCGCCGATCGCCCCGGCTCCGGGCTCGGCGCGGCCGCCAGTGTCTGTGAGCTGCGCCGACCCCGCCGCCCCCGGGCAGATGTTCAACGTGCGCTCCCTCGGCGGCGCCAACTTTGACGGCTTTGACGGTGCCAGCGTGCCGGCTCGCACCATCATCTTCGAGAACACCAACTTCAAGAACAGCCGCACAGCGCCGAAGCCGGCGCGCAGCCCGCCGCAGCCGGCCGGCGGCGAGCCGCGGGATGTGACAGCCCCGCAGCCGCCGCCGGCCGGCAAACGGGCGCCGCTCGAGCTGCCACTCATGCTGGACGGTGGCGACGAGGCACGCCAGATTCAACTCGACTTCACCTTCGACCAGGAGCTGGCGGCGCTGGCCTCCCGCGCGCCGGCGCCGCCGCCAGGAGTGGCCATGTCTCGCGGCACGGCCGACCTCAACATGAAGATAGCCTCTGTAAAGAAGGTCTGGGACACGCCGGCCGCGCCGCCGCCGCCGCGTGGTGTTCCCTCTGAGGAGCGCGCCAGCAGTGGCGAGTCGGCTGACCGGGTCGACAGAGACGACTCGGGGCTGGGCTGGGAGGAGCGGCCCGCCGCCAGTCTGACGTTCCCGGCCGCGGCCGCCTCGCCCGGCGGACCGGACGCAGACGCGGCTGTCTCGGCGCCGGGTCCAGTGAAGCCGCACACGAACCCGCACGCTCTCCGACCGGGGATAGCCCGTAACGGCGGCGCTCCTATGTCGGTGGCCTGCTCCGTGGCGGCTCCATCGCCCGCGGAGACGTTCTCAGTGGACGCAATGTCGAGCCGGCGGCCGCTGTCGCAGTACGAGCTGTACGCGCCGCCGCCGCTGGACCAGCTCTCGCACTACGCCTACCCGGACCATTCGGCGACCTTCGGCAAACTGACTGGAAAACCTGAGCCGGCGGCCTATCAGCCGGCGCCGCTGCAATTTGTCCAGTATGGCGCTCCACTGCTGGGACAGAGTGTCGGCTCCCACCTGCTGGGACAGCATCTGCTGCACAGCCAGCAGCCAGCCGCCACCGGACTCTACAACGGACCGCAGGCCGCCTACTTCCAGGTGAGTCAGGGCCAGCGCTGAGAGGGGGGGGGGGGTGGACATGTGCTGACTGCTGAGTTTAGGTAGAAAGATGACTACGATTGATCGTAGGACACTGGAGGAAGTAATTGTTAGATCTTATTTTTATGCTAGCATTTTTATGTATGTTTTGAAAACTCATGCCCTGCCTGAAGCTAAACCAATCGATTGGACTTGCTCTTTCTTACTTCATTGAAGACTGAAGAGCGTACTAAATTTCGGTTTTGAGCTGTTATTGAACAGTCTGTGGCATCCCCACCTGACGCCACATTTTCCCGGCTGCGTGCAGGGCATCCCGCCGCCGGAGCCGCACCTGCAGTCGTTCGGCGGCCTGCAGTCGTTCAGCGGACTGCAGCAGCTGCGGACGGCAGTGGCTGCCTCCGCGCCCTGGCGCACTGCGGACGCGGCGGCGGCCGTGGCTGCGGCCGCCGCGCCCGGCGCCGGCTCGCGCTCGCCCAGCAGCGCCGGCACGCCCTCGCCCTCTCCGGCGGCCGGCGTGCAGCCGTACCCGCCGCCGCCAGGCACGCGCGGCCCGGCCCGCCCGCCCGAGGCCCCGCTCTACCAGAGCCCGATTCGGCGACCGGTGCCGCTGCAAGTGGGCGGTGTGCCGCCGCCGGGCACCGCCGGCAGACCGAACCCGAGCTCGGCACAGCAGCAGAAGATGAGAGAGGCGGCGCTCCACCAGGCGCAGAACTTCTTTAGGGCTGGCCAGCAGGGTGAGTTCAGCCCCCAGTTTGGGCCTGACGGGAGAAAACGGTTAAATTATATGCATAGATAACATGAATCATGTTATCACTATGTTATATGTAATGTAATTTGCTTAGGAATGTTCTAATCACAAGCAGCGAGAATGTTGAGAGCTTTTAGTCTATCCAGATGAACAATAATACGCTCCACCACACAAGTAAATGGTTTCTTAGGTAAGCTTTGTTACAGTCCTTGGTTGGTAACTTAGGTATTACATCTTCTTACTCTTAGTTGAGAGGTTAGCTTCAGTATAGCACTTTGTTACGAGAGTTCCATGACAGCGGACACTGTTCAGTGAGCGGTAATATCTCAGCATTTTCCCTTCCCCGCCAGGTGCCCCAGTCGGCCCGATGGCCGGCTCTCGCCCCCCGGACGGCGTTGGAGACGTGGGCGCCGCGTTCGCGCGGGCCGACGACGGCAGCGGTGGCGACCGGGCAGCGCGGGCGGCCGGCCGGTACCGGCGCGACCAGGCTCGGCCCGGCCCCGGCGGCCCGCCGCCCGAGCGCAGGGACCAGCAGCGATGACCGCCACCGGGACCCCCGGAGGACCACGGACCAGACTCAGCACCGAGTGGGACGCCAGTGGAGAGGACCAGCGCGGACCGGCGGCGAGAGCACAGACCCGTCGTTAGACGGTCCGCTTATCGAGCAACCCAAGCGCGGCAGTGTGCGGAGCCGCAGACAGTGCGAATTTCAAGTGTCGACAGAACGGCCAAGCATTGGAGTTGAACGGACGACCAAGCTGATCGTGAAGTTTGATTAAGACGTCGTCTTATGTGTGTCAGAGCGGCTGGCGGCCAACCCAGATCTACCTGGGTGCGAAGTCGCAGCGGCGCTGAAAGTTGTCGGACGTCGTGTTCACTAGACGTCGCAAGCATGGGACGTCGTGAACTCTTTGGACGTCGTGAGCATTAGACGTTGTGAACGGTGGACGTTGTGAGCATTAGACGTCGTGAGCGGCGGACGTCGTGAACGTTGTAAAACGTCGTGGTGTAGTGACCGTATCTGGTAGGATACCGGGCGTCACATCGGTGTAAGCTGCACACTCGTGCGGCGCAGCCGGGAGCGTGGCACGTGCCGACACGTGCAGTGGCAGCGGCCGGAGCCGCGCGTGGCGGTGACACGTGGTGCGTGCACGTGACTGGTGACGCGGCAGCGGACGGACTGCAGTAGCGGCCGCCCGCCCTGGGACGCTCTCTCAGCACGGCAGTAGCTCTTCGTGACCTTGTGCATTAGCCCGGTGAGGCGGCGCGGGCCGGACGCCGCGGCGCCGGCCGCCCGCCCCCGCTGAGCTGTCTGTGTGTCCAGATGGCGGTAATACATTCTGTTGACCACGTCTCGTTCTGCTGCAGGGACCTGGCCGACGACAGCGCGTGCCCATGTCATCATGCGCGCATTACGAACATTAGGTGTTTTGTCTGCGCATGCTCCACACGTGACATACATGCATGTTGCTGCATGACTAGGGAGCATTACATGCATCATGCACAGACGTCATACCTCTTCACAAGGGGCGCGCGCATACTTGGATGGGAGACTGAATTACAATAATACAAGCCGTGCTGCCTCGCCCTCTTTTTCACTCGTTTGGAAAAGGAAACGCAAGTGTCAGAACCGAAATAACATCCCGCTACTAGTCAACACCAACTCATGCATGCGAACGCCTGACACGCAACAATGATCTTTTCAATTCAAGCAATGCAAGTTATTATAATAACTACAATATATCAACGAGATGACATCAAATAGCTTACTTGCATCATAGTCACCGTGCTTGCGTCGATGTGATATCAAATTCAAGACGTGTAAGCTAGAGTGATCTGCGTCGCGGCGTGATTAACCCGGCAGGCGGTGGGCCTACCAGCCACCTTCCGCGCGGTGGGGGGGGGGGCACTTTTTTGCCCCCCCCCCCCCGTATCTCCGAAACTACTGGACGGATCCGGAAAATTCAAACGGCGTTCGATAGCCCTGTCAAATTTGTCGAGGGAAACCAAATTTCATTGACCTCGGGGTCACCGATGACGTCACAGGTCAGGTCAAAGATAAAATGTTTCACCGTTCACGGGGCTTCTAGGGAAAGCGCTATAACACCGAGTAAAACGCATTTTGTCGAAAATCAGCGATAAGGCGTCAGTTGTCTAGTACATATGTTGCTATTAGAGGTCACTGGTCATACCAGGTCAGGTCACAGGTCAGGTCACCAAAGGTCACCAAGGGTCACCACATGAGCCCAACTTTACTAAGGTTGTGTGATGCATGTTTTATGGCCAATTTTTCATTTCCAACTCAATGGTGTTGGTTATAAGACCATCAGGTACGGTTTAGGTCACTTTCTGGTGGAGGTCAGGTCAAGGTCAGGTCAAAAAAGGTCAAATTTCAAAGTTGATATTTTTGCATAAAATGGGTATCGATTCGATGCAGCTCGTCACGGGGAGTCTAATGGTGGTCTTTGTTTTGCGCTACGAGGTCTAGAATTGCTAAAAAATGAGTTTGAAAATTTGACGTCATCAATTTTGAACAGTTTTTTCGCTATAACTTGGCCAAAAAAAGAGGTATCGATCTCAAATTTGGTATGTAGATAGAAGGCGGTAGGGGCTATCACATATGTTCCGATTTTTTCGAAATTCAAAAAACTTTTTGGATTTTTAGGCTATCATATTCAAAAAATCTATTTTTTATTTTTGGGGGTCAAAATCCAAAAAATTCGAAAAACCGAAATAGCAGTTTTGTAGCCCATTTAATTCCACACCTTTTATGTCTGAAACATTTTTCTGTATCTCTAAAGCTGTAGGCCTGACAGCTCTTCCCGCGAAACCTTTTTTTGGGTCGAAAATGGCAAAAATGACGTCACTCTGACGTCATTAGCGGCCAACCTATCATAGCCTTTGGAAAATTTTTGGTTACCATGTGCGCTAGCTGCTCCCGGGAGGGTACTGAAAGTTTGGTGACGATCGGCGCAGCGGTTCTCGAGATATATCGAAAAAACTAAAGGGGGGGGGGCAAAAAAATGCCCCCCCCACCGCCTGGAAGGTTAAGAGGGGTTAGGATGGGAAGCCCAGGGGTTATGGGTACCGTAAATCGACACCTTTTTTTAAACCCCACAAATTTGTTCTCCCGTGAAGTTCAGACAAGTTGTTTAGAAACCTTCAAAAAAGGTACAGTCACTCGATTTTTCTCAAGTTTGTCTGTCTTGGCAGATCAAGCAATGCCAGAGCAAGCTTACGAACACACAAATTTGATCAGGATCGGACGGTTGGACACTTCTACTAAAGAGATCTTTCGTGCTTCCCGGAAATTCACCGGAGAACAGATGTGGGGTTTAAAAAAAGGTGTCGAAATAGAGAATGACTATAATGATCTTCCGTTGGGTTTACGATTGGCCAGGTTTTCCAGCAATCGGCCCAGTCGTTTCAGTTTGGCGTTAGTCATGATGATCGAGCAACTATTGCACCCTTGATTTGGCACGTACCGCGGATCTCAACTAGTCCCCAGATGCCTAAAGAAATGGTCTAATTATGACGCAAAAGCGTTAGAGATCGATCATACTGACTTATCACACCACACGGAAGATTCGCATCGCCGAGATATAGGTTTCAAAACGGATATTGGCTGCCCACATCCCTTATGGGAAATATTTTGCCTTTGAAATATATTGCCTCTTAAAATTTCAAATCCAAAGCAGCTGAAAACTAAGTAGCGTCATCCATATTTGCATCCTGTATTGAGCCTTTTAGCTGAACAGTCAAGCGACATTTACAATATGCATGGTGTAGAAAGCCCGCATACTGGCTCGAACCAGTATATTATACACTGTTTCAACCACACAGCGTTTGATTATTCGGTAGATAGCTTAGTTAGGTGTACTCTCACTGTCTTAGAACACAAATCACTCTGGAACACAAACAGCATTTTGCACTGAAGAACACAGTACTGTTCACAGCAGCATAAGGTAAACCGTGTTAACAAGCAGTAGCGCCAGACCCAACAAGCAAAAATAATACTGAAAGAGAAAACGCCACACGCCTTATATCTACCCTTCGTATACAACCCCGTCACAGATGCCATGAACATTACATGTGTACAAATCGGAAGGAAGCGCAGTGACTCCACATAAAAATCACTCATTCAAACTAGCATAAGCAAATAATCTACTTACAAAACTCAAGATAACTGAACGCTTCTTCACAACTTAACAATGCCTCCGCCCAATACCGGCGCATTACCTATATAGCCCATTCTACTTCTTTGTAATTGAAAGGTGCTTTCTGGCCCCCGGCTTACATATAAACACTTCTATAACAGCTGTTCACCATATCCTTCGAATTGCTTCCCCGCATTGGACCGCACTGGCCACGGCATTCATTCGTTATAAGTTCTTTGCACACGTTTGTCCATCAAACACCTATTGGGCACTCGTTCTGGTGTCGGTGACCATTGACCAGCACTCTACCCTGTTCAACGCCCCTCCCGGAGCAGTGCACATACACACAAACCGGACGGTTGGGGCACCGCTGCGTCGAAATCGGCACGGGAGCCAGGACAGTCTCCGAGTCTGCGTTGATATCGGGCGTGTCTCGCCATCAGCCGACGTAGATACTCACTGCACAGAACAGAAGCTGGGCCGTGCAGACATACGCGCTGGGACGGTAGAGCAAAGATCGCCGGGGGTCACCAAAGGACGGACCGATCGGACAGCCACCTTGACGGACAGACGGCGATGTCAGACGGGTGCCCCGGTCGGCCGCTGGTCGCCGGTGACGGATGCCCCGGTCGGCCTCTGGTCGCCGGTGACCGGAGAGTCCGGCACAGGCTCCGGCTCGTCACCTCGTTCCTCCCTCGGGGAGACGCTGTGACCCAGCATCGGCCGCACGTGCACCTGTGACGGTATATTCGTAGAGCCACAGTCAGTATCGGTCACTGAATAAAGTGAAGAGTGAACAAACCGGGGAGAATACGAAACAGACGACCCTGACTTGAGATAGCTACCTCCTCTCACATAACACAGCAGCTCTGCAGTGTTGAGGAGACTTAACATTGTCAAATAGAGTCGGACATAGGGAGCGGCATGAAAGTACACTTGGGGATTATCCAGCAAAAGGGAACACGATGTTAAGTCTGAGTAAACAAGCTGTGGGAAAGGCCAGCATGCAAATGTTGTGATAAAATAAGACAATCTTACGGAACCTCACACAAACCACATGATCAAGCTCCAACACAGCTCACTCGCCTGTATGAACATATCCGTCTCGTCGGGCCGCGTCAAGAACGGAAAGTTGCCGCCCGTCTTAAGGTGCGCCACACGCGCGTGGGGGTAGCAGCGCTCGGCCTCTGCGCGGGCCTGCTCGGTGAGCGCCGTGGCATCCAGGGCCTGCAGTAGTGTGACCGGGAGGTGTCGCAGCTTGTCCACGGCCACCCGACAGCCGGTGCTGCTGAGCGTGAGACGCGACGCCAGCTCCGCCTGGCTCAGCTGGGAAAGCTGCCGGGGATGGAGGGACGGTTATATTCAGATAAGGGACGCCAGCTGCGCCTGACTCAGCTGGGATAACTGCCGGGGATAAAGGGCAATCAAACACATAGCTTCCAGACACCAGACAAAACGCCAGTTCCACCTGACTGGGACAACTGCCAAGGAAGGGAGACCGTTGGCGGTTATACAAATAAAAATGAAATAACACATGATGACATTTCATGCATAGGGTCAAGTCGTATAAGAGTGAGCACTTAGTAGATTTCTTGCTCTCATTCGTTTAATTTTTGAAAGAAAGAAATCGCAAATATGGAATACTTAAGTCCATTGAATTAGCCATCAACCCATGAGGCAACGATCCTTCAGCATAAATGTAAATGGTCTAAAAGTGACATTTTCTGAACCGCTGCTGTTGCGTACTCTTACCACATGGGGTGAGCAAGAGTGCGTACACCATGCGGGTGGAGTACCTACTTCAGTGAGGTCGAGAGGTACGATCCCTTTACTCCACTTCATGTCACCAAAAGTAAACAATAGCACATACCTCAAAACCGATGCCTCACATCACATTTGACCGTCTCACCGATGCTGTGCCCGATTACGATACACGCGGCACCTACCTGGTCGACCATGAAGTCGAACGAGTTGGCGATGTCTGGACGGACACAGTCGTGACTCGGGAAGCCCTGCAGGATCATGTTCTTCAGCACCAGACCTGGCACCAGCCAGTAGCTGCGGAGCCACAGACACCAGTCATTGATGGACGGATTATTTATCTATCGCGGCTTGGATTACACGTGACAGCCATCAATTTCGGGCACGATAGAGCTGCCGAAACTGCACAGACGTATCGTATTTCTGATGAGGCATCTTCAGAGATATTTCACTAGGGTACATTTCGAAATATAAAACCATCCATGCTTTTATCGGGCAACACAGAATGTAAATCGTAATAGAGTGTTGAGCATTCCACCAGCCGACCAGCAATAAAAATTTAGCGAAACAAGTAAAACGATATATTCTCTCCAACTAGCAATAAAATCCAATGACACGTACAAGCACCACAAACCGCAATCGACGAGTCTATCCGTCATTGAAAGAGTCGCTTATCCAGATACAAATTATCAACCACAGCTCACATCCCAGGAATGTCCCCGAGCCCGTTTTCCACTCACAAGGGCGACACCGCAGTCTTCTTGTAGATGCGCGTGTCCACAAACGCCTGGCAGAGCAGGAGCGAGGCCACGCGTGGCGACTGGCGCGTCGCCTCGGCAAATTTTTGCGCCAGGAAAGCGCCCAGGAAGGAGCCGAACAAGTGCACCTTATCCAGCCGCAGCTCGTCCAGTAGGCGACGGAAGCCCTCGCAGAACTCCTGAACTGACCAGTAAACTGGATACGAGACCTGTCGCACGGAGAAATAGAGGTTCAGAATTCAGTACACCAGGGTATAGGTAACACTTGTAACACAGACAAAGACGTGCGACACATAACTCGAGTGTTGCAGCTAAGATGGAATGAATTTCAGACCGACATTCCCGTGTCGGCCTGCCTGTCCCTCCTAAACCGTCTCTGTTCTTCACTGCGCTTCTCAGAAACCGTCAGTTATCCCCATTCCCGACGGTTTTCCGGCCCCATTATCCCCATCCCGACGGCTTCCCGTCCCCATTATCCGCGTCCCGACGGCTTCCCGTCCCCATTATCCCCATTCCCGACAGTTTCCCTATTCCGCTCTTTCCGACGGTTCTCCATCGCCGTCGGCCACTCACCGAGAGCACGCGATACCCGCGGCTGGACAGACTCAGCAGCTGGCGGAAGAACACGTCGGCAGTTCCACTCAGCGGCGGCAGGAACACGATGGGACAGGAGACCGAGCGCGGACCGACGTCGTACAGGCGCCACACCTGTACTCACGGATACACACAGACACGAGAAGCTGTGTGTGAACCACTACTGCACACACAGGCACAGATAAAAATGGAGTACTGTGAGGTCCACAGTCCACATCACATGCAGCATGGCAGCACTTTGATGTTCTGTGGGTCAGACTAGAGCAGAAAGCTGCAGCTGGATTTCAACAGTGTGTATCAAATCAGTGCATTTGAAGAGTTGTCAAAAGGTTCAGAGCCATTTCAAACCAAAAAGATTTCATCAGCCTCAATGCAATCAAGTAAAAACTAATACATACCTTAATTGACTGACATTTTTCTAAACAAAGGAATTGCAAACAATTAGCATGGGTATACCCAATGATGAGATCAGAGATGTTGCATTAGATATGTAATGAACACATACCTTTGTATCATCGTGGTCAACTATCACACTTTTCAGTGCCACAGTGCTTCTGAATGCTAGATATTCTTCACTCTTGGATATGTTGCTCTGCATTTTGACCAATTCTTATTTGATTTAGCCACAGCTACCAAGCTTCAAGTATCTTGTCTCTAAGGTTTCAGAGTGAAAACTATATAGACAATTATTACATGTTCAGGCACTCTGAAAAAGTATTAGTAAATGGTTACAAGACACATCATTCCAAGCCTGAAATGGATATCCTATCATCATTAGAAATTAAAAAAGCAAGTTAATCCACTATCCAGAAATTTGCAGTGAATGTGCCAAATGCCAACCTCATGAAATTTTGCTGACAATTGTTGTAGAATGCAGATGATAACAATTTGAAAAAAAAAATGTCCACAAAAGACATGGGTTCTGGTTTGACATTGCTCACTTTCAATCATGCATCAGTCACACATTTTTGGATCAAGACATCACCATTTAGCACAAAATACAGGCTCAGCTCAGCACACACCCCAACCAGGGTAACCATCTCATCTGCAGCTTCAACTCGATCCATGGCTGCTGTGGATCGGGAGTCCGGAATCTGGACTCTAGGCCCGAAGTCCATCTCCAAATAAACTCCAGCTAAATTGCTAACAGTTGTGGCATTTCATGGATATTGCTAGCATAGGGAATCATACAAATTGCATAGTAAAATCTATCTATAGGAATCTTGGTAATATCTATAACTAAGCTTTTAAGCTGTAATCCAGATCAAACATTGACATTTCACTGAACTCAAACTTGGAATAGGTGAGACGAGAAGACTACTTATGAAAAATTGTGAAAAACCAATCCCTCATTATTGATGATGAGCATAATGTCCAGAATACATTGACAAGTGACATGAAATTACGGATCAATATAGCATTATGTAACACTTAAAGGCAGAGAATATCATGAAAAATAAGCTGTAGATTTATATATCATTCACCCACTCAGTATTCTTATTTGCTATGCAGGGCTGCGGAGTCGATGGATTTTCGGCGACTCCGACTCCGACTCCGACTCCGGCTTTCAAAAACCAGCTCCGACTCCGACTCCGGGCAGAATTGTCGACTCCGACCGACTCCAACTCCCGACTCCGACTCCGCAGACCTAGCAGGGCTGCGGAGTCGACAGATTTTCGGTGACTCCGACTCCGACTCCGGCTCGGGTTTCTAAAATCGACTCCGACTCCGACTCCGGTCACAACTGTCGACTCCGACCGACTCCGACTCCGACTCCGCAGCCCTGTTGCTATGTGACATTGAATGTGCTACCCATATAAAATTACACCTAATACGCAAATAGCCAGAAAAATAGAAAAGCCAACCTGAACCGAAAAGGACCATTCGTAGTTACATCCTGATTCGTACAGCCTTTGATATAGCCTTGGTACCACGCACCCACCACGCAACAACGCTGACGCCATTATCCGTTATCCGAGAGTATCACGACTACCTGACGAATACCACTACAAGTATCACCAATGTCACCGAACATATAGGGCCTTGCCGAATATCACAAGAGAATGTATCACTATCGGGGGTATCGGGGGTATCGGGCCTTGGGTATCGGGCGGTATCGGGGCGGGGTATCAAGAGAAAAGCCATGTTCACATGAGAAGCATAGAAAATCTGTAGTGTATTTTCAAAAATGCACTACCGTTGAAATGCATTTTTGGAAGAAATGCAATGCAATTCTAGCATATCAGTGATATTAGAGAGTGAATTTGATGGATTGGCTGCTTTTTGAATGACTATCTTAAATAAAAATTTCCATGAATTTTTGTTTTCCCAATTCATTTCACCCAAAACCCTACAGAAATCGGAAATCGAAACCCCTACGGCTACCATATGGACAACGGAGTCCTGTACGCTAGCGACATCTATGAGATGCCACGACTGTCAGCGATTCGGCTGGGAGTTGATTTGGAGGTGGAGTTCGAGTCCGACTTGAGTGCGGACTCCCCGGATCCGGTGGACTGGAGGCTGGAGCCGAGAATCGTGCGGATCGAGTTGAAGTGGGAGTCGAGGCAGTTGCCGGTTGGGGTGTGAGCTGAGCCTGTGGTGTCGCCTGTGTTTTGTGCTAAACGGCGCCGTCTCAGTCTCAATCCAATGTGTGACTGAAGCATGAAAAGTGAGCTGTGTCGAGCTAGAACCATACCATAGTCTGTTTTGTTGACGGTGAAAGCTGTGGACGCTGCTGAAGACTTGGACTGAACGGAGTCTAAACATGTTAAAAAATGGCAATTAAATGGCTCATTAGTTGTTCCATTAAATGCATTTGTCTGTTTATATACTAGTATACTTGTGGACTATTGAAGCTTCGGAACAGATATCATTTTTGCATAAAAAATGTCTTCAAAGGAGGTTTACTGTGTGGTGAGTACCATCTTTATTGTCTTCAGATACCCATAAAAATACTGGATACCTGTTTCATACTGTAGTTATAATGTGTTTCATGGTTACATATGCCTTTAACCCACCCTGAGAACTGGTTCTGGAGAACTGGAACTGAGAACTGGAGTGCTGGTTCATAATGTGACAAGTTCATTGAACTGGAACCCCTCACTTCTCATGGCCAACCCATCTGCATCTTTGTTCAGCATGTCAATATCCATGCTGACTCTAACCCCTCTAACCCCAGGTGAGACTGAGAGAGTGGCTGGGGAGCCTCAGACTGTCTTGATGTGATGTTATTTAGTTAGTTGTTCAGCTGTGCACTGTAACAATCACTATGAAAGGAGTTTTGAAGTGCTTCATTGTAGGTCTTGGTGATTCATGATTATTGATTATGTGCTCCACTCCAACTCTGAGCTCAGTCCATGCTGTTCTCTGTGGTATGTGCTGTTGTGCCACCAGTTTCATGCTTCTGTCATGCCTATTCTGTATTTTTGAAACATTGCAAGGTATTTTTACTAGCATAGGTGTGTGCATTATTAATTATATTTATCATAGTGTAACAACTAACAATGCTAAACTAGTCCTAGATTTGCCCTAGATCATGCTATTGGGTTTTGACTGCTCAGTTGCTGCCCAAATCAATCATTTCTGCCTATCCTCTTCAATCTTCATTCATTTGGTTCTGACCAAAAGAGAAACATTTCAATTTTGAATGCAAATGGAAAATTGTTAGTCTCTTTTTCACTCTAATCCTTAATCAGATTAAGATTAGGGCGTTGGATTAAAATGAATTTGTCAGGATGTCTGACCTTGTATTAAACTTGCCTTGCTAATGGCCAGTCATGTTGATGCAGTGCATTTTAGCTTGCTGGCTGCTGCCATGCTTACTGATACTAACCACTTGCACTCTGAATGTGCTTCCTGCAACAAGACACTGGACACTGGTAATCCACTCAAAGAACACTCTCTCGAAAACTAGTCTGAGCACCACACTACCAATACCGTTCAGACACCAGCGCTCCCGTCTCGCTCTATTCCGCCACGGCCACCACTGTGGAGTCTGTCGAGCGGAGGACGCCGTGCCGTCCCTCAGCTGGCCGCGTTTGTTTACCGGCCGTGCGGGGTCGACCTCGGCTCGTCACGGGAGACACGAGGTCCGCCACTGCAGGACCGATCTGCAGAGACCAGGGGCGGTCTCAGTAGACCCGTCTTCGTTCTCAGTCTCCCGGTGCAGAAGTGGAAATTGACGGAATTTCGGCGAGATAACCGATGTTTCATGTGTGTGGCTTGCTTGGGTGTTCTATCCAAGACTTCGACACGTCCATACGGTGCAGATCTTTGGTCAGTAGCTTAGCGCAATTGTACCGATAGCTGGCGGTGCTGATGTCATATCATCAGTTAACGGTAGACTGGACGTCTGCTCGGCCCATTTAAACACATCCAGTTGACGCCTTGAGAGAGTGGAGGCTGGCCGGTGCGGTCCCAGTCATGTCGGGTCATCTCGGTCCCTGCCGTGGTGGGCTGGGGGAGCGGCTGAAACCGGCGATGGGCCGCCGCGGACCCCGGTTTGGGCCCAAAACTCCCGGTCGGGTCGGTGAGGTGCCCTCGGTCCGACGAGTGGTCAGCCGGTACAACCGTCCCGCACAGCCCTGCATAGGTGTCGATTTGTATACTTTTGGGGGTGCCCGGGCACCCCCAATGCTGAGTTGGGCACCCCCCAAGGTGCTCTGGGCACCCCCAACCAAAGTTGGTACTGGCATCACTATCACGGTTCTTTGAGCGCATTATTTTTATTTTTTAATTACCTACCGTACATAAGAATGCGTTGTAAAAAAATGACGCGATTTTTTTTTTTTGCTTTGTTTATACCAGAGTCAAGACAGCAGCATTTGGTAGCCATCGTCGCATTCGTACCGCGTCAATGGGGCGGTGTTTCACGGCCGGTAGTAGCGTGCTGAAAGCACACGTGTCAAATTGGGTTTCCATGGAGACGTTGACAAACTCGGACCCTCCAACATAATAGACCCCGCGTTCGATGTCTCTCGGACGACGAAGATTCTATGTCGTCCGGCCAATCCCGTTCAAGGTCAGCGGGGGCTCGGCTGCAGTTGTGGAACGTGATTGGCCGGACGGCGTAGAATCTTCGTCGTCAGAGAGACATCGAACGCGGGGAGAGTTTTCGGTTCCGGACGTCCTTGAGTTTTGTTTTGAGTGGCGGGGCTTGGGCGGGGCAGTCTTTTGGTCCGAAAGGCGACAGATCATGGTTTAATCTGGGATTCTGCCTCTGGTGAGAAAGAACTTAAGAAGCATGGACATCAGAAGGTTTTTTACCAAAAGAGTAAGTCATTGGTGTGATATACGACTGCATGATTATTGCTTAGGATTGCATACGATGGCATGATAGGTATTGCCGCTGGCTCTTCTTCCGTTGTTTTATAGTCTAAGAGGCTCTTCTATTTATACTAACCAGAAGAGGCCCCTAGGACTGATGGTCTAACAGGCCCTTTTATTTATACTAGCCAGAGAAGGCCCATGATACTGATTGTCTGAGAGGCCCTTCTATTCAAACTAGGCAGATGAGGCCCCTGAGAATGATAGTCCGAAGAGCCATGCGGCGGCAACTGGCCGTGGCCATTTTTCGGCTCGGTAGGGCCCCACAGAGCTCATGAGAGCACCTCAAGGGCTCCTAAGTAGACACGCTTATCCCCATAAGGGTGCCACGCCGGCTTCTGAAGGCTCCTTGTAGGCATCTAAAGGGCCCTTTCCGGCCTCTAACGACTCCACCCGCCTGTGATGGCTCCACACCAGTGTTAATGAGCGCCACACAGCGGCGCCTTTGAGGGTCATACTAGTGTCTCTTAGGGCCCTATATCGGTGGCTCTGGGGGCCCCACACCGGCGCCTCTGTGGGCCACCACACCTGTGTATCTCAAGGCTCTATAGGTATATCTGAAGGACCCACACCGACACCTCTGAGGGTCCCACACCAGTATCTCGGAGCTCTGAAGGCCCCACACCGGTGACTCTGAGGACTCACCGGCTCCTGAGAGCACCATGTTGATGTCTAACGGCTCCACAAGGCCACTGAAGGCACCACACAAGCTCTCACTGAGCTCTAATGTCCATGTACCGGCCTCTGAGGGATTTAAGCCAGCGCATTCATAGCTCCACACCAGCAATTGTAAGGGCTTCACACTGAAGTATCTGAGGGTTCCACACCGGTGTCTCTAAGGGCCACATACCGGCATCTCTGAGGGCCCCATACCGGCGTCTCCGAGGGCCTACATCTGGCGGGCACCCATCAGCGACTGAAGGTCCCACACTGTCGACTCCGAGAGCCCCATCTGCGTCTGGGAGCAACATGCCGTCTCTAAGAACCACAGCGGCCCCTCCGTACGAAAGATGGGCGTCTGCATGCCAAATGGGAGCGGTTCTGAGACAGTAGGGCACCTACGTGCAATAGAGGGGCGCCTATGAAGCCCATAGGGGCGCCTCAATGCGAAAGAGGGGTGCCTCTGAGGCCTACATATATGGGCGTCCACGTGCAATAGAGGTCTGCGACTGCAATTGATCAATGCCATGGGGGTGCATTCATAAGAAACAGGGGCGCCGGCATGGCAAAGAGAGGCCGGGCGCCTTCAAGTGTCCATAAAAGAGAGACCCCTATGATAAGCGCACATTGTATGCGACAACGGGGCGACTGTGGGACATAGGGATGTCTCTGATGACTATACATAGGGCGCTTATATGCCAAAGAGGGCGCCTATGAAGCTAATGGGGGCACCTGGGAAACGAGAAAGACATTTGCGTAAGGGTTTTCAGGGGTCATGCGCCGTTTGCGGCAAATAGATTCTAAAAAAATCGGAGGGGGAATAAGTTTTAAAAATGGCGCGGACTTTCCGCACTGTTCGCTTAAGCGGTTACGCCCCTAGGTACATCTGCCCGATCTCAGAAGCTATATTTGGAGGTCATACTTGAAAGCAGCCAGCAGGACGAGGCAAAAGTTAGAGGCCCCCTGGAAAAGGAGGCCCCTTGACAGGGTGGCCCACCCACTTTTCATGACGTTCCTACGCCCGTGCCGGGGGGGGCAGTGGGGGCAGCCTCCCCCCAACTCTGGGGCCGTGGGGGTGGTGCCCCTACAGCTTTTAGACGGAATACCACACTTTTTTTGCAAATGTTTTCTTTTTTGTTGAAAAAGCCAAGGGATGAAAAATAAGTGGCCTAAAATCGGTGAGAAAACTAGATTTGGGGGTACCCTAGGTTGATCTTTATCTGAAAGTAGTTCCCGCGCCCCTGCTCTGGGCACCCCCAACCATTTTCACAAATCGACACCCTTGCAGCCCTGGCAGCTGCGGCAGGTGGGTGTGGAACTGTGGAGGTCGGGACTACCTTCTGAGAGCTCGGGCCATGACCGGCGTGCCGCTGAACTGGCCGCCAGGACCACCAGGACGTGGCTTATCGGTTTTAAAATACGCATCGGCGGGGCTCGCCGAATGCCCCCTTCCAAACGAGGTGGTGCTAGATCAACATTCACCGGCCGGCGCTGGGTCCTACCGTTTGGGTTGTTCACTTTTTGGTGCATGTTAGACTCGCGTGGTATTCTGGGGCGCCGTGAGGGGTGTCGGGCTCTGGATGGGTCTCTGGGATCATCTGTTGCGCCACTTGCGTTGGTCGACTGTTCCGCTCCAGCACATTAATCGATGGCGCTGATGTGCGTGATGTGGATGCGCGTGTCGCTATTTTTGTCACTGCTCAAATACTTACATAATGCATAGTACCTATTTATTACATTGACACAACGTATGCTTGAGAGAATAACGTTTTGAGGCAAACTGCGGTTTATTGCCATGTTCAATACTGATGTGGGAGCTCTAAGTCTACAATCATGTTTGAGTGAGAGATTGCTTACCATAAGTTATTAGCTGATGACATGGGAGGTTTCTATAGATACATTTTCTCACATTTATCTAGGTACTCACTTCCATGTACAATTTATTTCAGCGTGTGTTGGTTGCAAACCGAGGAAAATAGATTGCAATGCATTGGTTAGCAATATCCACAATTACTTTTTTGACTGCCCTGCCACCACAGGCCCTGATTTGGGTATTTCTGTCCGATTGCTTGACTTTGCCGGTCTTATTGTAATGTGGCGTGATGTATGATTGAACGAACAAACACCCGAAGGTCGTTTATTTATTCAGCGCTACTGGACTGAATGTATGGCGTGCTGCGTTATCGTGGACTTTAAGTAGGTATGAATTTTAAACTTCTGGCGGCGAATGATGTTAAATGTTGTACTCACCAGACAGCAGCTCCATTTATAACTTCCTGAACTCGGAAGTCGGAGGACCACGGTCCACAACCTAACCCTATTGGCTAGCTGAACAGCTTTACCCTACACTCTACGATCAGCAAGGCGCTTTTCATTTACAACCTTTACTTGTGACATTTCGTTCAGTTTGCATGATGCAAGCTGGTAGGATGATGTTTAGTCACCAATCCGTCTGGTAACAGCACCGTAATCTTGGCAGCACCTTCTTACCTCATCCGAGCCTCACATCTCGCTCTAGCTTCGTCCTCTGACCAGTGACCTATGTCCCCTGGCCGCCGGTCCTAGCCTAGCCCGGTGACCGTCTTTCAGCGACCCGTGGGGGATGGTGTGGGGAGGGGACAGATGCCAGCGGTGGTAATGCGACACCATCTCCTCGGTGCTGCGGTCCGCTCGACGACTCAGCTCGCGAAACTCGACACTGCTCGGCCGGTGAGGAAGCCTCACAGGAGCGGCGAGGAAGTTCGACAGACAGTTCGTTCACTGTGCAGTGTGCGTGGCCGGCGGCCGTCAAAGGCGTGCAGAGAGCTGTCACAGACGGCCTACACGGGGTGCATCCTGGTTCACCCGGTGCCCCCAGGCGTGTTCATGGTGCAATTAGAGGTGTAATGGTGTGCTTGGTGTTTCGTGGTGTTTTTCTGCGCTACGTCGAGATCAGCTGGAGATCATCCCTTCGTGGAGGACGGCTGGGCTGTGTTATGGGTTCACAAATTGAAGGGTTGACACAACGAAAATCGGTTCTTTGACTCCTACCATATGAGATGAAATTGGACTTCTTCGCGGATTTGCTCTGGTGTTCTTGTGAGGGACTGGTGGCATCTACCAGCTGGTTCAAGCCGTAGTGGAGTAGTGGAAATGTCAGCGATCCATTACGACAGTGATCGGTGATAGTCAAACTCTGCTGCCCAGAGGGTGGAAGCAAAACCGGAGGAAGCATCTGCCCACAAGTTGGTCCGCGGTCACAAGTGACAGGCTCGTCCAAATCGACACGCCGCCGCCGGGCAGCGGGTCACTCTCCGTATGTGAGGTTCCACATGGACCGGCCCGAGCTGAAGTTTCGAATCCATGAGCCATGATTCTGCGCCTGATCCGCGACTACCTGCCCGGCCGTCGGGAGCCGCATGTGTCCAGGGACCTGCTGCAGGAGCGGTACGCGCTGTGTGGCCTGGCTGACCTGGGCCGGGCACACCGACATCGGTACCTGACTGTGAGTAGAACTGCCGGGAACACCCCTGACTGTGAATAGCACTGCCGGGAACACCGACATCGGTACCTGACTGTGAGTAGCGCTACAGACGGACTGAGCGCCGCTGCGAGACTCCGGGGGCAAAAGTCCGCGGCTTCACAGCCAATGTTGTTAGATGTGTTCTTTGATACGACATGTTCTGTCTACGGATCCACAGCTGACAGGGGGAGAGTCTGGACCAAGTTCGTCGGTATTCCGATGGATTACCATGCGGAAATCAGTTGTGGCATTTAGCGTTTTTATTTTCATTTATTTGCTCAATTATTGGAAGCAGATAATTAAACTTTACAGCGGCTGGAAGTCTCCTTTGAACGCCAACCTACAACACTTGCAACTTGCAAGGTGAAAGACCCGGTGACTGGTGAGTCCTTTCCCGGTAATAACTGCACTGGCTCAGCGCCCTTGTGCACTGTCGCTGGGCTCTCTGTAGCCGCGCCACAGTTTACAGTCGCCGCCCACGACTCGACTGCCTGCAGCGACGGGCTAATTTCGGGACACTGCTAGGACCCCGACTCCCGGCAGAGTTGGAACGGGGTTGGCCGAGCGGCGCTGGCTATCTCCGGTTGTTATTCGGTGACTCCCTCCGACTTATGTCTGCGGGATAGCGCCTAGGACAGGCGAGCGGGCTGGAACGCGTTGGTGAAAACATTGTGGATAGCTGGTGTGCCGTTGGCGGGTTTTGTTTCTATTGCTGTTCGATATGGCTCAACTTCTCCTAGTTGCAGTGACACGTGCGCGGTGAATCACAAACAACAGTAAAACATCTCAGTCGCATCAAATGTGATGAACTTGGGTAAATAATAGAACTTGGTGCTTCTCTGCACTGCCACCCTGATAATCCTTTAATTAGTTGCTAGGTCAGAGTTTTGCTCACATTTCGGTGGCAGTCTTTAGTCTAGCGGGACAGCCCGGTGGTGGTGGCTCCTGAGCCGGCATCTCCTCTCTGCGGCAGATCAATAGGGAACGGCCCAACTGCGCCTCAGCCCCCGCCCCCGCCCCCGCCCCCGCCCCCGGCAGACGGTCGGCACACAGGTCAGGGGAGTAGGCGCGGCCTCCGCCCCCGGAGGCGCCGACACGGTCTGCCCTCCGGCACGGGTGGCAGCGAGTTAACGACCCCAGATAGTTGCACCACCGGCTGGGAATCAGAGAAATTTGGGCCCAGCGGCGAATATGGGTTGATTTACGGGGGCGATGCTACGGATACCCGCTCCGATCTTACGTGGAGTTAATTATTTTCCGCATAGGCGAAATATCAAAATTGATATGCCTCAGGTGGAAAATATTAATCAGTGGAGAAGTATATATTCACTGCCGTTGGATTGCGGACAGGATGACGATGTTGTCGGAATTCGGATATCGTTACCGCGCATACCTACTGCATACAGCCGACCTGGAATGCGTTGGATTGGTGGCGACAATTTGCAGGAAAACTATAGACGAGCTAGACGTCAGTTTTAAAAGGCAACGCTGCAAACTGTCACGCTTTAGGCCATCTGTAAAAAAAGATTGCCTGTTGCAGTGGTAGCAGCTGATCGGCACAAATAAAAGACTGCTCATTTTTCGAACTACTTACCAGGCTCATGATGTGGAACGATTTTCTTATGCTGCGATGCTCTGATGCCAAGTGCAGTGAGCAGCAGTGGCTGATCAGATTCAGCCTAGGAACCAACATGAATGATGCCTCTTGAGCAAAGTTTTGAGCTAGCCATGTGCCGTGCTTTTATCTCATCGCGCCTTGAAGTTAATGTTTCATTTCATTTCTTTCGATTTTCCCCTTGAAACTGGGAGCGTGCTTTCATTTACTTGGTAATGAAATGTTTTGCTTATTTATGAAGCCTCTGGTGTTTGGGCGATCTTTTAATCATTGCTGGACAATATATGTCCCGGCGTTCTGAGGCCGATGGCGCCATGGCCAATATCTTTTATCACCAGCTTGACCCGTTCACTACCAGCTGGGAGACCGTAAATAACCGGCGGGTTTGACCCCAGTGACCCGCATCTCAGGCCACGAGGAGCTAATTTTGGAGGTCGCTGGTGGGGGAGAACAGTGTCTGTCGTCTCTCTGATCGCTATTATTGCCTCTTAAAATATCCCATTCTCTGCTTTCATTGCAGTTCTTTGTGCGATTTTTCATTAGTCAACTGATATTTTTACTTGCCTGAATTATGCGGGCGTCGTTCTGCTGCTTTTCACACTGACCCATTTGAATATGAGTACCTAATGTCTGAAAGTTCCGTTTTCCAATGCATTTCATTTTCAATGCGCCGTCGGTAACTTCTGGCATTGACGATGGGTATTGCGATCCCTGGCTATTGCACCACTGGAACATAAATGATTGCTGTTCTGCTCTGTAGGAGAAAAATGTTTTGTAGAACATCGTTGCCGAATAGCAAATATTTTTTTCAGGTTACCAAATTCATCTGTTTTTCATGACATGGTTTTGGTATCGCATGCACGCTGCTTGATCAGACACTATGCAATGTAGAACATATTTGTGTCATCATCCACTGGTGTTGCTGCCGCTGACACACTCTCTCGAAATGGCTGTCATTCGGTTCCTCTAAATTCACATTTTTAGTCTGTGGTGTCAGTGCCAGATCGCAGCATTGCTCGGAGCTGCAATCTCATTGCTCGGAACTCCACCCCGGGTCGGTCTGGGGCGGACACTCAACTCCGCTCTCTCCTCGATTGCTTGTGTTACTCCGAGCAGGGTCGGGGTCGGACGTGACCCGGCCCGGGTCACGGGAGCCGCAGGTCACGACCTCACGGCGCATCCCAACCACACGAGCAGTCACGAAACCCCGGAGCGGCCGGCGGGCGGGCTGTGTGCGGCCGGGCTGGGGAAATCGAAAGTGGAACGGTTTGTTTGTGTCAGCTGTCACCTGCGGTCCGGCCGTGTTCGGTCGGCGCTTGTTGGTCGTGCAAGTCAGCAGCATTCGTTTAAACCGGGCTCGTGCAGCGGGATTTGTGGCAGTCGTGCTGTGCGACTCTCCGATTTCTCCGGTCACTCGCTGGAATTGGGGTAGTTTTGGGGGCGGTGGGCTCTAGAGGTGTTACTGCCCCCTGACTGAGTCTCTGTGCCTCCTTGCATGGGTTTTCTATCACCTGATCCATCAGTATTATCGGCACGTCGGGACAGCTCTACGATGGGCAGAGTGTGAAAGTATCCAAGTTTGTAACCAAGTGTGCCATGACTTGTGAATTGTGATTAAGTATCAGTGCTTCGAACGCCCGCTCTCCATAAACCTTTCATTCGGTTTGATCATCATTGGAAAGCTCATTAGCGTGCCCATCCTCAGCTGTAGTGCCGGGGAGAGCGGTGGAGCCGGGGCGGGCCGGGCCGCCGTCAGCGCCGACCTCTGGCCCCGCCGACCGGTGTGTTTCACACACGGCCCGGCGCCTGCACCCCGACCGTTTTCCTGTTGGCTCCCCACCACCGCGGTCGCCTGCAGCGCCCCTGTGGCTGGGGTCGGGTCGCCCGGTGGGCGTCTCGGCTCACGTCGGCGACTTATTGGTGGTCGGACCCGGAGACTGGGCAAATATTACCAACACGAGGCGAGGCGCTCCGAAAGCAGCGGTGTTTACTGGGGCGGGTATTGGGTTCTGTTGTTTGTTGAGGAACGGTTGGGCGCCAAAGGTGGGCGTTTGTGCCAGAAAGGCTGAAAGGAGCGGTGTCAGCGGCTGTCCTGCTCACATTTGTTGCAAATGTAGGTTGAGCGCTGGCGCACTTGTGAATAAGCAAATTTATTTGGGCTTCACGGTTTCATGACGGCCTATACCATGCCTGAATGAGTAGTATTGTGTAAAGCTGATGGGTGTGGTGCGCGGTAGTTATTTGTGGCATTCCAGATAGGCCAGTACATCTGGCTTTTCATTTAACTGGTCGCTGGGTCTTGTGAAGTAATCTTCGTGAAATGCCTATATCAATTTTTAACAAATGTCTCTTTCCATCAGTTATGACGATTATCAGACGTAACAGGCTGATGCCGTCCGATATCGTTTCACTTAATCCATTTGCTTGTTTTTCTATTTAGCCTGTCCCATCGCTGTCATTCACGAATGATCTGGTATACTCCCGACCCATTGCCTTTCGCTTGCCACTCTGCGCCAATATTCGCATGCTCCTATAAGAGCAATGCCGATCCCCTCAGACACAGCAGAGAGGTTTGCCTCCGCTCAGCATTTTCCTGGACTCGTTTCCACTTTACTGTTGTCTGACCAGCCTACCCCTGAACTCCTCCCCGTTGCTAGTCCATTCAAATCATGGACTGACAGTCCAGCCAGTCTCGACTGTCCCGCCAGTCATTGGACTTCTCCCCGCCTTTTGCCCAGACAGTTTGCGACCCGCGTCGCCATTGGAGGCTGCATGCCCCTGGGCAGCATAGAAAGGCGGTGAAAGCTCAGACACGTGGGATGGCTGTACTTTCCGTGCAAAGTTCAGCTAACTTTGTCCCATGGGCTGGCGATAGAAGGTGGTCTGGAAAGTTAGTTGACAAGTTTGGGACGCTCAATTGCCCATTTGCTACGTCTGAATGCTGTCCTGGTCCATCGCCGACTCGTACGGCTGAACTCATGGCGCGCAGTAGGTGCCTGTATACCTATATGTGAACTGCGACACGTGTGACTTATAGTTTAGCTTACTGACCTAGCTCATTGCAGACGTCTGCGTTGAGCAGTGTCTGGAGCCCGGGGCCAAAACTCCTTCCGCACCCTCTAGACTCTTCACTCCTCTCGCGGACTCCTACTCCTGTGACTCGCAAAACTCAAGACTCATCAGACCGGTGCTCGTTTCCGAGCCGTTCCCTGGTTAGTGCATCGTAAACAGCTGGCCAGATCGCGCTAGTCCAGTCTCCATCTCCGACCGGACCCACCTAAGACGTGTTAGGAAGTCCAGGTTATAAATCCCGACCACGAACGACGCTGGCCGACGGTTCGGCGAACCGATCCTGGACTCCTGTGGCCCGACCGGTCGTGAGGAGGCGGGAGCACGCACAGCGGAGATATGACCGTTTTTGGATAATCTGATGGCCTCCATATTCAGAGCGAATCCTCGGAACCTTGGAATGTTGGGAGCTCAGCCCATGAAGTTTGAAAATGAATTTTGTCTCTTTTTTCTGAAAATTTAGTGAAGCTTCCTCAAGTCTTCTGGTTCTCGTGCGCTTGGGCTCATGCTGATTCAGAACAAATAGCGTACCATTTGACGGTTACGCTCGATAACGTCTTCCCAACGGCTGCCTATTTCGCCGAGTAAGGAGCTTGTGATGCAAACAGCTAAGAAATTTCTGATTCCTGGGTGATCTTCGACATGCCATGCGTAGAATGGACACCAAATGTCCAGTTTTTTCATATAAAAATTATCTTACGATGCATTTTTTTATGTTTCTCACTTGGACTTCCCTTAGGTCGGTGCTGGTCGTTTGAATATTCCAACGTTTCTTGAATATATTTTCACTGTTCACGTTTCAGTCTGTTATGAGCTTTAGCAAACTGGGAGAGACACGCAGGCTGTCGACATGTAAGAAACGGCCAAATCCCCGCTTCACGGAAAAGACGCTTATCGTGGCATCGTCCTAACTCTGATGCAGCCCCAAATAGGCTCTTGTGTGAGTATCTCACAAGAGCCTATATAGAGCGGGGCTCTGATGATACATTGCGTCACCCGGCGATCCTGTGATGTAGGATTCGAAGACAAATCCGAAAACGAAAAACGTCCGAGCAGGGATCAAGTCAACCGCGTGTTTGAATGTGTCGTATTATCTCTTCTACTGATCACTATAGTAGAACCCATAGGTAATCCGCATTTTCGAAAGACAAAACAAAAGCAAAACAGCAGCTTTGCGTCTGCTGAGAAGACGGGCGATATTTGGGTGACGCCTATTTCTTTTCTTCCGTTCCAGTTATCGGCATCAGTCTCCTTTCCGACCCATCCCTACCTTTGTCTCTAACCCTTGGTGGGACGGGTGCCCATTCCCGTCACCCAGGTGACCGGGCGTCGCCTCCGCCGCTTCACTCGAGCGCAGCGGGGAATCGAAACGTGCCGGGTGGCGGCTGTTACGGTTGATGACCCACCGCTCCACATCTGACATTCCCGTGGGTTCTCAGTGCCATTTTGTGGTGACTTTTAGCTCTTCCGCGGTAACACCGCGTCCTGACTCATTGTTCGGCTATAACATTCTCTATGCCGGCAACGGGCAACCTGACGGTGATCAAGACCAATGAAATATGTGGTCCATAATTATATGTCTCTGCTTCAGTTATCAATACTTGGCTGCGTCGTGACATTGCTTCTTCACATGCCTGTCAACTGCGAATGAGGGCTCTTATTCAGAGCCCTCATTGGGTAGTTAGTTTAGCGATGCTTTCCAAATCCTGGTGATTTGTCTCACTCCCATTTTCCCTCCTCAGTTGATCTCCAAAGTACACGGTCATGTGGGGCTTATTGCTGCATTCTATCACACTAACGATGACTGACGCACACTCTCAAAGACACCGCCTGCGCCTCCCAGGCCAGTTGTCAGTCTGCTGTTCTGCCTCGCCGCCTGTCTCTCGACACGTTACTGCGTATCTGACGCACTAAAGAGACATCCCACCTCTGTCGATCCCCTCCCCCCCCCCCCATCCTCTTCGTCCGTCGTATGCGACTCTGGCATTGATCTCCGTAAGGGCGTCGGAGTCGATCGAGGCAGGACACCTGGTCAGTGGTCACCATACCGTGCGTTCACCCGCCCCATATAGTCTGTAGTCCGCACTTCTCAGGTCTCAAGTCTCATTCGTTACACGTAGGCAGTGAGCTCTCAGCACAGCAACCAGACAGGCACCAGGCATCGAACTCGACAAATAATGATGTTTGGCTCGCGATCGATTTACTAACACCGTGTCCGGTCCATGACAGTCACTGCTACCGACATTGGCACGACTTTGGTTCGGTCGTTTCGGTCCGCTCCAACCGTTGACTACCGTGACTCAGCTCGCGCTCTCTCGAGCCACCCTCCCTTCTTGAGTCGTGATCTTCGCAACCGGTCTGCCGAGTCGCTCGCCCACCCATTGCGAATCAAACAGACAAGGTCGCCAGCCTAGGCGGGAGGTTTGAACGTCGACCGGTGAGCCGGTGCCGGTGCCGGGGCTTTTGCCGTTACATCATGCCACTCAGCGGTCGGTTGCAACGGACCGAGGCCAGGGCTGCGCTGGAGGTGTAACTCTTTCCGCTGTTCCTAGCTAGTCCGATGGCTTTGTGGCATAATGCTGGTCTTAGAAATCGTTTGTCAAACTGACCGACAAGTAAGAATGTTGAATATTTTACTTTTTATCGTTCGCGGTAGGCAAAATGTTGCGTATTTTTCTTGGGTGTCACAAATCTCTTGCGAGTGCCGACCCCGATTCGGTTCTGTGGAATTCGTGCAGATTATCATAATTGGTTCCATCATGGAGGTCCGCTTCAGTTCTGTATGGCGTCACATCGAAAAGGCCCGGGGAAGTGCATCATTTGGTGTGTTCACACGGCGCGGCGGGCAACTTTGGCGCCCGGCTGCCGTTTGTTGTGCCCGTTGGCGGCGGTGCCCCCGTCTGGTGTCGTTTCAGATCGGAGATATCCGCGACTCGGAGAGTTATGCTCTCTTCTATCGTCGCTCCGCCACTCGCAATTTGTTTCTGCCCAGTTACACGTTATGAGAGACAGTGGAGTTTGGAAACGTGCCAGGGTGGCAAAGTTTCTGCCTTTCCGAAAATGTTTATCTGTATGTGGAGCTGAGTCGATGCCTGTGAGACGCTGACAATACGAATATCAAGTCATGCTGGCATAGAAATTCGGTAAGTCTAAGTTTATTCCGGAATGTAACGTCGCAGGTCTAACACGCTGAACAGTCGATTACGGCAATCTGACTGCTCAATTCCGGTTACGCCTAGCAGATAGGCTGACTACTCTTCCCTCATGGGTTGCCGCCCGCTGGATAATGCCAATGCATCTCTGACTCTGCTGGTGCCCGAAACGCCCTCCTTCGGCCTGCTGTGGCGGCTCTACGGCCAGAGATTCTGTGGGCTGATTACGGCGACCACGGTCAGTGCCTGGGGCGCCCGAGCACAGCCCGCGGCGCCCGACACTAATGGGATGGGCAGTGCCCACCGCAGCCGCAGCCGGCCTGGGATGATCACCATTCACTGTCGGTCAAAGCCCTTGTCGGCTATTGTCGATGGCTGTGGTGCATTGGCTCTTCTCTTGGTTAGAAGGGTCTGAAGTCTGCGACCTTGAAAAAATGAAGACTGAGGAGCATGTCAGTCATTACTCCAATAGTCACAATACTCAGCAGCGCACTGCATTTGATTGGGTAGAGGTGATCCGATTTATAAGTCTTTTCTCGTTCCGTTTAGTCTACTCCGTTCTCCGTTTTCACAGCTCTGTGCCGGCCGCTGGGTGTTGTGACTCCGCGGTGGTCCGGTAAGTGTTGTACGCGTGTTATTACGGCGTCACTATGATGATCGATGGCGTCTGCTCTTCGCTCTGAGCCGCACCGACCCGGGCCTGACCCAGTAACCGGCACTGCCGCCGCTCGGACCGAACGGCGTGCTCTGAGTGCCATCACGGCGGTCATCAGAGGCCGCGCGGGCCGACCCGGCGCCGGCGCTGACCGCAGACTGCTGACCGCTGACCGCTGACTGCTGACCGCTGACCGCTGACTGCTGGCCGCTGCAGACCGCTGGCCGCTGACCGGAGCCTCTCACGCTCATGCTGTGCCTGGGGCGGGCGGCATAACGCGGCTGGCCGGGTCTGGGTCAGCAACGTCCTAACCGTCCTAACGTCGGACCGTGCCTTTCGGCTCGAAGCAACCCAGCTCTGCTCGGCTCTGCTCTGGTCGGCTGTGTTTGCCGCCGGACTGGGCTGCCGGCCGCCTGTGTCGGGACTCGGGAGCAGCGATCGATCACCTTGACCTTGCCGGAGCGCCGGGCGTCGCCGGTGGGCGTGGGTCGTCCCAGGACACCCTGGACTGTACTGGGATGGAACGGCAACGGAGAGATGGTCTGTCTCGGTGAGGAGCAACGGTAAATGTTTAAACGGGTGACACTTGGATGCGCTGTGGTGGCGAGGAAATGGTGAGATGAAAGGGCGTATGACTGGCAGTGGCGCAATTGACGTGTGACAATGAAACGGCATGTCTGTATGAAATTTAGTCGACCTGGTCTCATGAATGGGCTCATTGAAATGGATGAAGTGCCACACATGATAGAATGAACTGAATGCTGCTGTAGCCGTGAGGCTAAGTGTGTGACATTGCTGTAACGACATTGTGTTATGAGGGCCACACCACACACCAGCCTTTTCGCGACCCGCTCGCCGAATTGATCTCGCTAACGAGCAGTGGTGTGACTAAGTCATGTCAGATCCTCACCTAGAACCGCGTGATATCCTTTCCTAACCATCTCAAAATCACATGCTCGCGTCACCGCTGCCTCGAATCTCAGAGCGCCGATGATGTGATCAATGATCATAACACTCAACCTGGCAAGTGCTCTCTGGCCTCTGGATAGCCCTTCGATTGCTCTTCGTTGGCCCGTCGGAACGTCATTCGATTGCCCGTTGACGGCCCTCCATCCTTTGATTGACCTCCGATGGTTTGACAGCATCTCAGCTCATCGCTGCCACCTGACTGCCTGCTCTTTTAATGGACCAGCCACGGAATCGGCCCTTGGGCCACCCTTTGGACCGTGCCGACTTAGTTTCAAATATACGACTGAGCCTGGATGGTTCACAATTCTGGGGATCATCACGACGTGGCTAATGTCGGTATTTCGGGAGACACTCTGGAGCTTTGCCTTGTCCGTTCATGCTGACCAGACAAGCGCCCGACTGCGCCCTAATGAGATTGCCCGGAGCCTGTTGTGGCCTGCTGCGGCGCCGACTGCGGCGCTGGGGAGGTGTGTACTGTGTACCGCACCATCAGCGCGGGACTGAGCGACCGGCCGGCCTCCCCCGAGAGCCACAAATTGATGAGGTGCTTGCCGTTCGGGGGCGGTGGCGAGCGGCTGTCCCGCCCCCATTGGCACTGCATGGTGATGGCGAGCTGGATCATCTCCGACCCCGGTCCTCAGCCGCCGCGCCCTGAGGCATCACTCAGAATGGGGGCATAATGATCGGCTGAGCATCATCAACGTCTGCCTCTGGCACCTATCTGCCTTCCCTTGCGCCGCCCTCCCTCCGTAGTGGATCTTGCGCGGCCTACTATTCCTAATAAAATCGCCGCTCGCCATTCTCGACTTACCCGGCATCGCCAGCAATGGCATATATAGCAATGTGGAAAGGTACAACATATCCAGCAATTTCAAACTAGTCATTGGTCACAGACCTTATTGAAGTTGAACTGCATTTCCAGTACCTTCTCCAACATTCATAAGGGATAATCGATCCATCATATTATTATTCACTAAACTCGGCTGTGACTGGTCCGTACCGTACCGTACTGGGACGGGTTGGCCAGTCGGCTGGACCTCCTGTCGGTCGATGGTCGATGGACGATGGACGGTGGACGGCGGGCGTCATCATCGTGGGGGGATGTGGGGGCGGGAGGTAGGGCGAAAAGAGTGACCGCCGAGGGGTGCGGCTGCGACGACAGTAGGCGGTGGTGTGGGGATGTGTGTCCGTACTTTCCTTCGAGGAAAAGAAAACTTGGATTTTCTTTTGCGAATCAATGAATGGATTACGATCACCTTGCATGCATGAATCTGAAGGCATGCATTGTTTTCAGTACCCGTCTAGAGCGGATGTTGGAGCTGAATTCCAATGAACGAATTCGTTGGAATTCAGCGCGCTTGACACTTGTGTAAAGCGGCTTCACGACATGACACAGCCTAAAGCTGCCATACATTATGTTGTCACATGCAATTTTTTTGGCTGACATGACTCTGCTGTGCATGCCCGATGAGTATTGTAGAATGTGAAATTTTGCTGACAGTTGATAGTGGCTCGTGACAGTTGACAGCTCTTCTCCACAGGGCACCTTAGTATGAATGAATGCTGTTCGCGACCCGCGGGTTTCAGTCTGCGCGTGGCGAGGTGCTGCCACCCTCAGGTCCTGACATTACCTATTCTTTTTTTTCGCAGGGCGCCCGGGTATGGGTGCGCGACCCCGAATGTGTGTGGAGAGGCGCCACCCTCAAGTCCGACTATGTCAAGGACGTGCTCACTGTCGAGCTCGAGGACTCAGGAGAGGTAAGTGACTGACGTCAGCGACTTTCAGAACAACGTCAGCGGCACCGTGGTAATGAGCGACTGATCTGGCACATATGACTGTCTCTCGACACTTAGTTTGAAATGTGAGTTTGAAATATTCCCCTCGCTCTTTTTGTATTGTCGGGTATCTTCAGTGTAGTTCATCATATCACTAATTTGTCTATATTGGACAATGTTTGTGTCGTTATGTCCGAATTGTAAGAAACGTTATGGCAATAATTGTTTGGTCACGTATATAGTTCTGTGATCCTAGCAATGTGAGCTTTTATTTCCTTTTTTATCCTCTGGTTTTTATGGATCCTGTTTTGCCTTTCGCCAACCACAGCACCGTTATTCCATTATATCCATCCCACCTCCCACAGCGTCCAGCTATCCTTCGCTACCTCCTCGCCCCACCTACCGGTCGACTCAGCCCCCCCCCCCTTGGTACCGCTGTCAAGCCCTCGTCGTCTCTATGCAGTTATGGAGTCATGATCCCCATTACTTTACATTGCAGTTCTTGTGACTTTTATAATTTGCTCGCTACTCCTTGTAATTCTGGGCACCGATGACGGATGCAATCTGGCGACTCTGGAAACGCAAATCATGCACCAGTGATAACCTCGTTATGACCCCGAGATACCGTGAGTGTAACCTTTCCACTCTCGGTAAATCCCCTTCAACTCCCCATCAACTCCGTTCCTCTGCGTCCCAAGAGCGAGCTGACGGTAAATGATGACTCTCTCACCTGTCCGTGCTTCTATCCTCAGGATACTGAAATCCTTCTCCTCCACGCCACAACCCCCTACCGGGCTGGGCAGGCAACTTTATCTCATGCGGGCTGCTCCCTTGGAGCGGCACCGCTGCTCCCGAGGGAGCGCACCCCGTAGCCGGGTGCAGTGAGTGCCTTGGGGCTGGGTGGCCTGTCCTCTGGACGGGCTCAGCCCCGGCGACTCACTAGGATGCCTGCCCAGACCAATGTCTCCCCCTAATTCCTATCATCCTTCCGGCTCTGCAATGGTCTTGTCAGACCGAAAGGGCCTAACCCAACAAAACAAACAAAATGATGACTCGAAGCCAAGCCCCGTTATACCCGTTTGCTCCGTTCCCTTTCGTCCTCAGGAGCGGGAGCTGGCGGTAAAGGACGACTCGGAGCTGCCACCTCTGCGAAACCCGGACATCCTGATAGGCGAGAACGACCTGACCAGTCTGTCGTACCTGCACGAGCCGGCCGTACTGTACAACCTGCGCGTGCGCTTCGCCAACCACGGCTCCATCTACACATACTGCGGTCAGTGGTGGAACCAGCACCTTGTATGAGATCGTAACAAAATAACAATTATAAGCGCACAATGACGTCGCCGTCCATGTCTTTGCTGCGCCCCTAAACCCCAACAAACAAACAAATCGTGACGCTCTGGCACACGGTAGAATGCTGCACTGTGGCAGGGTTGGATATAATGTCCCGTGTGAGGTCCGAGTCCTATATATGATATATGGTGTACTTTATGGCCCTTTTCTGGAGATGAATGATGTGTTAGTCTGCTGACACTGTGATACTTAACGGCGTTGTATAGTGCACTTTTGTTTATTTTTACGACTAATGATTGCTCACACTGCGCGGCTCTGATTTATGGGTTCAGCCTGTGGTAGCTCATCTTCATTATGAGGGACACTTCCATATGCTTGGGTACTGATGAACCCTATGAATAGCGGACATGAGCAATAGTCTTCGGCACACAGCTACCGCTTCTCGCTATTATGTTCGATATACGACCTCCGGACTACACTACCTTTGGACTCTTTCTTTGCGGAGATAAGTGAATATTTCGCTACAATATCATACATACTATTCAGTCTTCACTTTTGTTGTCGTTGACTCGACAAAAACAGTCTGAGCCATTACGAAATGAAGGTGGTGAAGCCAGGCAACGTGCTGCTCAGGCAAATAGTCTCTCTTGTTGATTCGCCATTCATGATCTGATGTTCTGCATCAGTCTTTTGCCATCATATGCTTGTGTGACTGGTATTTGTGCAAGCTAGGTATTGATCATTTTTAGAATTGTCGCACAACAAGCTGCATTACTTATTTCAGCCACCCTTTGTACTTTGTTTCACACAGGATCCCCAGAGCTAATCTTGCTTGCTTAGCATCCATCGATAATCGTTATAATCGGTTCAGTATTTGCATTTATAGCACGTGGACGATTGGTATCTCTACTGATACCAGATAAACCCGCACTTGTCTTGTCACTTAATCGGGGATTCGCGCTTCATTGAAGCACGTAGTGTAGACATAGTGGATACGGGTGAATCATCGTCATTTAATCAGTAAATGCTTCTCATAATAGAAGAAACACGGTCAGTTGAGTCTGTTATTTTGTCCGTGCATTCATTCATTCATTCATTCAGTCAGTCAGTCAGTCAGTCATTCATTCATGTATTCATTCGTACATTCATTCATTCATTAGTTTTATTTTCTAGTAATTTGTAAGGATCCTTTGCAATGCGTTGATCTTACACGACGTCTGGCTTCGAGTTCATTGGACGGTATTCGAAGCCAAGCAAGTACTTCTTTGCTCAATGCCCTTTACAACTAACTGCGGTGGGGGTGGACGAAAGGATTGATTTCCTGGATCCTGTTTCATGTGCGATTTGAACTCCGTAAAAGTTTTGTGACATCGTTTCGGTAACTCTAACCTGGGGCCATCGTATAAACACACATTGCGTGTGTATCTCGATGAAAGAAAGTAACATTTTGCTCAATAAATGACACCTTTCTGACGACTTATGCTTTTATCACCGGTCTATTTTTAGCGCTCCCAACCCCAAGTAAAAATGGTAGGCGTAGTTTGAGGTCTGATTTCCTCCTGTCGATGATTGATCACTGATTGAGCGGTAACTTTGTCCAAGGCTGACGCGGTGGTATCGTTGAACCGGCTTTCATGCGGTGTCACTGTCCACTGTCCAGTGTCCACCCGCATGCCATGTCACGCTGCCTCGCCGGTGCTGCAAGGTAGCTGTGTGACCGCGAGATTAAGATCAGTTAGGCCACTGTGGGTTTGCACAGAGCTCTCGCCGTCGCCTTGCAGGCTGTGGTTATCAGGCGCTGCACTGTCATCGGCAAAGCTGGTGTTGATATCCATTGACGGTATACTGATGTGATTTGGAAAATTGCGTTCTGAGCTTTCGGGTGGTCAAAATCAACAGGTTTTCCGTGCTGACAGCACACGGATTTGACGTTCTGTATAAATCGTTATGTATGTATCAATAACGGCTGCAGGCTTGCATGAGATTCATTCTGAAACTGGCCAGCTGCCGATGTTTGCTCAAACATCAGTCACTTATACGTTAAAAATGTGTGAACTTCCCTTCATCTAGCTCATTCTCCCGTGACAACTTGTTCGATTTGGCTCTCTGAGTCCTCTACATGTCAGCATTGACAGATGAGTCACCGAACGGGGGGCGGGGTCGGACCGTCGGACACTGTCGCGTGCCGCGCTGTGTACACATCCCTGTCTCTGGCGGCCAGATACCGCGGCACATTGAACAGTGGCGATTGGCACAGCGGCGACTGATAGCTGTCAGGGGGGATCGGGACAGGGGGCGGGGCTCTAGGTGTCTGGCAGTGTGACTGCATTGTGGGAAGATGTGTCTGTAGGGCGTAGATGTTTTGGAGATGAATAGACTACATATACAGTTCACATAGCTCATCCACAATTCACGTCTTGCCTCATGCGGACATTTTATGAAGCCTCTAATCGCCCAGCTTGTTCGATGACATTGGAATTAAAGACCGGTGGACCATTCAGTAACCAACGCACAGTACTCTGATCGTCTGTCTCTTCAATTAGCTCGCAAAGTAAAACCAACCACAAATTGTGTAACGCGAAAATGCTGACCATAATAAGTACTGTTCCGTCGCTGTTCGCCGTTATGACGTCCAATGGAAGCCATTTGACGGTTCTGGTCGGTCGTATTTCATCCCAACTACAGCGGCGTTCATATGGTCCCGACTCCCGACCAAGCCGTCCCACGGTTAGCGCCATCACCGGGCTGGTTAAAGGTCATGCTATTATGGTGCGACCGCCAGCCTGCCCCGGTGCCTACAATGGCTCTGATGATATAGCCCGTAGTTGTTATAATGTGGAACGAACTTTTGACGTTGAGGATCTTTGCAGAACTAGTGGTATGACTTTGCTACGTGACAGCAAAACTCGCCAGTCACATACTACAAAGCGTGACAACGATACTCACTACAGGGTGTCCCATAAGTTCGTTCTCACCTTATATTTGCATGTACAACAGAGTACATTGCGTTTTGATATGTTTATGACCCCTCAATGTGCTCCCCATTTCATGGACAAACACATGAATAGGGTGAAGTCGTATAAGAGTACGCACTTAGTGGATTTCTTGCTCTCATTTGTTTAATATTTGAAAGAAAGAACTCGCAAATAGGAAATATTAAAGTTCGTTGAATTAGCCATCAACCCATGGGGCAACGATCCTTCAGCGTAAATGGAAGTGGTCTAAAACTGACATTTTCTGAACCACTGCAGTTGCGTACTCTTACCATATGGGGTGTGTAAGAGTACGCACGCCAGGCGGGTGGAGTACGCAAGCATATGAACACACACCTATGCAGCTTGTACTGTCCAAATGCTTAACTTCAAACTCAGAAGGCATTTAAGTTAGTTCTAGTATCCAAAAAGAAAAACATAAAATAAATCTTTCAAGTCTATAAATCAGGAAATAATCATGTCGTGTGTTTCTTAAAAAACACAATCAAAAGGGAGAATAACTCGTATTTGGAAGAATTTCGGGTACGCATCTGCATCACAGTGCACCATTGATGATATACCTACAAAACAAACGTCATTGAGCGATAGATTAATAATTTTATATTTCTGTATATTCGATTTAATGTATAATTCTGCGTACTCTTACCCTCCTGAACAGTGCGTCCTCTTACCGTACATGCAATTCGCGCACAAAACAACCCCGAAACGTTATGCAAAACTTCGCAAACAGAATATTGCACTGCACAGTATTTCCCCAGATAACCTCACAAGTTTCCCACAACAATCACGGAAACGTACCTTATCTCAACTGCCAAGTATCAAAATTATTTCACCATACCATAATAACATCATAACACTCGAAAACAATATTCATCGCCTTAAACTCAACAGCGTCGCCGCTCAACGCCCACTTTCCGTTGGTGACAAGCACGCACTGGCGGCTTCATGTCACTTCATGAACTCGACAAACCCGCGTTGCTAAGCAACCGAAACAGCTGATGCGTACTCTTATCGCCCGCGTACTCTTACCCGCCCTTACCCTACATGCTGCGGCATGCCAACCGGCATGTTTGGCAGCATAGCAGGCTTGAAGTTAGCCCAGACTATCTTGACATGCGCCGTGAGCTCCTCGAGGCTGGAACACCGCTTCGCTTCGACGAGCCTCGATTCAATATTTCCAACACATTTTTATGATATTTGGATCCGATGAGTTGCCTGGGATGTGATCTTGCCACAGACGCCTATCACAGTCTCCTGACACTGCTTTTAAGATTTGCTTGGCCTCTGCACTGATGCACTGTCTTGCTTGAAGATGGGCCTACGACCTCCCGGATACCATTTTCTCCTAAAAAAATGTGTTCATAATTGCGGTTCGAGTTAAGCTGGAAGGCTGAAACTCCTCCAAGATACTCTTGGTGAAGCATTCTGCGTCCCCGACACTGTTTCTGGAGTATCAATCGGAACCTGCTCAGCGTCTGGACGCATTTTACCCCACATTACCGTGACCCTGGCCTTTTGCATAGGAATAAAGCGTGATGACACGAAGGCCTTTTCCGTCGCTCATATGGGACCGTTTTGGGGTTTGGACGGGTGTTTTATCTCGGACACGGACTGAGTAGTCCAGATGACCACATTGATGTCATCGGCCCTGCAGTTTTTTAGCCTCAGGCATAACGAAACAAATGTTTGGCCATTTTAAGACATTTTCGACTGTTTTGCGTCCTCCGTTAAGTTTAAGCCCAAGTGACCGTGAGTTGTGTACCCCGAAATAATACTCTTAGACAGCTGGTAATCCATCCTGAAAAGCCTGCTTACCAACTTTCTAACGCTAAGACTGTGCGTCCAGTTAGCGACAGACATTGGCTACAGACTGGATGGCCTAAATCACCCTCAACCGTCGCGAATGGCCCACGTGCGGACTAAATACCGAGACGTACCCGTATCGGAGACCTCTATGTTGCGGCGTAAGCCGTCTCCACAGGAAGTGAATTCTCTAGCAAAAAACATTTTGTCTAGACGAATTAGTTACCGTGGAGCATATTCACAGTTGCCATGGCAACCCCAAAAGCTCAGTTACAAAATAAATTAAGCGTGGCTTTAAATAAGAGAGCCCCTAAAAGAAAAATATAGGTGAGAAGGAACTTATGGGACACCCTGTATGTCAGATACGTGGCAGCGAAACTCACTACACTCACTTGTTGCACTGTTTGCAGGTATTGTGCTGGTCGCCATTAACCCCTACGAGGAGCTGCCCATCTATGGATCGGAGACCATCTGGGCGTATCGCGGGAAGGCCATGGGTGACCTGGACCCGCACATATTCGCCGTCGCAGAGGAGGCCTACACAAAGATGGAAAGGTGGGCGAGAGAGATGTCACTAGCCTGCCCATGTGGCCCTGAGGGGGAGGACCCAGTAACGATCCGATCGGGTGTTCGGAAGAGGGAGGTGGTTTGATCTTTGTGGTCCGCTCGGGCGTGTTTCGTGGGTGGGGTGGGACGCTGTTGAAGCGATTTCGGTGTGATAGTGTGCGACTCAGGAGTAGGGATGCGCGATGGAAACGAAGTGCGAAGACACGCTTCCGACCAAGTGTTCGACCGCCGTAACACTCGCTCTTCACCACACCGCATCCCTATAACCACTCACCTCTCTGACAGGGTGAACACCAACCAGGCCATCATCGTCTCGGGCGAGTCGGGAGCCGGGAAGACGGTCTCGGCCAAGTACGCGATGCGCTACTTCGCTACCGTGGGCGGCTCGGCCGAGCAGGAGACTCAGATCGAGAAGAAGGTGCTGGCCAGTAACCCCATCATGGAGGCTATCGGGAACGCCAAGACCATCCGAAACGACAACAGCAGTCGCTTCGGTGAGAGACTGAAGCGGACTAGTACGATACAGTTTTGCAGTGTTATCTTGCGCAAATTAAACACTACCTCTGCAATTCGCTTTTGTCTAAGTTACGCAGGATACGCATACAAAATTTTCATCTTTGGACCCGCAGTCAGCTGGGCATAGGTATCTTGGCTGGGCACACCCTGCGCACACCCTAGAGATGAATCTAAAACTTGGTGGGCTCTAACTTCTTTCATATACAAAGTAGGGGTATGAGACACTAGACAGATACCAACTTATTCTACATTCATTTCTGATTCTACTGCACCAATTTCACCACAAATTATGTCCGCCATTGGCTTCTAGAGGACTTCGGCTTTGGCAAATGTTACATTTTTCGATTCGTCTTCGCTGAATTAAAAAAGAATATCGTAAGGTGTTTAAGTTCAAGTTGACGGCGGATGTTGATGTTGATCCATGATATTATTCATTTGCATAGTGACATCGACCATGGAGCATTCGGGGATTTGTATGCTGTTTTTATTATCTAATCGCACTGCTTCCTAGCATTTTGAACTAATCCACTTACCACAATCCTCGCGGCAGGCAAGTTCATCGAGATCGACTTCAACAAGTCATACCACATCTCGGCGGCCAACATGCGCACCTACCTGCTGGAAAAGTCGCGCGTGGTATTTCAGGCGGCTGACGAGCGAAACTATCACATCTTCTACCAGCTGTGTAGCGTTGCCGACCGCGAGGAGTTCCAGGAACTCGAGCTCGGTAGGTACCGTCCTGGCACTGCGGGTGTGTGTTAGTACGTAGTGTGTGTGCAGAAATGAAGTTCAGACAAAAAAAAAAAAGAGGCAGTGGCAGATGATAGTCGAGGAACGGAGCTCTAAACAGATTTGTTTTCTTAATTAGATTTAAAATTGAAGAACGAAGGGTTTCGATGTAACTTCCATCTGAGCTACATTTAAGTTGTTTGTGTACCTGTACTTTTTAATCGAACTTGATGGATTTGACAAACATAGCGTAGGGTTATGTATTCAATTGAAATAAACACATACCGCATTCATGAACTATAAAACAGTTTCACACAGGGTTGATTAATCTCCTCTTCCCTCTCCCGCAGGCCACCAGGACGAGTTCTTCTACCTGAACCAGGGCGGCTCGCCGACCATCGCCGGTGTGGACGACGCGCGCTGTTTCGATCAGACGCGCGAGGCTCTGACGCTGCTGGGTCTGGAGCGGCGCGTCCAGACGGCCCTGTTCCGCACGCTGGCCGCCGTCCTTCACCTGGGCAATGTTCAGTTCAGGGAGGAGATGGCCGGGGGCGAGGAGGCGTGCAGTGTGACGGTACGGAGCGGACTGGCGATCAGGGAGCTGGGGAGGGGGGGGGGGAAGAGACTGCGAAGGGTAGGGTGGGTGGATGAGGGTGGTGGGAGGTTCGGCTTGCTGCAGATATAGAATTAGAGGGAATCTTGCGCGATGTGGTTAAGAATTAGGCAACTGACTTGTTGTGATGGCATCTGGCATTTAGAAGTGGGTGGCCATATTCGAGAACAAGCAGTGACCGAAAAATCGGGTAGATTAGTGAATCGCGCTCGTGTATTACGTCCGACAAATAACCGTCGCTTTTTCTACCCACACACCCCTTAGGCAAAATATATTGTCCCACTGATACCTTTTGCCATCGTTTTCCTCTGCAGAAAGGCGACAAATGTCTTCCAGTGGTGGCCCGTCTGCTGAACGTGGACCACGAGCAAATCCGGCACTGGCTCTGCAAGAGGAAGATCGTCTCAATGCGAGAGACGTTCACCAAGAGCATGAACTTGAAGGAGGTGAGTAACCTGATCGGTGACAGTCCTCGGCACTCTAGGAGAGAACTGAGGATGGTCCTTGTTTGCGGTTAGACTGCTAGGAGTAAAGGTGTGGAGTGGCTAGTCTGTTTGCTAAACGGCATAGCGAGCACTTAAAATTTCACACATTGGCTTCCAATCCCCTGCGCCCTATTCTGACACCATTGCCTTTCTGACGCCCTCTGCCCTGCTCTCCACAGGCCACCTCGTCGCGGGACGCGCTGGCCAAACACATCTACGCCCAGGTGTTCTCCCACATCGTGTCACGCATCAACAAGAGCCTGGAGACTCGGGAGAAGGTACACCGCTTCATCGGCGTGCTGGACATCTACGGCTTCGAGACGTTCGAGGTCAACAGCTTCGAACAGTTCTGCATCAACTATGCCAATGAAAAGCTGCAACAGCAATTCAACCAGGTAGGGGAGGATCGTTAGGTGATCGTGATAGTGCGGACGGCTCAGTGAAGCTATTGCTTTTCATGTTGTCCACCGATAAATCGAATTTTGAATGATACGGTATTCCGCACAACAATCTGAGACGGCTCGCATTTTACGTTGCTCACTAACTGTTTTTTTCACAATCGCCTTCCATGTTTTCGATAGTCCCCCATAGTCCGCATTACTGTCAATTGAAAACCCCGGAGAGCCTGAATGCTGAACACCCGTTTTTAATTCGTTTTCCTTTAGATACGTCAAAACTCATTCCTGACTTCTCTCCGTATTATTCAACACTGTAACTAACACTGCGTTCTTGTTCCGGCCAGCACGTGTTTAAACTGGAGCAGGAGGAGTATGTGAAGGAGCAGATAGAGTGGACGTTTATCGACTTTTACGACAACCAGCCGTGTATCGACCTGATCGAGACGCGGCTCGGAGTGCTCGACCTGCTGGACGAGGAGTGTAGGGTGAGTGCAGGATGCTCGACGAGGAGTCTAGGCTGAGTGTAGGATGCTCGACGAGGAGTGTAGGGTAAGATAAATGTCTGGGAAACGACTGCTGAGGGATCGGTGGCTGTTAATTCCTGGGGTATTCACATGTAACACTGCGTCACTGATGTAGCACAAACCAGACACTGTGTCTCTGATTGAGACGCGGCTCGGCGTACTCAATCTGCTCAATGAGTGTAGGGTAAGTGTTATTGAAGGGTTCAGTTCCGCGGTTAGGGAGATTGGTGCTGATCTTGGGTAAGGGGGTGAAAGATGAGTTAAACCAAGAGGCTCCTCTAAGTGCTGCTGATTGCTAGGATAAGGCAGGTCGATTGTTAGGTAGGTGAGACACCGAGAGGTTTGATGTAGCTAATGTTACCGGCACTATTTCTTTGCGCGAGAGAAGGAGTTTGAGGTAAAACGTTGAGAGGTTTGTTATTGCGGATGGGGAGAGGAGCTAGCTGTTGGGATACTGATGTGCTCGAGTTTGCTGCACTGGGCTAGTGTTTGTTAATGAAACTTTTACCAACTAGGCATACAGGTTGAGTGTTTTGTTGTTTGACGCATAATGTTGTGGTTTTAATCGGTTTCTCCCGGTGCCTTTGTGATTTTAATGAGCCGGTCAACTTGAAACACGCATAGGCGGCGGAACGATTTGAGACAAGGGGGGGGGGAGGGGGGCACCAGCTCAAGGAGCCAAACCTAGGGTACCCCCAAATCCTGTTTTCTCATCGGATTTAGGCCACTTATTTTTCGTCACAGCCCTGACACGATGATTTTTTTAATTTTTTTTTATTTTTTTTTTACTAAACGAAAATGGCAGTTCACCCCCGTATGTGTGGCTAACTTTAAGCTGATCCTCTAGTACCTATGTGTTTGTCTCTTCCTTATTGTCGTTTGATAAATTCCATTCATCCTGCATGTATCAAATTCCCAAGAAGCCATCGCAGTACTAATCGGTGGCGAATCCCAGGGGGGAGGTCACATGGGTCATGACTTAGGGCCTGGGGTCACCACATGCCTGCAAGGAGCACCACAGGCCTGACAGCCGACAGGGGCACCACAGGCCCGCCAGGGGTAACACAGGCCTAGCAGGGGCACCACGGGCCTGTCAGTGGCACCACAGGCCTGTCAGGAGCACCATCGGCCTAGCAAAAGCACTACAGGTCTTCCAGGGGCACCAAAGACCTGCCAGGGGCACCAGAGGCCTGCCAGGGGCACTATCGGCTTCGCAGGGGAACCATGGGCCTCGCAAGGGCACCATGGGCCAACAAGGGCACAAGCCTGTTGTTGGCACTTTAGGATTGTCAGGGGCACCACAAACCTGTCAAGGGCACCTGCGTTCTAACAGGGGCACCAAAGGCTCGCCAGGGGCACCACAGACCTGCCAAGGCCCAGGGACACCACAGACCTAGCAAGGACACCACAGGCCTGCCTGTCAGGGGCACCACGAGCCTGTCAGGGCCCATGGGCACCTAAGTCATGTCAGGGCCCACCGTAGGCTTGTCAAGGGGCAGGGTAGGTAGGTACCACAGTCTTTCCAGGGGCACCAGTCATCACATGACTAACCAAAGATAAAGAAAATAAAAAAAACTGAAAATAGGGCACCACCAAAATTAAGTGGCCGAAATCCGTTGAGGTTTTAATTTTGGGTATAGGTATAATTTTGGGTACACCATTCGATTCATGACCCTCCCCTTGGAGTTTTCCCGAATCCGCCCCTGGTACTAATACATCAAATTTAAGGGGGGCACCTTGCTATTGGTGCCCCCCTTGCAGAATTCAAGGGGGGCACGGTGCCCCGGTGCCCCCCCCCCCCCCCGTTCCGCCGCCTATGGAAACACGTGAAATGATAATGTAGTACATAATTTCCCCTTTAACTTGTTTGCCACGCCACCAAAACTCTGTCCGCTTATTGCAGATGCCGAAGGGTTCGGACCACTCGTGGGTGGAGAAACTGTATGACAAGTGTCGCAAGTCGGACCACTTTGAGAAGCCGCGCCTCTCCAACACGGCCTACGTGATCGTCCATTTCGCCGACAAGGTGGAGTACGAGTCGGCGGGATTTCTGGAGAAGAACCGGGACACCGTGCTCGAGGAGCAGATCAACGTGCTGAGGGCCAGTCTGGTGAGTGGTCGTGGGGAAAATTAGGGACTAATGAGCAATATGGTGGCCAGTAGGTAGATGAACTATTTCATAATCCCAAGGGGGAAAAGGTTCGCTTTTCGCTATACTACATTCCTTTCCATTTGATTGATTCACTATCCCGAAATCTTACAGTGTGCTCAGACAGTCAGGTGATCCTTGGTCGGCTGGTCTCCAGAATCAACTATAGTTCGTTTTTTTTCAAAAGGACGCTGGCTCCAAGTATGTATTTCGAACAAGCACGTGTTTTAGCGAGCAAAACGAGCAAAAACTGAACCTGAGAAAATCGAACGTCGACTAATTTTAACATGTGATTTCTTCCCGATAATTTCCATATGTGCGTTTTGGAACCAGATATGAAAACAGTGGTGACGTCATGCTGTCGAACACGTATTGCAATGTAACGTATAACTATCATGGATGAAACCGCTTACTCGATAGGCTCGACAACAGTGAAAAACTAAGTTTCACCCAAATTCGTTGACACTTGTCCCATTGCACGGACATTTGGGTGCCTGCTGCCACCAGTGACGTCATCATAGTATGTTCATTTTTAAGAAACAGTTTCCAGCTACTTACCGTGCACAATTTGAAATCGCTTATTTTTTCGGTAAGAAATTCTTGGCCAGACACTGAAGCTGCCAAAACTCACGTGAGAGCTTCGCTATTGAACTTTGAGCCAGCGTCCTTTTGAAAAAAAAAACGAACTATAGTACTGACAGTCAGTGTTCATATCTCGTGCAGAACCCAGTCGTGTCTGGGCTATTTGACTTTAACTCCGCATGAAACGCTCTCAGTGGTATCAGCTGGTACTGACTGAGTGTGTTCTGTCTACGACAGGACCCAGTCGTGTCTGGGCTGTTTGACCCTAACTCTGCATGAGATGCTCTCAGTGGTATCAGCTGGTACTGACTGAGTGTGTTCTGTCTACGACAGGACCCAGTCGTGTCTGGGCTGTTTGACCCTAACTCTGCATGAGATGCTCTCAGTGGTATCAGCTGGTACTGACTGAGTGTGTTCTGTCTACGACAGGACCCAGTCGTGTCTGGGCTGTTTGACCCTAACTCTGCATGAGATGCTCTCAGTGGTATCAGCTGGTACTGACTGAGTGTGTTCCCGTCCCCGACAGGACCCGGTCGTGTCTGGGCTGTTCGCGGCCGAGAAGCCCGCCGGTAAACTGGTACCGGTCAAGGCGGCAGCGGCAGGCAAGCCGGCCACCCAGAACAAGAAAACGGTGAGTTCGGAGACGGTAGTCGCCTGTTTCTTGTCGGTCATGTTCTGAGCTAACAAGTTGTGAAGTGCAGTAAGTGTAGAAGTGTCTTGAAATGAAATGAAATTGAGACTTCCCTACAACAAACGTGTTAGCTGCTGCTTTGGCAGACCTTGTGAATTTCAAGTTTTGTCAGCTTTTGCGCTGAATCTGTGACGTTTAATTAACTTGCGTCTCAAATGTGTTCGTCTGTCGCTGTAGCACTTATCTGACCTCCGCCGCCCTCATTTTGTAATTAGGAAGTCGGTCTCAATTTCCGGGTGATCGTTTAATGCCACCCCTAGGGTCTCAGCTCTCTGAAAGTGGCGCAGTGTGTCGGCTGCCGGGTCTAGTGGGAGCGCTTGCCTTTTGATGGTGTCACCATGCCGACCTATCATGCCAAACGTTGCTTTCATGTATTACCACGGTCCTCCAAAACTCACCTGATGATGCAATATGTAGGTAGACGCTGACACGTGCTCTGCCTGACCTTTCCTTGAGGTGCGGTCAAGGTCGTGTCTGGTGTCACTCTCGTTTTGTCCTCACTCTACCCTATGACCATCGTCTGCAATTACACACTGATAATATCTTTAAACTACCCGCCTTCCCGCCGCTGACCCCTGTCTTCCCTCTGTGGCTGACAGGTGGGCTCCCAGTTCCGTGAATCTCTCAGTATGCTGATGACCACCCTGAACTCGACCACACCACACTACGTGCGCTGTATCAAACCCAACGACCGGAAGGAGGCGTTTGGGTTCGAACCGCATCGAGCGGTTCAGCAGCTGCGGGCCTGTGGTGTGCTGGAGACGATCCGCATCAGCGCCGCCGGCTTCCCATCCAGGTGGGTGCCCGGGAGGGCAGGAGGGGGTCGGTGTGTGGGGGGAGGGGAGTGGGTCGGTATGTGGGGGGGGGGGGGGCGCCACGACGGGCTGGGGGTTGCTGGCTGGGTCTTAGTGTTGGTTTGCGCGTGTTCGTCTATTTGGGCAAGCAGGTTTTTGCGGGGCAGTCGGCTGTGTATTGTGTGTGCTGAGAGAGATGAGAGAGATGTGCAGATAAATTGGAATAGGCAGTGGTACTGGTGACAGAAAAGGGCTGAATGCTACGACGTTTGTGGTGAATAGTCTTGACAATATCACATTATCCCAGCAATTTACATTGCAACATGCTGGAAGAGAAGTTGCAGTGTTCCACAAGTAATGGCTGGATTTCTCGATTCCCGACTCACTGTTGTTCTGTATTGAAATCATCCATCCAGTCCGAAATCACGCCTCAGTGCGGGTTTATCGGCTGAATCCCTGCCGGGCGGCTGGCTCCGTCAAATATGGAGTTTCCAATCCGACGGTAATGTTGCCATCAGTCGACCAGACCGCCCGACCAGCCGGCCGCCGATGTATGAGCCGGGAATGTCAGAGGTCGGTGGCAGTCTGGGGTCACGCGGATCGTTTCGAGGCTGACTGATTTCCGGACAGGTCGTAGGGCGATGGTATTTCATTGGTAGGAGAGCAGGTGTCTGGTGGGACTCACCTGAGCTGGTTTCGGTCTGATGAACTGTCGAGGGTGGTCTGAAAATAGTGCCTGGCGCACACTGGCATTGCTTGTCATTTGTGTTAGCGCATAAATGTAGGCGCATCATGAACGAGTGACGGGAGGGTGTCAGCTGAGCTTCATCTTGATTCGTTGATTCGTGGAAAACGCATAAACGTCTAGAAAAAATAGTAAAAAGCGAGGAGGTCATCATGATTTTCCACTAGTTCCAAAGCTTATGTGGAAGCTCTCATTACGATTTGGGCATTCTCTGAATTGTGTATCCACCTGAGACCCTCGCCTTCTGACAGCAGGTTTCTCTGTCTCAACCAGGTGGCTGTATCAGGAGTTCTTCTACCGGTACCGCGTGCTATGCACCACCAAGGACATCCAGCGCAACGACATGCGGGTGACGTGTGAGAACATCCTCTCCAACCTCATCAAGGTGAGCTGAGCTAGAGAAGAGCTCGAGGGCGGCCGCTTACCCTCTCCAGATTATTGTTGCAATGCAGTTATCAGGTTATCTTTTGTTTTGTATTATGTATTATTATTATACACAAGGTTTAAGACAGCTGAAAGATTAATAGCATCGCATTTCATTTTACAACTCCAACCAATTACTCTACTTTAACCAGTGCCGACACATCGGGCTTCAGGCATGCATGATCCATGTTGCAGTTTTACAGTTGATACCACTCACATGAACGCTCACTGTAATCAACACTTACACCAACACATATTCCTTTTCCCCCATTATCATTTTCTAACTTGCCTCAACTAATCTCAGACATGCCTTCCCCACCTCTCTTGCAGGATGAGGACAAGTTCAAGTTCGGCCGTACCAAGATCTTCTTCCGCGCGGGTCAGGTCGCCTACATGGAGAAGCTGAGAGGGGACCGGCTGCGCGCCTGCGGCATCATGATCCAGAAGCACGTGCGCGGCTGGCTGCTGCGAAAGCGCTACCAGACGGTGCGCGGCGCCACCTGCACGCTCCAGAGATGGGTGCGAGGCTTCATGGCACGGAGGTGAGAGCGGCGGGTGGCAACGGTGGTTGAATACGAGTCACCTGATGCGAGGTGCACGCGGGTCAGCAAAGTTCAAATGAGCATAGCAGTGCTAAGTTCGTTCAGTTCTATGTTTCATAGAATCGCAAAAGCATCTTTTAAGGGCGTCGACCATCCGGGTGCGTACTGCGCAGTCAGGGTGCCTCAAAACCAACCTCAGCATCTGAGGTATCTTCCCTTGAGGAGATATTAACCCCACTGCACATCGTGCTAGGTGTCTTATTTCCTGATAGTGAGATGCTAACCCTCATCGACAAGGTCCGGTGACGTATGCGCACATGTCGTTCCGTGCCGGGTCCCCCGTGACCCCAGATCAGACAGCCCTGTACGACCGGTCCCCTGAGTCGGGCCGGTCGGGTTCGCCGCCGCTGCACCAATCTGGGAAATGGACGGCCCAGTGTCGAACTGAATGAGTCTCCATCTGGGTCGTTCCCTGCGGCTATTTAGGGAGATGTGGCCTCATCGGGGTGATGGTTTTAATTTGGACCGACTCCCGGGCGGCTGGCTTTAGCTGGTTCCATTTATGACACGGCTCTAGTGTGCGGACCAGCTGAACCAGCTGTGCTGCTCTGGGCGGCCATAATTCAGCACGGCGTGTTGCGCTTGGGTTGAGGCTGGAAATACATGTTCATATTTTGCTTACTTTTTGGCATAGGCTTGATATTTGTGTTAACTTGAGCTGGGGCTCGAAATGACCTCAGCTCAGTCGTCGTGCCCTGAAACCCCAATAGAAAATGACGGGTTATTGATTTATTTTACCTGTCTTGTATTTTGTAAGAAGTTATCTCGTGATCAACATGTGATACCGTCTATTCCTTATTTATGCATTATTTGTTAAACGACTTTCAATCTCCGCAGGCGAGTGCGTCACCTGCGGCGCACGGCGGCTGCGGTGCTGCTGCAGAGCCAGGCGCGCGGTTTTGTGGCGCGCCGCCGATACCAGCGCCTCCAGCGGCTGGCGCTGGGACTACAGGCGCGCGCGCGCGGCCTCTGGGCCCGACAGCGCTACCAGAGGATGCGCCAGGACCGCGCGGTGAGATGAGTGGGGTTGGCTTGAAGGCATGTTTTGTGCGTATGGGGGGGGGGGGTATGCAGAAAGATAATAGGTGTGGACTGGGCTACGCAGCGTCAAGACACTTTTACGCACGGCACATTTGTCTGCAAGGCAAGTCAAAAGAACATTTGAACATTTATATATCAATTTCTAAAAAGACATTTATAAAAACATTTATATATCAATGATTATGAAACTGATTAAGCGTTTTTTGGTACTATAAATGTCTATAAATGTGTTTCAGTGTGTTTCAGTGCGAATCATTGCTAGTTCAACAGAATAACAACATGCTTTCCCTGGATCGCCGTCTCTGCCGTCCCTTTCAAGCCACGTCTATCTGGCCTGCCCACCCCTCTATCGGTCCATCTGCCCCTTCTGACCCGTCTCCCTGTCCGGTCAGGCGGTGGTCATCCAGCGTCACGTGCGCGGCCTGTTGTGCCGGCGCCGGTACGCGCGCACCCAGCGCCAGATTGTGCTGCTCCAGTCCTGCGTGCGCCGCCTGATCGCCAAGCGGCAGCTCAAGTCGCTCAAGATCGAGGCGCGCTCCATCGACCACCAGAAGAAGCTCAACAAGGGCCTGGAGAACAAGATCATATCGCTGCAGCAGCGCATCACCGAACTGGTGGGTGAGACGGCGACGGAATGGACTGTCGGGTAAGGGAGGCAGCTGGGGGTGAGATCGGAGCACTCCTGCCAGTTCTCGATCTATCAGTGGTTCCCAGCTCTGGGTAGTTCGGTGGGTTAGGTTGAATGTGTTGAGGCATTTTTATAAAACAAGTTAATCAGTTCATTCTTTAATGCTACTCAGGTGTGTTTGCTTTATATTTTTTTCAGTGATTTGTGTGTTTGGCGACTTGTTTTATAGCCACTTCTGGTCGGGCCGATCTCTGCTTCTCCTCCGGTCGTTTTTTTTTTAAGTCCCTTCCCTCCCCCGTCCGCAGTCGTCGGAGCACAGCGGCCTGAAGCAGCGTCAGGCCGAGTTCGACCAGCTGACCGCCGACCACCGGAAACTGAAGACGGAGGCGGCCGAGCTGCGCCGTCAGACCGGCCGGCTGGCAGAGCTGGAGGCCGAGCTGGCGCAACTCAGACAGCAGCTCGACCAGGAGCGCTGCGAAAAGGTGGGGTGCGGGGTGGCGGAGGGGGAGATGCGGTGCCCGCAGAAAAGGCAGAGGTTTGGAAGGAGAGGGTTAGTGACAAATGGAGAGGGCAGGTGGGAGTTAGAGAGAGAGAGTTCGTCACTGTGACCACCCAGCTTTGACTCAGGCCGGTCAAGAGCGTCCTCCATCAATTTTCTCCAAATGATTAAATTAAACGATAGGAAATGCATCGACTAATCTTCAGTGAAGTCTCTTGTCTGGCACGTGGCTGCTTGTTCCTGTATTGAGTGTATAACACCATTAAACTTCTACTGACAGGTCGATCTTGTCAACGAGCGTGACCGCATTGAGAAGGAGGGTCGCGACCGGATCCAGCAGCTGAACGAGGAGAATGAGAAGCTGCGCCAGCAGATCATACGCGACGAGGAGCTGAAACAGAAACAGGAGCTCGAGTCCAAAGGTACGGCGGCTTACCATGCGGTGCTAAGTTTCTGTAACGTGTTCGTGGTCTCGGCTGAGCCGTCAAATGTAGCGGTATGGTGCGCCTAATCGTTGCGATTTTGTGTAGACGTGAATTAAAAATTTTCAGTGCCCTTACTGAAAATGGGCTTCCCAATGTTCTGTTTCTAGTACACGTTTAGCTGCCTATCTTTGGTTTTCGCATTCGATTCGATCCATAATTGTAGTCTTAAACTCGCATTAGATGACTGGGCTTTAGCCGTAAGCTCTACCTCTACCCTGTCGTCCGTATCTCCTATTCAGAGCTGCTAAAGACCAAGGTGAACCTGGAGAAGAGCGCGCTGAACGCCGAGTATGACCAGGAGCGGATGGCCTACCAGCGTCTTGTGCAGGAGAACGCCCGACTGGAGCAGCGCAACGAGACCCTGGAGAAGGAGCTGCAGCGAGCGCGCGGCGGCAAAACGCACAAGGTGGGCCGTCAGGCCGGGAGGGCGGTGAACTGGGGAGGGGTAGGGGATGCTAAGGTGAATGGGAGCGGTGGGGATACGCTGGAGCGTGAGGTGCCTGGCATTGGCATTATTTGGGTCTTGTATTACCGAAAAAGAATAGTGTGCTTTACACAGCTGAATTGCGTAGGACATTCACACCCTAGTCAGGTAAGGTTCGTTAGATTTCCGATGTTCATAAGATCCCTGACCGAGTTGTCGACACGCTGGACGCCGTCTCTACCGCTCTGTTACTCTCCCACTGACCGATGTGTCTGTCCGTCTCTCAGAGGTCCTCGAGCAATGTGAGCGGTGCCAGCGAGGCGACCACAGAGGCGGCGCGGGACGATATCTCCGACCTGCCCAGCATCACCTCCGACCTGCACGACGAGCTTAGTGTAAGTGGTGGTTGGCTTAGCGAACCAGGGACACCGGTGTTCTAACTTCTAAAGGCCGCCGTCCACTGTTTAGGCGCGCACATTTACGCGCTGAATTTAACATTGGAGCCTGTGGGCTGCGCGCTGACTGCGGTTCAGCGCCGAATGCGTGATGAAGCGCAGTCAGCTGATAATTCGTCGGCTGCTCGGCGCCGAATTACGCGCTGACGAGTTGAAATAATTGAACTTTTCAGCGCGCGCTAGGCGCTGAACGATTGCGCGCTGAATACACGCCTAACCAGTGGACGGCCACCTTAAGTGTGACACTGAGGACACTGTCTCAGGCGGATACTGTCTCTACGTTCTCTCACTGCAGCGCCTCCTATAGAAGAATGTATCACAAAGAACTAATGGTATCAGGAGATGAGCCGTGTCAGCCCTTCCCTTTCGCCAGAGACACACACAGCCCTGTCCGTTGTGCGCGCTGTTCACGTATTTAATTTCGTGCTTCTAACGAGTGCAGTCTATCGGGCAGGATATCGGCTACGGCTCAGTCCGGTCCCGCACCAGTGATCAGCCCGAGCGTAACCTGGAAAACATCGACTGGAGTAAGCAGAACGGCAACCCGGACCTCGACAAGACTATTGTGGTACCCGAGAGGAAGGTGAGCGATAAGGGCGGTCTGTTACGCTGGCGCGACTTGTCAGAGTGGCAGTCGGGTGTGCGAAGTGCTAAATGCTAAATCCGTAGGCTGTAGGACGGTCTTAGATTGTGAAGTTTTTATTCCTGATCAGAGTAAGATCGATTTTGGTTTGACCGCTTGTCTCGGAGCATGCCATTTATAGTCTTAGAGTCTGAGAGTTGTCTGGCGTACCGCTAGCCCATTCCACACCCGCGCCTACTCGCACCCCCGCCTCACGGTCTGCTTCCCGGCCTCCCATGCCGCAGCCGCTGCCGTCTCCAGACGTGAACCTGGTTCTGAAGCTGCAGCAGAAGCTGAAGGAGGTGGAGGCCGACCGGGACCGGCTGGAGCGCCGTCTGGAGCGGCTCGAACAGGGCACGCCCGATAGCGAGAACAAACAGGCCCATGATCAGATCCGGGTGAGTAGTCGGTGGGGGGTGGGGAGGTGGGAAGTGACTGAGGACGGGCCGCTGGAGTGCTAGGTGGCGCTTTATTTGTGAGGGCTGAGCTGGTCGACGTAACCCAGTGGTGAATGTTGAGCGCATTGTGGGCTTGTTGGTTTCTAGCAGCCATAGTTTTCTTTTACTTTGGCTGCGCGATATTTGTAATGACTTTTATATAAAAAAAAAAAATGTGACACGGAGTAATTTAGCTCTTTGCAAAGTCATAGCTAGTGTCGACAAAGAGCAAATGGCCATGAAGCAGCGCGTAGCATCTGCTTTGCCGTAGCTTGACGGAGCTATTTTTACGCTTCCTTGCAAGTGAATTATCGCCTTCGCATTTTCCCACCGTTTATATGTCCGTGGTTAGCCGCTAAGTGGCTGTGAGGGCTTCACGACCGTGATCTCCCATTGACCCCTGGGTGTTCGCACGGTGGCAACTGCAGCGTGCATTCCGGGGCCTGTCCGCTGTGGCGTACTCGGGGGCTCATGTTTTTACCAGCGTGGAAGCCCAACGAGCACAGTTCAAGCTTCCTTGGCACTGACTCAGGCTGCTAAAATTGCGTGCAGGTGTCGGATAAGAGAACGAATGATGAGGTGGATCACGATATAAAAAGCCGATGACAATGTAAGACTTTTGAACTTGGAATCTGGTAATTATGAATCTTGATTAGTAAAAAAAAAGAAATGCGCTTATTTATGGCAAAATCTAAAAATTAGTAACATCCAGCGAACCAAAATTCTTTCATCCAAAATTCTTTCGTGTTGACTTTATTTCGCTGGAATGATTGATAATCCCGTTGCTATCGGTTCACATGTTACTCTTCTTGGCTACCCATCTAACCGCTTTGTGTTCCGCTCCTCAGCTCCAGGACCTGGAGATGGAGAACGCCAAGCTGAAGGCGGACCTGCAGAAGCTGCGTCAGAGCATCGCCTCCGGGAGCGGCGACGACCCCGGCAACGACCTCATGCTGCAGTTCCACGCGCTACAGGTACGTAGGATAGGGTGAGCTATAATCGTATCGGCGTTTGATGGTAAAACTTTGGCGTCTTGGATGAAAAACATCTTTTTTAGGACCCTACTGGTATTTTGAAACATCACTAAAAATTTGTCAGAGGGAATGCCGAGCTGTAAGATTTTGGACGGCTCCGGTTTCAAGGAAGTGCCTCCTTGGGCTCCGAGCCTAGGCAAAATGTGTGGCTCCGTCTCCGACACCCTTTCTTGCACGGCCATTGTAACTATGTCCGAACAGAAGCGTCATGTAGGTTCACGTGCCGCCGTTGTGACCATTCCCCGTGCCTTTCCGCCAGGACGAGCTGGAGCGTCGCCGTGAGGAGTGTATCCAGCTGAGAACGGTGATCGCCAATAACGCCAGCTGGCCGATGCGCAGTCTCGAGGACCGCGATACCAGCGAGGAGGGAGAGGTGCTCATGGCCTTCGAGACGCAGAAACAGATCAACAGGTGAGTGGACAGGAGCGGGGACGGAAAATAGATCAACGGGTAGGGGAGAAGGTGGCCGGGAGAGGACGTGCTTACTGCTTGCGAGATTTGAGCAGCAATTGGAGTGTGGGGAGGAGTGTTGCTGCCAAATGGATCAACGGATAAGTGTCGTGGAAAGGAATGAGATAAGGAAATGGACCAACTGGCTGATAGATTGAAGAGGCTGATGGGCAGATCAGCGGAACAGTGTGATTGGAAGGCGGAGACACATGACAACAGCGACTGTTTCGGGATTCAGAAATGGCCGTGAACTGAACGAGTTTCCACATAAGTACGGCCTGCTGGCTGCTCCTGCAGACTAAACTGACGGTCGTCTACCTTCCTGACACCGATAGTGGCAGTCTTCCATGTTGGAAGCCATGTGCTGGACTGTCTCGGCGCCGCGCCCAGAGCTTGACCCATAATGTTCTCCTGGCATTTTTTAGCTCATGTTAATTTCATGCAAGAGCGGGTACTAAGGTGTTGGGAAATTATAATTGGCTTGATTGCGAAGAAATGGTAAAATAACTTTTGAGTAAGTCTTAAATGAACAATGTTTGACCAAGATCTTCTTGTGCTTGAATAATTTCATCAGCTTTAGATTGAAGGACCAGGCCAGGAGATATTACTCTCTTCGAGTCGGTCGTCAGATTGGCTGTCCGGTAAAATACACCGAGGTGGTATAATGAGGACTGTGCTTCTGCTATCGAGGCACAACTTAAACCAGCAAATAAAGGTCCTTTTACCACTTCGATAAGGACGATATATTTCCAGTCGCGGTCTTGTATAACACAAATGGCATGTTCTCTAACCTTGGACGGTAATATTTGGCATGTAAACGTCGTTCAGTGATGCTGTGTCCCGCTAGATAATTGTCTAACCCTTGTGTTAATTACGGTAGGTAAGCTTTGGGATGTGCTTAATTCTACGGGAAAACTCTGCCACCCAGATGTGAACGTGTTTGAGAGGGTGCAGAGGACCCGTTTTATATTTAATCCTTCAATAGAAGGCATCGTGTTTTTCGGAACAAAACGTCTATTTTTTAGTTTCTTTTTATCGCCCACGCTCCATTCGGCACTGTGCAGAAATGTTTCTGTTGGAAGGAGGGTTTTTCAGGTTAAATATATTCCCGTCAAAGAAACCCACGGCAGGTCGAGACTGATAACCCTTAGCAAATGTAGTTTGGTCGTTTGAACTCTTTGGCGCCATATGCAGTCCAAATGTTTATGTTTTGCATTCATTGCAATTCAAGTCACGCTTATGTATAGCTAACGGTCACAGCTGATTGGGTATATGAAGAGGAAGATAAACCGCAAACCCAGGAAACCTAAGCGAGTAGCATCCTTTAGAAAATTGATGAATGATTGGAGAAAAAGAGAAGTTAAAATGTGTTCTAAATTTAATTCACTATAAATTTACATAGATAAGCACGGAAGTGCGTGAGCCAGAGAGTATGATTCCTTTTTACATCCTATCCTCTGCTGTAACTCTTCCTGTTACAGCAGTCATCGCCAATTTTCACACACCGTGACATCCGTACGTCCGAAACTGCCGCGACATTCTGGGACCGGCGTATGCCCGGCGGGCGGCCCCGGGTGCGATCTCTGTCACTGACGACCGACGAGTGTGTCTCAAGGCCGTCCTGAACCGCGTTCGTCCGCACCGTGGGATGGTCCGGACCGCGCAGCATCCAGTCATTTGACCAGGCCGGTACTATCGGCCGCACGCCATTGTCCCAGCTGGCTAATCACTTTCCCTAATGGGCCTCAAAGGGGCCGCCGAGGGAACGTAGGTGTCGACCGCCGGCCGATTGGTTTAGATGTGTTGGCTGGGAGGAAAGTTGGATTGGTTGTATAGCGGTGAGCCGTGAATGTGTTCTGTTATTCTGGCCGAAGAGCCCGCGGCCCAGCCACGATAATTCTGAATGGCGTCGCGTGACAACAGTGGCGTGCTGGATCAGTCTAAATTAACCCAATTCCGTTGTTTAGGATCGGCGCCGTCTGTAGAATTAGAAGCTCCTTATGCAATCGGCCTCTTGTTTTTGTCTGGTGTATCGCTACCGGTATTTGCCATTCAACTCACACACTGCATCTGATTAACAACTCGCAGTTACGTCGCGGGCCGTAAGCTGTGACGCCAGCTCGAGTACTAAATCTGACTGAATCTGACGGTGGTATTTATTTACCATCAAGGTACCTGCCCGGAGGATCAGATCCTTGCATAATTATTTTCTCATAACCTTTGAACTGACAAGGAACTCGAACATCCCGGAAAAACGTGATATTCATCCCAAGTCTGCTCCCTCTCGCTTTCACAACGAGCACAGAGCTCGCGTGACTACACGGGGGCGTTTATTTCCGCGGCGTGCACGGACAGATGACTGCGGTCACTGCGACCGCGGCGGCCGCGCTGTCAGCTGGGCGGCGGCGGCGGCGGCGGCGGCCGCTGACCGCTGACCGCTGACCTTGCCGCCCTCCGCCGCCCTCCGCCCTCCGCCCGCCGTCCGCTGTCTGCCCGGTAAGGCCCGGTCCGGTGGCGGCGCGTCAGTTGATAGTGCAGCGGCGGCCGGCCGGCCGGTCAGCGGCGATCGTCGTGACTTGGAGACGCGCCGTCCGCTAGGAAAGCCGGTCCGGGGCGGGCGGGAGGCCGATCGCCGACCGGTGTGCAGTGCCAACGGGGAAGAATGGTGCCGGATAGTGACGGCGGCGGCGGTGTGATCAGTGCGGTGGGTGCCGTGAATGGTGTGAACGGGAGTTTGGGTGATCGCTGATGATTATACGCGCTGTTATACGCGCTGAGTAGCCCAGAGCACGGAAAATACATGGTGAGTGGGCGATGATTGAATTGACGGACAGAGATGCACCTCTAGTTGTACATCTCTTGCTGCTAATATTGAATAAGTCTTTTTCCTTATAGTACATTTATCTCTTCCTCATTTCCTGGGTCCCAACGTGCAACAGCGCTGGATTGATATGAGGAATGTGTTTTGAATGTTGGACAAGTAATTTCTTATCACTATTTGTCTTGTAATATTTTTCCTTTACTTTCCGTTATATTTACTTTCGATATCAGTTCCCTATCTTCCGCGGTTTACGACGGACGACACGTGGACATTCAACAGGTGTGGGTGGCGGGCGGTACCTCCCGGCTAGTCAGTCGGTCACTCTGAGTCGCCTTTGACGGTTCGTTTGTGTTTCTGAGGCTTCTCTGAGCCGTTTCATCGGTCTGCTCCGTTGACCGTGCGCTTTTATATCTGACGCGGTGATTTATCGGGAAAAGGCACGAGGACCGGGGGAACTGGTTTGTTCTCCCTTTCTCGTTCTCAACAAAACTGATCTAGGGATTCTCAGTGTCAATCAATAGACTTAATGTTGATCTTGGATGTTCTGTTTGTGGTTTCGAAACCAACAGCATTTGTAGCTCCCCCTTTATCTGTGTTAACAATCTATTGTTATTATTCTGACAGACATGCTGTCGAGTGTATTCTTTAACTGGATATGGAGACATGCCCTAAGATGCTTATCTGGCCTGGCTGTTTGCAATCTTATAGTCGACTTCTGTTGCTCTGCTCGTTTGTATGTATGACTGCTGATAAAATGTAAATGAGTTCCGTCCAGCGGGCGTGAATTGTCCTGTGCGTGTTTTACATCTTAGACACGCGCCTCTGTCCACTTGTCCCAAGCGTGACAACTCCACTCGCCCGACCCAGCCCGTGTATGTATCTCGACATGTGTCTGCTCCGTCCAGCCGCCCCGTTGTATTCACCACCCATCTGACACAGCTCCTGTGTCTGCGTGTCCACAGGCAGCTGGCAGAAGAGCTGCACCTGGAAAAGGAGGAGCGGGTGCGTCTTCTGCAGATGGAAGCTGAGTACCGCCAAGAAATGACGCAACTCAAGGCGGACAACGAGCGCCAGCAGAAGCTCATCAGCCAGAACCTGGGCAGCGCGCACACCGGCCAGAACGAGGCCATTATGCAGCACGAGATCACCCGGCTCACGGCTGAGAACCTGGTCAGTGATATTGTATTGCATTGTATTGTATTGTATATTTAAGAGCGATCCACCTTTCAAATTGCGTGGCGATTACTGATCATACTCAGGGGAACTCACGAGTGCGACCCACTGAGACTCGCATAACTCTGCTGGATAGGCAGGCTGATCATCGACACCGAAAAGCATTATAATGAGTTTGATACCTCATTATAGAGCGCTGTACGAATACAGAGCTCTAGCCGCTCTGCATTCGTTAGCTCGGATTTTAGCGCTACTCTGAGTTGGGATGGGTACAGCGTCGCGCCGACCGTGACGTGAGGGCATCCCGCCCGGCCCCGGTGACGACCCCCACCCTCCTGCACGGTAGCACGCTACATTCACTCCCCGCACCCGGCGTCAACCGACCCTGACAGGCAGACCCGTAGTCCCAGCTGACAATGATATGCTGATGGATAAATGTAGCCAGTTTTGCTCTTGTGGCGAGCGGGATGATAGTCGACGTGTGAAATTGTTTGTTTCAATGAGTGGTGTCAAATTCTCCTCGTGTTTGGTGTCTAATTCTTCTCGTGTTATATTTTATCATGGCCAGCTTAGGGTGCATTCATTGTTCATGCCTGTGGTATGCTATCGCGACGGCTTTCAACTCAACAACTCACTTGATAGTGTGGTGGTTTACTGAGGGGCTGACACGATATACTCATCGTAAAGCACTCTAACAGTTTTCAACCTCGGCACGTCGTTGCATAAATAGAGGCGGATATTGTTGCAAAATGTGATCACTTACAGCGTGCACAATGCACCTAGATATTTTATTAAATTCATATGCCATTCGTGTGCCACCCAAGCTCACAAATGTCTACGACACCCGAGTCGTGCTTTCGCCCTTGGAAGCTCTCAGTATGCTTATTAGCGGTAGCCAGGCCTCACTCCTGTATAAAGATGCGTGACAAACCATTTATCAAATTCCACGTATCAAATGTCTCCTATCCTTCAGCAATCAGCGTTGTCTCCCACACCTTACTACCGTCGCCCCACGGTACCAGTCTCTAATGACTCCGGCTCCTTAGATCCTACCCTCCCGTCCTCAGACGCCCTGTCAGCCTGTCGGTCTACCGAGACACGCATCCGGTCGGGTCACGGACCGCGTGCCTGCCTTGGGGATGGGTTAGGACGGTTACGGGCGTGGCCGGGTCGCCCGAAGGCTGCCTTAGAATTCTGAGTTAGTCCTGAGCAGGTTCAGGTGGTGGGTGGGCTGCCGTCGAGGACTGGTTTGTTTCTGGCTGTGTGTGCGGGATTGGCCACTGACTATTGGGGCTAGCAGAGGTGGATAGTAATCGTAGATCATACTGACGTGTTTTTCTATTTTCTTTTCAGGATCTACGCGAGAAGATTGACAACCTCGCTGAACAGGTGAAAAAGTACAAGAAGCAGCTGAAACTGTATGCCAAGAAACTCAAGGACATGGGAGGTAGGTCCCGACTGATCAAGCAGCGGGTGCCCAAACACTCAGTAATTATCACCACATTTAGTCAGGGCTACACTTCCCTTGCAGAGTTAGAGAAGCCTTTTTACAAACCTCCTCCATTATGTAGTTAAACAGACGTTATTTTCTTCGGAGATCAGTGATATTATTAAATTCAAAGTACTCATCATTATAAAAAAGTCTGTTTTTTGTATCTTCTACCTTCACTCAAAGATGTTTTGCCCCTCCAGCACGTTTTTTTGGGTATAGTTTTCAAATCTTGACCGCATGGCCCACCACTCATTGCAAGAGTTTGTTGCTTGTGTTGAAGCTCGCCTTCGCTGCGCAGATAAAGTCGGAAAAGAAACCTTTAAGCTAGAGTATCGCTTGTATTATCGTTACCACGGTTTATTGGTACTGACTACCGACCTATACACAAGGACGTTTTGCTGTTCATAGGTACTTGCATTGTGCGAAGCGCTCTTGCTAAGAACATAAAGAAAAGTTTAAAGCTTGCACTTCCTTTCCATTGGGTAAAAGAAGCTAAATGTGTTTTATGTTCTGCCATATTTTTTCAAATGCTTTATGTTTTGCTTTATTTACGTTGCAATAACTTTTACACCGACGAATAACAAAATTGTCTTAGCCCACGCCCGCTTGGTGGTCCCCAGGCAGATTTGCTTCATCTTACAGTTTTCCTATCTGCCTCACGCGATCATCCCGAAAAGTAAAAAAGATGCGAAGACGCGGGCAAGAATCGATAGCTCTCAACAATTACTTTCAGCAGTATACGTATATAGTATATACCGCATTTTGCTGAGGTCAATGGTGAAGGCCACTGAAGGTCATAAATTAAAAAAAAAACTCCCGAGCTCAACATGTTTGGACAAATCATGACCAAACCTTGTCAACCGATTGAACTACAGCGCCGTCGAAACATTTTTAGTTCTAGCAGCTATTAGGTATTGTCGAAAGCTGCTGGTGATCTTTATCATCTGATATGACTTTTTGACCACTGGCAATCACCAACGCCTTAGGGCTTATATTATGATACACAACTGCAGGTAATAACAACAATAACACCATTTTTCGTATTATATTGCGCTGAAAGCACGACGGAGTTGAGCTGTCCCACCACCGTCGGTGTATCTCCGCGCCTTCAACACTTTTCTTTCTGGTATCCAAGGAAGTAAGTTCGTTATTCTGGCGATATTCGTTGGTTGTGCTCCTTCTTCACCGCCTTATTTCAGTCACCTAACCCACATTTCTTTTGCTTTGAAACGTTGAAAGAAAACGTTACGATCATTTTGTCTTGTCTGAGACCAAGGCCATTGCCCTTCTGTTGTTTGAAAACATAATGAAATTAGAAAGGGATAATTTTGCCAGAATGAAAATATGATGACACGTTTTATGCAAATGCATTTCACTTGACAAAGAACATTGCATTTTGATTAACGAGATAGGCCAAGGGGACAGACGTTCGATCTTGCGTTCGAGATAAAAATTGACTTTGCAGCGGTGTTGATTTAATTAGATGTTCGCTGGAGCACGTGATTAGAGAGTTTACCGTCTTTGAGTGAAGGTAGAAGATACGAAAAACAGACTATAGCAACATAGATCCACCTACACTACTGTTAACGCCAGACCTCTTGAGACCCTAATTTTTCGCGATTATTTTTAAATGCATGGAAGAATTTCAACCAAGCTCAGGACATGGCCGTTTCAAGACCTGCCGAAACTTTTACAATTTAGATATTTTGTCGCCATTTCAATATTTCAGGCACTTCTCATTGACTCGTAATGTTAAATTTCGAGCAAGATTTTCACCCGGCGTGTAGAGGCTATCACCAGTCAGTCTGTGATACGTTATGACGTCACAGCTAAGCCCCGCCTCTGTGGTCTTGGCCTGCGGCGGTTTCGGGCCGGCGCGCGGTCACTCGCGCTGTGGCGGGGAGCGGGGACGGTCGAGCTGTGCCGAAAGCCGGCGGAGTTGTGCGTAACGTCTTGTCTGACAGTGCCCAAAGAGCGGCATGATGACTGAGGAGCCATAAATGCTCAATGCGCATTGCTTGTATGTACAATGCTGATATGTTCGCTGATATGTTTTATTTTTTATAAGCTGCAAATGACGGGCAGATGGCATATAACTGACATAAGGTTAGGAAATATTCACCTGTATTTAAAGCCTATGGCGTTGCAGATAATGCGATAATGGGATGTCGGATGTCATCAAGTAGCTCCTGATTTGTACATCGCTATGCAGCCATCGACTAGCGCAATAATTAGCTAATTGCCTTCGCTTCACATCATAAGGCTCGCTCGTATTTCACCAAACAGATATCCTACATCGAAGATCGTATTTGTTAGCAATCGTTAACGTTTTTTCGAAGCATGTGTGAGTAGTAGATTGAGGAGTGATGGTCCTCTTGGTCCCATATACCTACCTACAAGAGTCAACAAGAGCCTAACATTTACTTGACGGTCTGCTGCAATTGATTCATAGCACGTGAAACATCAGCGAAATTCATAGTCCTTTACAGATGGCAGGGTTGTCGTTTGTACAGAGGTCGCTGATGGGCACGGGTCAATGCCGCAGTCGTGGGCGGAGCCTAATGTCATATGACGTATGAAAGCCTCTATCCAGGATGGAAAAACAGTTAACATTACGAGTCAATGACAAGTGCCGCAAATATTTAAGTGACAACAAAATGTATTTGAAGAAAAAGTTTCGGCAGGTCTTGAAACAGCTATTTCCTAAATATGGTTGAAATTATTCCACGCATTTTAAAATGATCGCGAAAAATTAGGGTCTCAAGGCGTCTGGCGTTAACAGTAGCTGGTGTGTAGTGTAAATGGTACGCCCCGGTGTTACACCCGTCATGCCCTGATAACCCCGTCGCTGAGCTGTTAGTTCCTCTCCAGCCAGCCAGCAGAAGCGCCGATCAGGCTATTACGGTAAGGCAGAGTCGCCCCAGGCTCGTCCCGATACCGCACAGCTTCGCACGCAGCCCGACATGACTGCATGCTTTTTAGTTTGGGCTGCTTCGGTCTACCCGAGATCATTGTTGGTGGCGATCGGCGTCGGGGGTCTCTTCATAAATATGCTTGACAAGAATGACATCCAAAATGTAGCAATCAGTTAGAATGGAGATCTCGCTCAAAATCTTCAGAATTAAGAATTATGAGTTTACTTAACTGGGACTTCTCGATATTCTGAAGATCATTTTTAGGCCTTAGAAGTTCTTCATACTAATTGAGTTTGGCGGTGCGTCTGTCACCTGAGGTGAACTCCGTTTACGATCGATATATACTGCGATTGGACGACTGAATGAACCGCCCTTTTTCCTCCTTCGCTTGGCGAACTCCGACGCGAGACTTAGTACAACCATGGATGACATATCATCCATGGTACAACTCTCTAAGCCAATGTGCTACAGTTGATGATGTGATGCTCATCGCTGCGTAGAAAATCACCTAACAACGCTTGGGTTCACTGGATGGTCCCAGGGTCCGTGAAGATCCAGGCTGCTGCAATCGTTCATTAGCCTTTCTGAGTAAATGTCGCGAGTAGGTTCTGGTTTCTTATGAATGTCGGAACCTTTGGTGGGGCGTGACGTCTTGCGGTGATCTAATCGGGTTTAATTTCCGACTTGTGACATTTCAGACCTGACTTGAAGGTCTTCGACATTCATCCGGAGTACGAACATGGAGTTTTGCAAAGTTACGAACGATCAGTTACGTTCATTTCATTCGACTTTGGAAGCTTTGGGTTCTGCCTTGATTCCATTGTTGCCTTGGCTCTTCACCCAATGGAATGGAAGAGCAATTTTTAACCTTCAGTATTGTGCGCATTTATTATTTTAAGTTTGCCTTCCGCTGCAGTAAACTACCAACCACCTTGACACGTCGCAGTTGCGTCTGTCTCCGTCTCTCGTCGTGTGTCGGTCTCCATCCGGTCTGAGGCTTTGTTGTGTCCGCGGTCGTCTCGGTTCATCTATTTAGTATCTGTATCAGTCACCATTCGTTTCGACCTCCTTCGATCCCCATGTCTCGTCAGTCTGACACACCGCCCTTCATCCGGTGTATAGGCTCGTTAGCGTTCGTCGTGCCGGTCCCTTACCTTCCATCACCATGGACCGCGGAACGAGCGATGTGAAACTAATTGGAAGGTATCTCGAGACCGGAGACATGAAGACTAACGAAAGTCAACCGCGCGAAAGCAGCCTGGGCATGGCAGTGATATGAATTTGCAAATTTTCGATACTGACTAGTTGGTGGGGTAAAAGACTTCGTCGTCAAATTCGTCGCCCATGTTCGTGTTGTCTTATCAGTCTTTTTTTGTATTTTATAAAATGCATGCCTTTCTCCGCACCGGCATGCCGCCCAAAGCCCCACAGGCCACAGTGCCGCCCACCCCGTCCCGACCGTCCGACTCTCTGTGCCATTGTGGCCGGGGCGGCGCGTGACGCTGTGCTTTGGACCGGAGAGACGGACCGCAACGGCAGAGCACCGTCTCCCAGTGCTGGTCTCAGCAGCGAGGCTGGGTCATAGTTGTATCGTGTCTCAGCCGCAGGGTGGGCCATCCCAGTGCCGGGATGAATCAGTAGGCTGTTAGCGGGGCTGCAGCTGCCTGACTAGCGGGATAGTCAGCAGGTGCGGTGACTGGGCGCGGGTGCTGAGTTGAGGTGCAAACTCGGCGTCAAGGCACTATGCTAATCATTCGATTCAGTTGATTGACTTGCCGGACCTTTCGGGAACTAGGTTGTCCCACACTGGATTGCTGCAGCGCTCCATTGCGGTACCAGAGCGATGGGAGTTGGTGCATACCGTGTCCCAGGTGCATACCGCTGCTCCAACTGGTGATCGAATGGCACTGCGGTGGATCCGTTCAACTCGTCACGATCAATTGTCACGCGTCACGATCAATCCTGCACCCCGTCACGACTCGCTCAACTCGTCACGATCAATACTGGTGGGATCGATCGAGCGCCGCGTTACGGCCGGCCCGTCACGGCTGGTCCCCCCCCCCCTCTCCTTCCCGGCGGGGCGATCTGCTGGCCTCTGCGCCTGCCACCTGCCCGGAGCAGCAGCTCACACACGGTATCCCGCCTGCCACCTGGCACACCTGGCCTGACCCGGCCGACCGCACTGCCCGCCCGGCACGGCTGGGTCATAAAGCTGATATCCGTCTCCGGTTACTGTCTGGGGGGGATTCGGATCTCTCTCTCTCTCTCTCTCTCTCTCTCTCTCTCTCTCTCTCTCTCTCTCTCTCTCTCTCTCTCTCTCTCTCTCTCTCTCTCTCTCTCACACACACTCTCTCTCTCTCTCCCTCGCTCGCTCCCCTTTTCTTTATGTTTCCCTCTCCTTTTCTCTCTCGTCCTTCACTCCTGTTTCTGTCTCTGCCTTCTCTCCGCCCTTATTTCCCATCCACTCTGTCCATCTCCTCCCATCCTCTCTCCGTCTCCTCTCGCAGCGGGAGGATGGGGTAATTGCTGCGGTCGCCGCCGCTTCTGTAGGGGATTAGCTCCGGTAGATTGAAAAACAGGCTGCTCTCGGCCCATGGCAGTGGCGACGGCCGGTGCTGGCCCGTTACAGTAATTGATGTGCGTGTTATTGGCGACATTCAATGGACGGAGTGCCCCGGGTACCGCTCGCTGGGCGGCGAAGTGTCAAACGGAGACGGACGAACGGGCGGGGGCGGAAGCGAGGGCTTTGAATGTTCTGACCTGGCTTGTCGCGGAATCTTGAATGGCCAGGGAGATTTGGGAGAAGTCAGATGAAGGATTGACGGGCAGGTCAATGCATTGTAGATAGAAGAAAAATCAAGCTGTACAGTGAAGGGCTAATCGTTCTTGCGACATCTTTTGATAAAAGTTGCTGCATCTTCTTGTGTCTTTGTGTGGCATCTTTTATATCTATTGATAGCCACCTGACTTTGAGACTGTTATGTTATCTCCCCACTGTTCGGTGTAGGTGTGGACGGCTGACTCACGAACACTTGTCAACACCCTCCGATCCTTACACCGCGCCCCGTGTCGTGTCGACGTCAGCTACACTGCTCTGGAGTAGGTACAGCACTCGTGGCAGCTCTGATTCTCATGCAAATGGCCGCCGGGCTGGACCGGTGTCGGCCGCTGGGGCACTTCCCGTCCGGGCCCTTTATGATGGTAATGACGGCGACCCCAGTGACCTGGGCGGGCGGAGCTCGGGTCGGGCGGTGTTAGTGTTCTGTGTCGGCCGGTCGGTGCAGTCTCCGATCGCCCGCGGAGCCAGCCGAGCGAGCCGTGCCGCCGCTCGACGGAACAGGCCGAGCGCCTGGACTGTGTAAACTGGAGCGGTCGGTAGTGAGGAGTCTGGAAGCAGCGGGAGCTTCTGAGAACTGTGCGGTGGTGGAACGGGCTGGCCAGTCCCCAGGGGACGGCAATGTGTCTTTGGAGTGCGGAGACGGGGCTGGAAGATAGATCTGCTGAGCTGTGATTGGCAAGTGCTGGTGCGTGTGATGAGCGTCAACTGCTCATGCTTGCTGGGTGACTGATCAGACTGGCGACAAGTGTCGTGACAAAGAAGTCTCCCTGTGTTCCTGCGAGAGACTCGGAAGATGTCGTCAGTCTGTTTATTGGCGCCTCTTTGATGCAGACTCGCCAGAGATTCTAGGACATACCAGCCCATTGCCAACGTTTGCCGTCTTCTTCAGACCTTGAAGAGGACCGTTTGAAATATCTGTTTATAGCGCCGTTCAAGGATTCATTTCCGGGTGAGTATGTCATCTACATATAGCAGTACCGCAATTCCAGCGTGAGGCTATGCTTAGATAGGACGAAGCATACGGTCCGGAGGTTGCAGATGATGCAACTCTGTCCTTGGCGTTGTTTTGTCGTGACTCGTGATGCCCAGATCCTATCCAGCTTCTGTTTGCACCACGCAGGTTATCGGCGTCGTGAGTAGGTTCCTAAGCGTAACGGCTGACAGGATAGAGACAAAAACTTGACCGGTGTCGTCCCTGGCGACAACCCGTCATAGCCACCGGCACCAGCGTTCGCGCAGTTATATCGAGGGGCCAGAAACAACCGACTCGTCGACGCTTCGTCCGTTGCTGCATTCCCTAGTGTGAACCTTGATAGTTTGGTCCTAGTAGTGTCTGGGTTTTTCGTATTGTGGGATGAGGGCTCAGCATTATTATCGTCCGATGCCATTTTGTTTCAATGTTTAGATGATGATTTTGTTCTGCTTTCGGAGACTGCTCTCCATTGTCGTGCATCATGCTTTTTTTGTTGAGGGTAACGCTTGTTTTGAATGTCTCCGCTCCTCCTGTATGTTCACCTGTGTTCTGATCTACGTTACCCCGTCCCGTGCCACCTGTGCGTTCTGAGTCATCTGACCTTGACTCGACGACGCGATCGGCGACCGATCTGACGTCTGAACACTTGGACATGCTGTTACCAGTCACGTGATCGCTCTGACTTCTGAGACCCCGTTGGCCGGGCTCTGTCACCCTTTGTTGCCAGTCACGTGACCGGCCTGGGACGCTCGGTGGCCCTTGTCGCCAGGGGAACTGTACCGAGTGATGTGCTACGTTTCTGCGGAAGCTCATCCATGTACAGGTGGCACTGTTGTCCCCCGGGCTCGGCTACTGAAGTCTTCCGTATTGGGCTATGTGGAATGGTCAGTTCGGTCGTCGTTAGGGCTTGCGAAGGTTCGGCGTGTCGTCTTAGGCTAGTCTTACCAGTGCATTGGTCCTACAAGTGTTGTTAGTGTGGTGTGGAATCTTGCTTTTCAGCATTTACTTTGGCGTGAGTATATTTTCGTCTGCTTTGTCTGAGAAGCGGATCACGGCTGACTTAGCTACCGTTTCCCTCCTATTGAATGGATGCAGCCGTAGAAGGCAGTCCTAGATGTTATCGGCTCAGTTTGCCGCCGTTTATTAGTTGTTCCGCTCATTGAGTAACTATGAGGTAGCTTACGTACTATGAAGCGACGACCACGAACAGCGAGAAATCAGTACCCCGTACCCTATATGTACGATATCCCGTTGAAGTGGCGTCATTTCTGCGTATTTCGCCGACGGGATGTTGAGATAACATCGTGGGCAGTAAGAGCGTCTGCGATCGGTCGGTGTCATTCTTACGTGCCGATTTCATTGTCTACTTGACGTTATAGTGACTGGCTCCGTGCTTGCCAATTCAGGAACGTATTGTTCGGAATAGATGCTTTTGCCTGATCGTGGTCGAGGGCTTAGGCCGTGGTAATTGATAATGAAGGTCGATGGCGGCTTGATTTATGGTTTCCTGCTTTCCCGTCCGTTTTGTTTTTGCGCAATGAGGTATTGAGAGTCCGAGGACATCCTCAGAATTGAGAAGAGGCGCGACTCCATCTACGAGATCTGTGTTCAAGACTGCTCGTATCGCTGGCAATGTCCAAAAGATCTCCTCTTGGCTGCTCTGTTGGTATCCGGATTTGGCATCGGCTGGGTACGGATTGGCCGGTCTGACCCGGTTTTCGTAGCCGGCGAGGGCGGCCTGCCAGAGGCCCTGACCCCGTCATTAGAGTCGGCCATTGCCGTTTTTGTGGGTGGCCATCTTCCCATCTTCCACGCGCATAACGCGCCGGGCAGAACGGGAGATAAGAGACAGGAAGAGAGACAGGGAGGCACGAGAGGCGAAGAGACACATTCATGTAGACTAAAACAAACAGCGCTGTAAGGATCACGCACTGTCCATCGTTAGCGTGCGTACCGCCTTCATCATCACACGCTCGGCCTGTGCGTGTTTGACTGTTATATCGGCCCGGGCCTCCGGTCGCGTGCAGATCCAACGCTGTCCAATGATGGCATACAGAGACAGTGTCACTTTGGCGGTGGTATACGATGGAACTCCTCGTCGCCACTAGTCGATGGCATGTATCTGTCTAACAGTTATGAAGCTGGATTGAGTCTGTTGCCTGCCTGTTTTCCGACTATCTGTGTCACAGAAGCTGAAAGCCATACAAGTCGGTTCCGTGCATCCCATGTCCCCACTCCTTATGGCCTCTCCATCCACTCTGTTATTCCCGGCATCTTCAGCGTTACCCTGGTTAATCCTCTTTACCCCCTCCCCTCCCTTGTATCTTATCTATCCATCTTCTCTGACATACATACCGCCTTCCCTTCCCCATAACTAGCTACCGTCTTCCCCGACCCTGTCCATCCTGTTCTCCCATTGGAAGCCGACGGCGGCGTGCCGGGCGGGCGCTGAGCCGATATCCGGGACTCGTGGCTGGTCCTGATGATCGCGTGTCACAGGGGTGGGGGAGCGGGCCCGGCGCGGGGGAGGGAGGGGCGCGTGCCGCCCGACGCCGCCACCTGCCCGGCTGTCGGTGCCGTCGCCGCGCGGCTCGCCGGTGGTCGCCGCGGCGGGCACAGCACTATCGGGCTGCGTTTTATCGGCCGCCGGTCCGATAGTGGCCGCCGCAGGACGCGCATCGTGTCTGTTGGGCTGTTTGTGAGTGGAGGTGTGCACGGTGGCAGCTCTGGGAGCGGTGACTGAGAGAGACGTTGGAGAGACGTCACGGACTGGTGTGGTGTGTGGATCGTGAGGGAGAGGAACGGTGGACGAGAGTGGTCTCTGCAGTGGAACTAGCGGAGCAGAGGAACGGACGTTCTCTCCCAGTGTGAACTCCAAGATGTTCCCTCGTGGTGTATGGTGACGTGGCTCAGTTGGTCCGCGATCGTTATTTGTCTTCCGTTCGAGTGGTGCCATCTGAGTCGTGTTTGGTCTGAGCGAAGGACTATATCAAACTGCAGTCATGCTGGGATTTGACCGCGCCATGGCCGACCCGGAACTACTGGACGTGGTGGCAGAGTCTGAGCGTCACGCCGAGGACGGAGACGCCTCCTCCATCGGTGCGCTGGTCTCCTCGTGGCTCGGGCTGACCAGCAGCGAGCCGGCTGTGCTGCAGCTGGACGAGGAAGCCGCCGGGGAGGATTCGACTGCCGCGCAGCCTCGACGTCACGAGCTCTCTGACATCACCGAGCTGCCAGAGATCCCCGAACAGCCTGAGGAGGCTTCCACAGAGGCGGATGAGGACGGGACGCCGACTGGGGAGTCTGAAAAGGTAGCAGCGGCGACGGCAAAGGAGTCAACAGAGGCTAAGCCGACGACTCCGGGCGGCTCCACCACGGCGACGTCTCCGACGTTCCGTGAGCGACTGGCCAGTCTGTTCAGTCGACTGCAGTCGCCGTCGGCTGTCTCCCCGTCGGTGATCGAACTGCCGACCGGCGAGCGGCCGAGGTCATCCTCGGGCCCCGCCGCTGCCGATCGGCGAGCCTCGGCGGCCTCACGCCTCTCCTTAGACGAATCAGACGCTGCCATCCCTCCTCCAAGCTACACACTGGGCCGGCCGGACCCGATCCTGCTGAACCCGGGCCTGCTGCCGCTTGTGGAGAGTCCGCAGCTCTCCCAGCCATCGCCGGAGCGACTGGAGCGGCGCAGACGATCCGGCGTCACCGCGGCGCCCGTCCACGGCGCCCTGGAACTGCAGCAGCTCAAACACAGTCAGTACGGGCCGCGCCGCGCCAGCACACCCTTCTGGAAGGGGCGGGCGCGCGCGGACGATGTGGGCCGGTTCTGACGGCCGCTAAACGGTAAAGGTGCAGTGTGTCTGGGAGCGGGTGGGACTGTAGATTCCATGCGTGGTGGAGCCGCTGTGTGTCGTCTCTGGCCGAGAGTTGTCTCGGCTGGCTCCGAACTGTTGTTGGTTGTTCCTCGTTTCGTGTTTTGTGGTGTCTTGAGTGAGAGGTGACGTCGACGGTTTAATGAGATCTCCCTTCGGCTTGTGATGAACAACTGTGAACAACGCTGGCAGCGATAAAACGACCGATTTTAATATAATCTTCGCCAGGCATTGTCTTGTCTGAACGAGGAGGGTCCTTTGTGAGACGCGTCCTAGTGCCGTTCTTTCCTAATAATAATCCCGGCTATAATTACGAAATCGTCTGTCAAAAGGGACGCTCCTATCACTTCATATTCCCGCTCCTAACTGTGCATAATTCTATCCTGTTTTGCTGGTCGACCTTTCTCCACTATTCGTCGTGGACTTTTTTATCCTCTTACCATTGTATTCCGTCCCCTACTAATCCGCCCTTGTCTGTCCCCATGTTACTCTATCCCGCTAGGATCCCGTACTTTTCCACCCCGTCACTCCGTCCCGTTCTGTCCTCATACGACTACGTCCTGGCCTATACCGTCTCATCCAGCTGGGATTCTTCCACCTCCCCCCAGAGGTGTGTAAGTACGCCGAGCTGCCCATCGCTGGTCCGTTACGGGTGTCAGGACCTCTGACCTGACGTAGTCAGACCGACATTCATCCACCGCCCTCTGCCCTCCGCCCTCTGCCCTCCGCCCTCTGCCCTCCGCCCTCTGCTCTCCCCTGGTCGTTCGCCACCCACTGCCCGGCCCTGACATCCTGGGAATGCTGTCTTTGAGTCTGTTCAGCGAGGGTATCTTGAACGTTGACGGTCGAAATGAGCGCGTCTAATTGATAGACGGTTATCCGGAGAAAGGATGGGTTTTAACTTTCATTATGACTTGTGGTTTCAATGACTTCCGTTCTTTTCTTATCTATTCCGAGTTCAGAAATCTCTGCCTCATAAGTGCAAATATAAAGGCTGATCTTTCAGCATCAAGCGAAATCGCTTGTGGTCAAGGCGAGTCGACAGTTCCGTGCTCCGCCACATCACGGTGACGCCGACTGTCCGCCACGTGGCTGCTCAGACCGGGCGGTGTTATCTCAGAGCACTCCGATAACGCCCGGTGACGCCCGGCGACATTCCTCCTGGCACCTGCATTGTGGCCAACTGTTTGAATAGCTCACCACCAACCACTCGGGGCCGAGCCGCCACGGACAGACAATGCCGGCAATCGCGCCGACACCGGGACCGAATGGCCCACTTCCGGGCGGCGCTCCGCCTGTGATTGCCGGTCGGGTCAAGAGGCCGACGGACGAGTCCGCCGGACAATTCGTCCGTCAGGTGATGGGACGACCCATTCTGCCCGGACAGAGAGCTGTAATGGACAGCGGTGTTGTGGTAATGACACATTTATTTGCGAAATGGCATGAGGTCATTTGCCGTGGCTTTTATGCCGTTTTCTTTGAATGCAGACCTCGCAGGTGTTGCATAGCGTTTCTTGTTCTTTTTTGTTGCATTACTACCGTTACCATATTGTTTTTCTTTCGTTGTCGCTGTTCTTTATCGCGGTCGTTATGGTCCGGCTGCCTTTCTGAAAGTCATGGCTTACTCCCGCATATTTGATGTCATTTAGCCTTTATTTTTGGCTTCTGGTCGCCAAAGTGGATATGTTTGTGCCCATGAGTTACACCCACCCACTTCATGGCTGCATGGATTGGCAATTTTTTGGTTCTGTGGTTGGCCATTCTTATATGCACGTAACTATTACGTTCTGTTCATACTGATAAGTATTATAAAGTTATACGGCAACTGATCGACTTATTTCGAATTTATTATTGGTTTCCGTTTATTTTCACTCGCCGGTCATCTGTGTCCTATTTCTCTACCAGTTGTCCCATTAGCCGGTGTGATGTGTGTCACACCGGGTCCCGCCACAGGTGTTGGCCAGATGTATTAACTATGTGTTTGTCCTTACCCCTCCACCACACACGCTGCCGCCAGCGTCCACAGCTGCCGGTCATAGGTGGGGTTTCAGGGCTGGTGTATCATAATGTATCCGCCCTACACACGTCTGTGATGAGCTGGATAACTTCTGTCTGCCTGCCAAAGATGCCGCCATTCACTGCCATTGTCTTCTTGGTCATTCACTCTCGCTGTCAGATTCCTTTTGTTCATGTCTCGGTGCTGCGCACCTAAAGTGTTTCTGACCGGACCTGTCTATCGCCATGCACCAATGCTGTTCACTCTTGCTGGACTGTCCTGACCTTACCTGTGCCGCTTTGTGACCTCACCTGACCCTGTTCTGACCCCGTCTCCGCTCTGTCGCCAGGCGCCGAGCCGAGCGCCGAGCAGCTGGAGGGCGGCCCAGCGGACGGCAGCGGCATGCCTGCCATCAGACACAAGAGCGTCGAGTATGTGGGCATGTTCGAGTACAAAAAGGAGGACGAGGAGCTACTCATTCGCAGCCTCATATTCGGTGAGTAACAGTTAACAGTCACTCATCATCGCTGGTCATCCCTGGTGGTGGAATAATCCTCTAATTTCCACATCCGTTTTTACTGTTGGCCTTCAAGAAACCTAAAACACGTAAGCGTACGAAAGTCGACAGAGGACAGTGCTTCGTCTATCGGTTATTTCTCATCAGCTATCGCGCTGTTTCCAATAAAGCTGTTTTTGTTGGTCGTTTTTGCGCGGTCCGTATCAGTAAATCCCCTGATAGCATGTACGCCATGTTTGTGCGGTGTGGGTGGGATGTCGTATGGTATCGCCCCCGGTCACACAGTCCCTACCTGTCTCTGTGCTGTCCGTCGCGCCCGCTGGACGACGGTGACGTACTAACCCCAGCGGGACCGGACCGATACCATAACGGGCGCATTGCATCAGCCGGCGCATGTCATCTTGAATCGATACAGTAACGTCAAAATGTATTTTGCCCCTCTGCAATGACTTCTGCAGCGCCGGGGTCACGCGGTACTTGGCACGGGTATGCCAGCCACATTTGGTCCGATGCCTGCCTTGGAAGCGACGCTCGGCACTCGTTGCTCGGGACTGGTTTGCGGGCCACATTTGGTCTGGGTTCCTACCATAGATACATTCACTGTAGCTCGCTATTGACATTCATCATGTTTCCCATTATCATGGTATGCATACATCGGGGACCGATCCTTAACCTCAGCTATCTACCACAGTCCAAAAACGGCAGTGTTGCTTATTCTCAGTACCGTCGGCGATTTTTAAACGTCCCGCCCCTTTCCCCGCTCTCCGGCAGACCTGCGGCCAAAGACGGCGGCGGTGCTGCTGCCCGGCCTGCCAGCCTACATCCTCTTCATGTGTATCCGGCACACGGACCTGGTTAACGACGACGAGAAGGTTCGCCGCCTGCTGACTGCCGCCATCAACGGCGTCAAGCGGGTGGTCAAGAAGCGTCGCGATGACGTGGAGACGCTCATCATGTGGCTGGCCAACGTGTGCCGCCTACTGCACAACCTCAAACAGTACAGCGGCGACAAGGTGAGGGCTGCATCGAAGAGCTTGGGATGAGAGCTGTTTTAGAGGGGAGCTGAGCCGATACGTGTGCTGTAAGCCTCACGGCTGCGGGGCTAGCAGATGTTTGGTGTGCCAGTGGTTGTTTATAAGTCTGTAGAGTGTGATGGGTCAACTCATAAAGGAAGAAAGGAAAATGTGTTTCTTCGATGCTTGAAAGATGTGATGAGTTCAATTTATTGAATCATGATTTGTTTGATAGATCATAATGATGCTAAGAGCTGCTGACCCGTTGATAAGTCCCTCCGTCTCTACCGTCCCCCTGTAATTTTCTTCCGTTCCTGACCGCCGTCGCTGGCCCTCCCGTCCCTCCGTGCCGTCCCTCCGTGTCTGACCTCTGACCCTCGATGTTGTCAGGCGTTCCAGTCTGAGAACACAGAAAAGCAGAACGAACAGTGTCTGAAGAGTTTCGACCTGTCCGAGTATCGCCAGGTGCTCTCCGACGTCGCCATGTGGATATATCAGGTGAGCTGTGTGGATCAGATAGAAAGAGGATTGTATGGGTCAGAAATACTAGCTGGGACTTATCGGTTATATAAACAATATGGCTATTATGGGTCAAATATACAAGATATGCTGTATGGGTTAGATATGCCAGGGTGGCTGCATGGATCAAATACATGGTGAGGTCAGATGTTGGGTTGGGTGAAACGCCATGCAAAACAGACAATGGAATTGCAATCACCCATTAGTCCCAGGACAGCGCCGTTGCCATGCCTGACTCTTCCGTCAAAAGCTGCAGTCGCTGACACCGTGCAAAGGACTTGTGACACACTGCCACATTGCGCACACCCAGGAGCTGTGCAGTGTGCACGTTTGGGTAGGAACTTTAAAACTGTCCATCAGCTATCCCTTCTTCTCTTTATGTGTTTCGGAACAAAACCGACTAGAAGATTTTGCCATCAAAGATGCCTTCGACTGTCGAGGCAAAGAAACTCGCGTCGTCTGAAAATCAATCAGTGTTGATCGTTGCCCATGTTTGTGGCTGTGTTTCAGCTTGCTGCTGTGCTCCAGATGGCAGTTGTACACGGTGTTTTTACCTATAAAGGTTTCAAAAATGTATTGATGAGCTTGTTTCTGGATTCATCAGGCGAAAGGGCCTCAGACTCTTCAGGATCGACGGCAGGATGTGACGTATACCATCTCCTAAAGCGTAATCGAATATTGAGCTTTTTTATTTTTTGTTCTAGTGTAAAGACCATTCTGCCTAGGAACTTGTAATTTTACCACATAAAATGTCAAAACATTGCCACTAATCTGGAAAATTTGAATGATGTAGGCCTTATGGTTACGAAACGGGAGATGTTCAAAACCGTGACACTTTTTTGAGACACCCTGTACCAGGTGAGCTGGGTGACCCGACCCTGACTCAGCGGTTCCCTGTGTCGTGTATCAGTATCCGCTGTGTCTGTTTGCAATGGCGATGCCCTTGCCCCAACGATCCGACGAGCTCATGTTGCCGTGATCGCCCGCTGTTGGCTGGCCGAGCTGATAATGACGCGGAAGGTCACGGTGACATCAGTTTGTTTGCTGTGTGCCCGTCATCACCGGGGAGGTGCGATATTGGCACCGTCCGCATCATAGGTTGGGGCTGGTCTGGGCTCTTGATATCAGAACTTAGTACCCCAGGTAGGTGAACGAAAAACGGAAAGAATATGCCTAGCCGGTGGTGGTAGTGTACCTGACCACTCCCCATCTGGCCCTTCTCCTCCCCTGTTCCTCAGCTGGTGATAAAGCAGCTGGAGGTCGAGCCTGTCCAGCCAGTGGGACCTTCTTTCGCCTCCCCGTCTGACCTCTCCCCTCTCTCTGTTCCACAGCTGGTGATAAAGCAGCTGGAGGAGCGCGTCCAGTCAGTGGGCCTTTCTGCCCCTCCCCGTCTGACATCCTCTCCCTCTCTCCGTCCCCCCAGCTGGTGATAAAGCAGCTGGAGGAGCGCGTCCAGCCGGTGGTCGTCCCGGCCGTGCTGGAACATGAGGCGATTGCCGGCCTCACTGGCCGACCGGCCGGTATCCGCGGCCGGGCCGGCTCCTCCGCGCGTCAGCTGGAGTCGCCCGTGAGCAGCGAGGCGGCGCTGGACGCCCTCCACAGCAGTCTGAAGAAGATCCACCGCACCCTGGGCGAGCTCGGAGTGGACCCCGAGATCACCGCGCAGATCTTCAAACAGGTGCGAGACGGTGATGGGTGACTTGGATGGGAGGAGTGGTTGGGTGGGGGACACCTAGTTGTTTCGGATGGTGTATTGTTTGTGACGTTAGAGTGACGGTTTATTTCAATGCATATTCTGTCTATATGCGGTACAACGCGAGTTTACTGCGTGAACTTTCTGTGTAGTTTTTATGTAGGTAATTCATCGGTATCCCAGCAAATTCCGATGGTGGAGTTATAATTGACGCTGTATATCATGTCAGGAGTGTTCGTGTCTGAAACATTGCTTGCGTGGCATTAACACTATAACACTCACACGTCACACTCTCAATTCTTTGTGCTTATGGTTAGACAGTTGTCGCACCGTCTATTGATCTATATTCCGTTGTATCGTTAGGAGTATTACATTCGTAATTCGCACTACTTATCAGAGTCATCAAGTCGTTTATTGATATTCATGTCGATGTGTCTTGTAAGCGCTTATAGAACATCAGCGTTGACGTTTGCGTTTGATCGCCGTTACCAATCACTGCTGTTCGACGATGTCTGACCGACGCTTGCCTTCCTCTGCACACAGCTATTCTACTCGATCTGCGCGCACTCTCTCAACAACCTGCTGTTGCGGAAGGAGCTGTGCCACTGGACCAAGGGCATGCAGATTCGCTACAACCTCTCCCATCTGGAGCAGTGGTGTCGCGACAACCGGCTACACGTAAGGAGATGAAAGGGTCGCTGGGAGGAACAGGAGGGGTCTGCTAGGAAAGGAGTTATGTCTCTTTGTAGCTGGGTGACGACAATTACCGAACTGGCTACATGTACGGGGAGAGGAGAGAGCGGAGTAGGACGCTGGGTCTTTGGGAGTTCTGGGCAAGGAGTAACGTCGCTTTATAGCTGTGTGTATTCCGCACAGATCAGTGAGGGGCGGGGGCAAGCTCCACATGCTCAGTGTTTCTTAGTTTTGGGACTGTCGTTCGATGAAGCCACCCTATCGGCCGTTTTACGTTGAAGTGTTATGTGACGCTGTGGTTTGTCTTCTAGGACCCGGAGACGGGTGTGATGGACACGCTGCAGCCCATCATCCAGGCGTCCCAGCTGCTGCAGGCGCGCAAAACCGAGGAGGACGTGGCCAGGGTCTGCGACATGTGCGACAAACTCACCACGCCGCAGGTTAGTATAACAAACTCACCACTCCTCAGGCTAGTGCGACAAACTCACCACTCCGCAGGTTTGAGGTTAGTGTGGCAAACTCACCACTCCTCAGGTAAGTGTAGCAAACTTTCCACTCTTCAGATCAGTACCGGAGTAGGCAAACTCTCACCACGCTTCAGGCTAGCATAACAATCTCACCACTTCTCAGGTCAGTACAACAAACTCACCACTCCTCAGGTTAGTGCGTTATGTGCGACAAACTCACCACTCCAGGCTATTCCAAGAAACTTTCTGAAGCTCGTGTTATTTTTTATCAATGCAGCCACAATGCATGGCTGGACGTAGCATACGATAGCTAAAATGCATAATACGATATAACCGAGTACGGCACAGCTGCTGCTCCTTCAGACCTTCAGAGTACGGCTTCTAGTGACGTGTGTGAATAGTTGTTTATTGATCCTTCTCAAAATATATGACTTTGTTGCGAGAAAACGAGAGAAAAAGAAAACGAAATCACCGCCTTGCTTAACGAAGCCTTGAAAAGGCATGGTGTATCTTACATGTTCTGTTGCGAGACGTATAGATTAAGACGGTACAGATTGCTACAGTGTTTCACCCTACCTGACGTGTCGTCTGCTACTCACCCACAGATCATCAAGATCCTGAACCTGTACACGCCGGACGAGTACGAGGAGCGGGTACCGATCAGCTTCATCAGGAAGGTGCAGGAGCACCTGCAGCAGCACCGCGACCCGGAGACGGACGGATCGGTAAGTTTGGGAAGGCAGAGTAGGGGGTGGAGCAGGAGAGAAGGGATCGGTCAAACCATGGGGAGGCAGAGGAGGGGAGGCAGGGATTTGTGAGTCCGGGAGCACCTGCAGCAACACCGCGACCCGGAGACGGACGGATCGGTTAGTCCGGGAGGGAGAGAGAGGGAGGGATGTATCAGTCCAGAAGGGAGGGAAGAGGACGAGAGACGTAGCGGAGGGATTGGTCAGTCTGGGAGGGATGGAGAGTAGGGGGCGACTATCAGTCCAGGGAGGAGGGTAGGGAAGGACCGGTTGGTTTAAGAGAGGTGGGCAGGGAGTGGTCAGTCAAGAAGGAGAGGCATGAGTGGACGGATTATTTAGCAACGCTGTGATCCGATATACCCGAACCGTCCCCGCCTGCATTCGACCATCTTCCCAGCTGACCCCGACTTCCTCCTTCCCCGTCAGGCGCGGCTGCTGATGGACTCCAAGTTCGCGTTCCCGGTGCGGTTCCCGTTCAACCCCTCCAACATTCGACTGGAGGACATCGAGATACCAGACATTCTCAACCTGCCCATGCTGAAGAAGTTGTGAGTGACTCGTGTGTGAGTGTGGGTCGGTCGGCCAGAGCGACTGTTTACAGACTCGGCAGCTTGTCACGGGACTGCGGCAATGGCAGCAACTGCTGGGTAGCTTCGTTTGAGACGCAACATTCCGTGCTCGGTCATATCATAGGTGGCGCGTGCGGTGCCGGACGGGCGTTTTACACCGTGCCGACAGTGTCCTTGTTTTGTAGCCGAGGAGGGCTAGCGGAAGCGGGGGAAATTTGCGGATGTTTGAGACCAAACAGGCCAATGATCCGGGTAGGCAACTATTTATACCTATTTATGTTCCTTGTTATCGACAGCTTTATCATCGTTTGTTGATTTTGCGCTGGAAATCAGGTGATTATGATCAGTGTGCATAGCTGCGCGGGTGTATCTGGAGAATCGTGTCTGACGTTACACTGGGCGTGTCTGCCAACCGACCGTGGGATCTCGGAGCTTACGCTAGTGTCTCGTTCCGCGAGACTCGCCGTCTGGATTCCTGGACTGTCAGACCGACTGGAGGGGTCACATGTTCCGCCTCCCGACCCAGCGAGGTTTCAGTTTACCGGCGACGCAGAACTCATGGCCCAGCGTTCGCTGCCAGGTCCGTTTTACCCCTTGTGTCTGTCTGTGCGGCGCCCCGCGGCGTTCAATGAGACATTCCCCTCAGATGTGATAGCTGCCGCAGGCGCGGAGGCGGTAACACGGTCTACTTAGTGCGTCTACTTACGGAGGGCGCCGGCCGTCGAGTCGGGTGTTCTGCAGCTCGGCGAGTGGCAAGGTGTCAGATTATTGTGCGATGCGCTGTAGTCGCAATATACATGTGCTATGCGGAACAGTAGAACGTGTGTTTGGTGGAGCGAGAGAAGTGAAGCATTGCAGCGTTAACCTGAGCAATGAGCATCCACCTGCAAGCTTGAATAAATGTCGCGCTTCAGTCATATAGCGACCGAATCCTAACACGTCACGACTGTGCTGTCCTTGACGGACCTTGTCTGAGAGTCACGCCATCGAAACAGACGCTCAGTCAGCAGACGCATGTTCGTAACAACTCGTGGCGTGGTATCTCAGTGCGAGAGCCTCGTGCACTTGAAGTGTCTGCCAACCTTGATAAACTCGCACAGCTACTTTTTCAGCGCGTATCCGGTGATCCGTTCTGGACTCGTGCTCATATGCCGATGTTTATTTGGATGGTGGTGGTTTATTTAAGAGTCGTTCAAAAGTCATCAAGTGATTTTTCACATACCGTTTTCACGTAGTGCATCAAGCAAAATGGGATGGAGTATGAACGTAAGTGATCTTCACACTAAACCTGTAGCCATTAATAGATGAAGCGCTAATGATCGATCTAAGTATATTTACACCAAATCATTCCACCGTAACAATTCGTAACGTCACCGTGACTCCGGTCCGCGCTGTGTCCTGTCCTCTGATTGGTCCTTGCCGTCCGCCCTGTACCAATCAGAGGCCAGAGGCCGCAGGGAGCACTTTTTGCCGGTGGTGCTCTTCATTCACGGTGTAGGGGCGTCTCTGAACCGCGTCTGGCAGTACTCCTCCTCTGGAACAAGCGGACATTAGATCAGTCGGCGAGAACAACGGCAGAGCCAGTCAGGTGAGGTCATCCGGGCAGAGCAAGTCTTTTTTAACTGAAGTAAAACTTGTCAGCGTATGCTATGCCGTATGGTAACACTAGCAAACTTACGGGGTTATTGATATTGGAACGATCAAAAGTATGCTTTAGTGTGTCATGAAAGCGGGGAAATTAAAACCAAGAGAGCGTCACTTCATTGTCCACTCACGTGGCGTATCGCCCCCTGGCACCGATCCCGTCCTTGGAAGTATCGGACACGGGAGAGGACGCGATGTAGCCTGTCCTCTACGGCGGCGGAAGGGGAGGGGTACTCTCCCCGTCTGGGGGCGTCGCTGGGGGTCGGCCAACTGACCTGTCTTGCAGCCGACGGTGTAGTAGTCGCCGACCAGTCCGGGTCGGCACAGACACCGGTAGCTGCCCAGAGTGTTCAGACAGTACACCCGCGGGCTGCGGCACTCGTTCGCTTGACGGCACTCGTCCACGTCTGCGGGCGGGGAGGGGGTGCGGTCAGGGAGGGGGAGGCGAGGGAGGGGCGGGCAGCGGCTACGGAGGGCTCAATCGTGTCCAGAAACAGATTGTTCTCATGAGTTAAGCTCGCAATGGTCTTGGGTGCTTGGATTCCGTTAATAGTTGACCTCGAAGAGCGAATGATCATTGTGGTTCAGGGGAGGGTATTGAAATACCTACTCACCTACGCAGCGGCGTCCGTTCCACCGCCAGCCGACGGGGCACCACGGCCGAGCCTGGCCGTAACCTGTGGAAGGGGAGGGTCAGAAGTGAGATCTCACAGCCGTGTCCAGTGGAGGGGAGGGGTCAGAGGTCACGGCCGTCGGCCGGGCCTGGCCGTAACCTTCAGGAGGGGAGCTGGTGAGAGGTTACGGCTGGGCCTGAACTGAATGCTTTCAGTGGGAGGGGATAGATGTTACATTAGGTCATACAGCAGGTCAGATGCCAGGTGAGCTGCCAGGTCAGAAGTTATCAGAGGTCAGCTCAGAGGTCACGTCATATCGAGTCAGGCCGAATGTCGGTAAAAGGTCAGTGCGGTGACGGTGACAGACTGTGCAGACGATGAAGGGTTTTTGAACTTTGAGGGACATCGATTGATGAGGCCGCAACCAAGGACGAGTCGGTCAGAGTGTGAACGGAGGGTCATCGTTAAATGATGAACGATGGTAAGAATCAATCACAGGGTTACCGGTTAACGCTAGCCCGAAGGGGGCAACAGAGCCCTCAGCCCCATTCCAGCCGGCAGTCCGCCCGCCCCTTTCCAGCCCCCAGCCCCGCTCCAGCCCGACGTCAGTCATCCCCGCTCGGCCCGTCAGCTACACCCCAGGCCCCAGCCCCCTGCCCGTCAGCCAGTACCTGGAGGTCGGAATCTGGGCAGCACCTGTCCGGTCTCCGTGAGGTCCACGGCCGCGGGCCCGTCTAGCAGGGCGCTCCAGCTGCGCGCCGCCAGCCGCTCCTTGGAGACGGCACCCTCGGCGACCGCGAGCAGGCACAGCACGACCGCAACCTGGCGACACCGCATTACGGGCATGCGTCGTTTGTAAACTGAACGGGGGTTACGATCACGGTTCCGTGACAGTATATAGTGCGGGCCCGGTACGATTTCCTGACAATACCCAGAACGACACACTCATTATTAGCAAAATTATATTGATATAGCGCACACTATCGGCAACGGGTTTTCGTTGGTTTGTTCGGCGTATTGCGTATGAGTAAAACACTCATCACATCTCATGGGCCGGAGCCCGAGATTATCCACTTACCAACCACCGCCTGATGATTCTTGCCATGATGCTACTTCAATTTTGGTGGACGGTCGAGCAGCGCCGTACCACGACCAGGATCTCCGGCGGCCGTCTGACCAACCGGCCGCAGTTTCGGCCCGCTCGTTATAGCTCGCGGGCAAATGACCGGTCAGAGGTCACGTTACGCCCCTCCCATGAAAACGAATCTTATGAAGTTTTTGGCTAATTTTCACTTAAATATTGCCGCAATCGGAGAAATATGGAAGCACAAATAAAGAAAGCGATAGTGGCGCAGGCGATACATTTCGCGTCTAGGGCTGGTTCACACACCATACATATAGATTGAAAACAGATTTAAAAATAAGTTTTCTTTGGTATTAAGACTTGTTAGGAAAAAAAAAATTGATTACAAAAAACTTAGTTCACACTAGGTTAAACAACATAGGAAAGAAGTTTAAGATAATTTTCCCAAAAAGTTGCATTTTTACACTGCAATTTCCTGTTTATAGAGTGTTTCTCGTGACTTATGTGAATTGTCTTTTAATTCACGATAATACATTTTTGGTTCCCTATCACTATTATTATTATTATTATTATTATTATTATTAATACAATTTAATTCCTTCCATACTGCCTGGACGACAGATTATCTGCAGGTAGGTTTGTATTTTTTAAATATGAGTTGTGTGTGCTTTCCGTGAACTGATTCAATCAATGATTCAATTCAATGGATTCCTAGCATGGCAGGCGAAGTTGGAAGCAGGCAAGGGATAAGACAATTTCAAATTGAAAAATTATCGAATCTACGTTAAGTTCTACACAATCTAGATTGCTTTTGGCTTTAATTTACGTCCAGATTTGCTGGCAATTTCCTTATATGAAAATTACCAACACTTAAAAGCATGTCTTCAAGATATAAATGAATGCAGAAGATCAGATGTGCACAGATCCCAGATGATAAAACATGATATTAATATTCTTCAAGCGTGGATTTATGTATTGTGAAAATCATTGCCTATGAAACCTATAAATAATCAATTATCCTTGCATTCCTTCAGAGTTGACAGGTCTTAGAAAATCCATCAAAATCCGGCTCAGAGGCCAGTTTTACCAACAGAAAAATAGCCGCCTGCTGGAATTTTTTTGCCTAAAGATCGCTTCACATATGGAGCATAGACTGTAAACCCCTATCCGCTTACATACCCATCACATTTACGTATGTGAAGCAGTCTTAAGGCAAAAATTCTGGCAGGCGGTTTTTTTCTGTTGGTAAAACTGGCCTCATATCTATGATCCAGGGGCAGGGATCATGATCTGAGCTGGATCTTGATGGATTTTCTCAGAATGGCAACTCTGAAAGAAGGCAACAATGTCAGTAGGCGGAACTATGGTCAAGCGTACCCATTTTCAGGAACGCATTTTCGTTCCCATGTTTGGGAACGATAAACCCAAATATGGGAACGCCATGTAGGCATTATTTAAAACAAGAAAAAGAACCGTTAAATGACGTCCAAAAAATATAAAACGATCGTGAACCGCCTGATATTTGTCTCAATATTGTTGGGAAAGAGTTTGATATTGTAAGGCCCATCGTAGTTTCAAATCGTTCCCCTATTTCTAAAGCAGTCCATCATCCGGGCCGCGAGCCCAAATTTGGGAACGCTCTCGTACACTGGCGCTGCAAGCGTTCCTTATTATGGGAACGGCGTACCCAAAATTGGGAACGATTTCACCGACGCCTTTCAGGGGCTCTTTTCATTAACAAGCATCACGTCCAACGCCGCAAATTATTGTTAACGTAACAATCATCAGATGACCTTTCCGGCAAGACCGTCGCATGTTTCGCCCGGTCTTCTGCGCTTTTATTCCCGTCGATCTCGCAGCGGGCACGCCCCCTCTGCAGGATTACGTAATTCACAACGCTCAGCGATGTTCAACAAAGTCTTCCATACCTATATCCAAGGCCATCTATAGAAGGTACAGTCACTCTCCCGCCGACCAATCAGAGACAGATCCTGAGTGACGTCACCCCTGATGCTCGATAGGGGTACTCCATTCCTTTACAACGTAAAAATGACTAACTTCATTTGAAGATTGTTGGTGACACTCTACACATATTGCTCAACCATTGATGTCATTGAAAAGTCTAACTAATTTTCTAGCGATAAAAAAGAGCAGCAATATGCTAAGAAATGGCCGGTTTTGAAGATATAGACGATTTAAAAACCCTCTGCAGTTGAAGAAAAGCAACGTAAAAACGCATCGAGCTTATATTTTTACTATGAATAAATCATTTTTCAGTAAGTTTTTAGATATGGTATCGATTTATTCAACAACTTTATTACAATATTTTTATTACTTGGAACTTTATTTCAAAATAATATTTTCAAAAATGGCAACTGTTGGCAAGTAGCTTTGAAGCGATTGTGGCGCGCCGCGCCATTATTGTCCTGAGGCCCCCATATGATGTCATCAAAAGTGGAGTGACATGGGCCTGCCTATATCCACCGTCCGCGCCGAGGGTGGAGACATGTCAAGCACCTGTCTGTTTATCACCGATAGTTGACGAGCACAAGGAAGTATCCAAAAATGGGAACGCTGAATATGTTACACCCTCAAAACATCTAGTCCCAATGAAAATCTAGTTTTTTCCTTTCTTGATGAGTGTAAGTGGCAAAAGGCCTGGTAGGATGGGCACGAGGAATGATCTAAATCAGCATAAAAATTATAAATAAGCCACACAGAGCGACCTATATAAGAGAAATTCCCCCAAAACGATCACGCTTAGAAACACGGAAGACAAAAACCACGCTCATGACGCTCCTTATAAAACAACTCTAAACAGCTAGCATCCAAATAAGATATGTCTTTCCGGGATGATAAAATACAGCTGAATAATTTTAAACCACTGAAACTGAGTTTACAACAGTAGTTCGGTAAAATCACTGACGTTCCATGCGGTCGTGCGCCCCGACACCAAATGTCAACAATATTACCCCGGGACTGTCCGCGTGTGCTTGCATATGTCAGCATCTGGTGTCGCTAGTATGAAACTTCATAACCAGGCGAAAATTATTATACTTGACCTCAAAATGTAAAACACACTTCATTTTCCTTAAAATTGCATATTAAATGTAGTATAACCCATGTTTTCACCATTCCGTCATTTCAAAAAATCATTAAAAATATCATTCGACGGTCAATTTCCTTGTTCCACGGTCAGATTAAAGATAATTTTATAGAGACTTAGTAGATACTTAAATTAGCGTGCACTTTTTTGAGACGTGATGCACTAATGAGTTTTAGTGGGCGAACGGCCGAAAAATTGCCTTCCGTTCTCATAAATGGGAACGCCCGTTCCCGGAGTTCCCAAAAATGGGAACGTTCCTATATTTGGGTACTCATGACCATAGTTCCACCTACTGATGTTGGTCATTTAGAGGGTTTAGGAGCAATGATTTCCACAATCCCATGCTTGAATACCATTTATGGTTATATTTTTGGGTTCGGTCATCTGAGATTCATGCACATTACTGAATGAATGCCATAGTTATTTGCATCTTGCTTAATACAAAAAATACAAAATGGTGGCTGCATCACTTACTGAGTGATGTCAGAAAATCACTGCATAATTATTCATTTTTCATGCTTCAGTTAGTGATGGGCATGACGTGTCTTATGTGCTTTTCATAGTTAAGTTATTGCTTCCTTCTTCTGAACACTGCTTGTAGCATCACTGAGCACCATTTCTGCTATCTTTCTCCTGTTCCGGCTGCCTTGGCTGTTCAGTGTGCGGTGTGTCGCTGCCCCGCATGAGTCCCTGCCTGTGTGCTCCGTGTCTGAGCGTGCTGTCTGTCTGTCTGTCTGTCCGCAGGCGATGCTGGCTCCTCTGGCGCGGCGGGCCGCCACCGACCTGACCTCGCTGACACGTTTCGTTACAGCCGCCTCCCGACGACCGTCACACTCCGTCCGACGCGCCGTCGCCACCACCGCCTCCGCAGCCATGGCCGACAAGTTCTCACTGCCCGAGCGCTACAAGGGCACCGAGAAAAACATCTGGTAGGTGCTATAACTAACTCAGCTATTTGATGGTACTCTCAAGTCTCACGCTACTCTTAGCGTGTGTACGTCTATCTTTATTAATATCAATGTGGCTTGGTGTTGTCTGTTTGTTTGCCTTTTCGTAAAGTAGTATCGTTACGACATACTCGTTCGTCCGCTTCTCGTCTAGTGTTAGGTACGATGTGTATATCGAGGAAATATGTCATGCTGAATTTATCCCATGTACGCTAGGGAAGAGTAGATTGATTTACCAAACCCGGCTGTCGTCACAATGAAGTTTATCGTACACTTCGTAACGAACTCGTCACATTGAAGTTTATCGTACACTTCTGTTGTCAGAGTTCAGCTTACCGTACCCGTTTATCGTCAGGGTGGAGTTCATCCAGCTGGCTCTGGAGCACAAGCCACTTAACCTGGGTCAGGGTTTTCCCGACTACGGGTGCCCCAAGCACGTGACTGAGGGCCTGGCTGAGGTGATGCACGATCCCAACCTGCTGCTCAACCAGTACACGCGCGGATACGTGAGTACGATAGACGACAATGGCAAGGGAAAGGATAACACGTTTAACTGCTCTTGAGCATAAGAAGAGCGTTTGACTATCGTTCCGTCAGTTAGGAGTTGTCATGTAGAGTGCTCCTAAATACATGAATGTACTACCGGGTGTTCATTAATGAATGGAATAAAGTAGGTAGGCACCAGAAAGATATATATTCATCTCACGTTATCAAATCACACAATGCATTTTCAGGAGGGCTTATCATCTATGACGACATCATCGCGATCACCGCTTGCCACTTGTGTCTCCTACAGGAAGTGCTCAAAGTAACACCTTCGCTCGGCCACGCACGGCTCTGCCCGGCGCTGTGTGTGCCGGACCATCTTCCTCAGCTGCTCCTTGCTAATGCTCTGGCGAAATCCTCCACGACCTTCTTCAGTTCTTTGATTGTTTCCGGCTCCGATTCCATCACGCGGTCCAAAGCTTGGGTCCAGAACGAGAAATCCAGGCAAGACAGGTCGGGACTGTATGCGGGCCCGTGCAGTTGACACTTCCGCGCGAGATCGTTGAACTTCGATCGAGGGAGGCCATGACAGAATTAGGATCTTCAATACCTTTCCAATGGACATTTTAAGCTCTTCGCACGCCTGCCGAGCATGAGCTGTGGCATTTTTCCGGAAGAAATCCTTGACCTGTTCCATTTCATCAGGGGTCATCGGCTGGCGCCCGGAGCGCACACATGGCCGTGTCGCTGCAACCATCCTAAATCTTTCCACCAAACGCTGAAAAGCATTCAGATGTGGCTGCTGGTTTTCTCGGAGAGAACTTAAGGCGGAAAGCCCGCCTAAACACGGTAAGACTTTCCAACCCGGCACACTTCTCCACAACCCAACCCTCTTGTTCCTAATTGAACGGCGAGTTTGTCTTGAAGTGCCGATTTGGGCTCTTCGCAACCAGAGCCATTCACAAGCGTTTGGATGACGCCGTGATTAAAGTTATCATGTATTAAAAAATGATAAAGCCTATGCTTCATATTTACAAGTCAAAAATTGCGCGTACGTGATTATTTGTTATCACGTGACGTAGCTACTTTATTCCATTCATTAATGAACACCCGGTAGTTACATGATTATAAGCCATTCAGCGCCTACATAGCTGGATTGAGTTACCCATAGGCGCATAGTGAATTTGCTGTCGATGCGCCCCTTACACCACCAAACAGTAAGTTAGCTCCGTCGTTAGCACTTGAAATGCGCGAATCGCTCGCTCATACCTACACTCAAGTTCGGCACAGCGACTCTGAGTGCTGCCTGGTATCGAGAGCACTCCAGCTGAGTATAAGAGTCCCTCGCCTCCCCACAGTCTCACTCCCGGCCGCTCCTCCGCTCCACAGGGCCACCCGCGGCTGGTGAACGCGCTGGCCAAGCTGTACAGCGGCCTGCTGGACCGAACCATCGACCCGCTCTCCGAGGTTCTTGTCTCTCAGGGCGCCTACGGGTGCCTCTATAACGCCATCCTGGGACACGTCAAACCCGGAGATGAGGTGAGGACCTGACGGGGCTTTGATTGATTAGCATTGATTATGATTTGATCCATGGTATGCCTTGCAGAACAGCAATCCGGTTGGTGAGCACCTTGACCTAGTTAGGTGCCTGCCGGGCACCTTCAAGGATAATGGGCGAGCAGTTGTTCATTGCGATTCGATTGAAGTGTTTAATTTGATCCATTGATATTTGTTAACGAATCGTGTCGCTTGTTTCGATCGGTCTATTGTGTGGTAACATATCTCATAAGCGTTGCTGTATTATACACGTTTTGACAATATCCGACCGTCCTACCGTATGACTGTCATAATCCCGAGTACCACCGTCTGACCTTCCCACTGTCGTACCCTCCCGCCGTCTTATCATCCATTCCCTCCATCGGACAGTCCCCCACCTGTTTCACCTCCTGACCGTGTAACCGCCCGGCCTATGCCTGATCGCCCTCCCGCTCCGTGGCAGGTGATCATCATCGAGCCGTTCTTCGACTGCTACCAGCCCATGGTGAAGATTGCCGGCGGTACGCCCGTGTTCGTACCGCTCCGACCGCGCCAGGACGCGCCGGCTCGCGCTGACGGAGCCCTCAGCTCTGCTGATTGGGTACTGGACCCGGCCGAACTCCGCGCTGCCTTCGGGCCGCGTACCAAGATGATCATCCTCAACACCCCTAACAACCCGCTCGGCAAGGTGTTCACCCGGCCCGAGCTGGAGCTGATCGCTGAGCTGTGTCAGAGTCACAACGCGCTCTGTCTCTCCGACGAGGTGTACGAATGGATGGTGTTCAAGCCTGCCGAGCATATCCGTATCGCCGGCCTGCCCGGGATGTGGGACAGGACCATCACAGTGGGCTCGGCCGGTAAAACGTTCAGCGTCACCGGCTGGAAGCTCGGCTGGGCGTACGGACCGGCGAAACTGATGCACAACCTGCAAGTGGTGCACCAGAACACGCTCTACACGTGCTCCACACCGCTACAGGTGGGTTCGGGTGGTTAAGTGGCTGTTGGAGCGGTGGGTAGTGGGGTGCCTAGAGGGTTCGGGCTGCCCCTGGCGAATTCATAGTGTAAACGGCAGAGGATAGGTTGGTCAGTCAAATGTCGAAACAGGGATTGAATCGAATAGTTACTTTATAAATAGGCAAGCTGATCAATTTCACTTTACAATCATGAGGCTTACCGTGAAAACTGGTTGTACTCTGAATTCTGATTGTACTCTGACGTCCCTTGGTCCTGACCATCCTCAGGAGGCTCTGGCGCGCTCGTTCGAGCACGAGATGTCGCTGATGGGCTCTCCGGAGTGCTACTTCACCTCGCTTGCCAATGACGAGCTGCGGCCCAAGCGTGACTACATGGCCCAGTTCCTGACCGACTGCGGCATGAAGCCAGTTATCCCCGAGGGAGGCTACTTCATGGTGGCCGACTGGACGTCGCTCGGTTAGTGCCCGTGGAGGGATAGTTTGTTTTAGCTAAGGCATGTGGGGTTGTCGCGTCTGTAACGTTATTGTCGGCTGGTAGGCCCTGGGATGTGACCTTGTCAGTAAGAAGAGATTAAGACCTTGGCGCATTCTCTCGTGGTAATTGTGTCCATTGGATAATTTATTGGGGAGCTAAGTCGGCTATATTAGCGAACATGTCTTATTTAGTGAAGTTCTAGCACGAGCTGTACGTCATTTGTCCGATGTAGCCTGTTTCAGTATCATGTCAGCTGTGATTTCATGCTGACCCATTATTTTTTCATCGTCATGCTCATATGGGCAATATGTTAATCACTGATGTGTTCCTCGTGCTCCGCAGATAAGAGCAAGATCGACCTGAGTCCGTACACGCCCGGTAAGCCGGACGACCACCGGTTCGTCTACTGGCTGGTGCACCACCACAAGCTGCAGGGCATCCCGCCGTCATCCTTCTACTCGGCCGAGCACAAGAAGCTGGCCGAACACTACATCCGCTTCTGCTTCATCAAGGTGGGTCCGCCAGCTACGGCTGATATCACGTCACGATGCGGGAGGGGGCTCAGTGTCGCGGCTCTTGCGGCTAGATAACATGTTTCAATTTTGCAACACCATCAGCTCAGTTCCCGGTAATTTTTATGCATCGTGTTCATATGGTAAATATTTTACCCTACAGTTCCATAGAAAAGGTCCGCCGTCCCATGCCGTCCGTCATGGCTTGTCGTTGGTGATAGATCCGAGTTTGGGCCTAGGGGATGACGTAACAAATCTCAATAATCCGTGCTTCCTTTGCAGGACGACAAAAACCTAGAGAAGGCAGAGTCTATCCTGAAAGAGCTGAAGAAATCGATGGAATAGTGAACCCTACTTATACGGCCTTGAGTGGACCCATCGCGGGATCGCAGGTACTGCCCAGGCTTAACGCTGCCTTCGTTAGGGAGCACCCTTGCCATACTGTCAGCCAACTGACTCGAATGAGTAGATTATGAAGATGGTTTGGTCCTCTAGAAGATGACGAACGCATATTATCCCTTCACCTCCGTTGATGATCTGCGCAACACATGATTGTCTGTGTTGTATTTCGTTCGTCGCCGCCTCTGGACCGAGAGACGAGCTCTTATGTTCTTTTCTGCCCCATAGTGAGGTAGAAACAGTGATGTTATGCCTACACTGGCCGAACAGTTCCATGAAGTGAAGCAACCAACCTGGCGGCACCGGAGCCAGGTTGGTTGCTGAATCGTTAGTCCAATGTTAACACATTGTTGAGTCCCTGGCTCTATAATTTGGGCTGGGTATGTTTTTGTTACGAAGTCGAGTCCCTGGAATTGTTTGCAAGCACTGGTTTCTGTGATGTTTTGTTTTTCGTTGTAACTTTCAAGAGAATGAAAAGTGTATTATTTTTCAACATCATCTGTAAACACGTAAAAGAATTATACGGGACTCAATACTGTCTCTTGTCAAGCGCAATGTTTATCACTAGGCATGTTGGCAGGGACAACTGTGATTTTGTGAGCAAGGAAGTAACGGATTTTAAGAATCGGTGGCTGTTCGTGGTAAAGAAAGCAGAATAAAATTCGCATGAAAGCTGGACGGTTTGATCACTCCTTACGGACAACCATGGCGTTGAGGCTTCTGGCGTTGACCGTTTCCTTGCCGAACGTTCCTCCGAATCGGAACTGTTGGTTTGGAACGTGGCCGCCATACGTCGGCAGCAGGCCCTCCTGAACGCGATAGATCGGGTGCGGGTCCTTCCGTTTAAACATCTGCATCTTACGGCGCAGCCTGTCCTGACCGAGCGCGGGCACTTGGTTCATGATAGCCGGCGACACCCGGGCGCGGTTCAGCGTGAAGTCCTCGTTGGGATCGTGCTGGTTGAGCGCGTGGGGGCCGCAGCCTACCATCAGCGACGGATCGAACTCCTTGCCAATGTCCGGTATGTCCATGGTGCGAATCGGCTCCCGCGTGCAATCCCTCATCTGGTTGTCGGGCGGGTCATAGTCGCGGCTCTTGGTGCTCACCACCACCGGCTTGCAGAAGTTGTGCCGCACCCTGCACTGTTCGTCGGTGAACTTCCTCAGACCGCGGTTGGTGGTGATGGGGAACACGTTGCCGATCACCGGCTGGGTGTTGGGCACAAACCCAGTGTACCCCGACATAAAGTACTTGCGCGGATCGTCATTGCCCATAAAGTACGGCGATTCAACAAACTGGAACGGCGCCTGGCGGTCGTACGGGCCGGAGTAGGAGCCTCCGCCGGCCGAACGGAAGCCCTGGTTGTTGCGGCTCCACAGCGGCACCGGACAGTTGGCGTTGAAGCCCGACCGGCCGCCGTTGCACGTGTTCATGGCGGCCAGTGAGTTGGTGAGCTGCCGCTGCTGGCGCGCCTGAGACTGGTTGGTCTCGAAGTCGCGCACGGCCTGCTCGGTGCCGCGCGCGTAGCTCAGGCCGAACACGTTGTCGTAGGCGGGGATGCGGCCAGAGTAGCCGGGTACCATGTTGGTGGTAAGGCGCGGGTAGTTGCAGCCGGAGGAGCGCACCAGAGGGCCGATCTCCGGCTGCCGAAATCAGAAACACTTGAGTTTAGGATAAATAGGTCCAACGATGACGATATCGACGGTCATATACATAAGCACTCGCCAAGGATACTCCCATTACGTGCAAAAGCGATTTTAATACGGTTAATAACCTGAGTATTATCCATGAATGGACAATGATTTTCTCTTAACGATATGTTCTAATCGATAGAGTATGATCAATGAATTAACAGGAAGGATATTTTTTCATTCGAGCAAACCATTCGGTACTTACGTCTTTTCGGCCGACATTGAAGTTGAGTGGCTGAACCAAATTTCCCGAGCCCGGTATGCAGGGATCGGTGAGCAGTTTGTTTGATGTGTGCCCGAACGTATCGCCGAAATGGAAGGTAAACCCGGGCACATGACCCTGATACCTGAAAGGCAACACATCTCGTATAAGACAACGAAGGTACAAAAATGCTTGAAGGGCTTACACATTGCGCTTCAGGTATTCGTATACGAAATTACTTTAATACAAAATGACAGCCTCCATTGTAATTTCATGGAGGCTGTCATGTACTTTCAATACAGTTCACTCGACTTATACAAAACATTGCTGACACTTACCCAGGAATATAGTGTGGGTCCGGAGTTATCAGCGGGCTCAATTTTCCGTCTTCTTTGCGGGGCGGCATATTTCACGAAAATTTAGTAATTGATTACCGAAATATTGTAATTAAAGCCTTAAACTAAAATTTTGAAGAAATGGACACTGTCAAATTTGGAAGGTATCAAGGCACCTGAAAAATTCAGTCTAATATTTTTCGGCATGGCTCGTGCTAGTTACTCGGGATTTTAAACTAAGAGCACTTCCAGTCATTCCTTACCAACTAACTGACAGAGTAAAATGAATTAGGCCGACTGCAACATAACATGAGGCAGTCGGCGTTGTACCGTGCTGTACGAAGCGGAAAGTAACAGTACATAGTTAAAGGCAGTAAAGGCCATTAGATAAAGTTCCCCAGAGAAAGACGTTTTCTCAAACAGCCACAAATCAAAAAGGTTCGCTCCACTTTGACGGTATATTTATAAACATACGTCAATCATTCACAGACTAAAGTACATGGTAAGAATGAGGCTAACAATTTAACACGCCTGTGACTAGCGTACAGTAAATATGATGGTCATTTGCATTGCAAACACATTTATCAACTAAGACGCCTGAGATCGTCTTTGGACTCCTTCAAACGAGCCAGCTCCTCTTCCCACATCACTCTCTGAAAATAAAACGGGAAATACTCATTTCAACTAAAAGTAACACGGACATGAGGTTGAGCTTTACGAATAGGTGATCGGAATAGTTTTCAACTCCATCGTTATAGATGGGCAGCATCGTGTAACTGATAAATGATGACTAACTCATGACGGTTTAATGCTTTCGGCCAAATGAACACAAATTAAATGACATGGTTGGCAGGAGGTTGCGTCATGGGGTTCATTCCAAACATCAACCCACTTGTCACGAAACTAGAAGGAAAGTAAGAGCAAAAATGCATCCCACCATCCAAGGACCACTGTTCAGAAAATATCAGGAAGCAATCAACGAATCCCAGCCCCCTTCCCTCAGAATGTGTGACCCAAATGATTCCAAGCCCTCTCCCTCGCCCATGGCTCACCCTCTCCCGCTCCTGTTGCTGCATTCTCGCCGGCCGGCGGCGGAACTTGTTAGTCTGCATCAGCGCGTCGGACGTGGCCAGTTTGGACCGCACCTTCTCCATTTTGGTCCGCAGTAACTCCAGTTCAGCAGGTATGTTCACGTGATCCTGAGAAAGACAAGCCGGACGCTGAACATTGTAACATGCCCATACATTCACAAACGTAAAGATTAAATGAGTAAAACTTTGAGGTGCACCGCTGAGGCCACTAATGGTTCACAAATTTTCACAACGAATGAGGTTATTTTTCCCGCCATATTCACCATATGGTTTTAGAGACGCTTCCCGGGCATCCTCTGCTGGGAAAAGTCTCACTCGTGGGTGCTAATGCGCGACTCACATGCTCTGTGCAGGAGCCCTCCTCCCCCAGCCAAACAGCGCCTTCCACACTACAGAACACCCTCCCGCCAGTCCACCAGCGCCCAACTCTCAGTCCACCAGCGCCACAGTCCTCACCTGCAGATCGACCAGCGCCCTCCACTGGTGTCCCTGCAGGGGCAGTAGGCGCCGGACCGCGCCCTCCCCCGGCTGGGCGGCGTGCACCCGACATCGGGCCAGCGTGGAGACGACCGCCGCCAGCCGGTCACACAGTGCTGACTCCGTGGTCAGGTACACTGAAAGGGGAAGGGGTTAAGGGTTGGCTCGCACATTGGGTATGGGGAGAAGGAGCGGGCCAGCTGACATTGTGTACGGAGGGATAGGGTATAGCGGGGTACGTTGGGTACATGTGGGACGAAAAGCGGCAAAGTATTAACGTCAAGACGCCAAATAGTTCTCCAGCATACGTTCTTTCAAAACGGGTATAGGGCCATCGGTGAGTGACAACCCGACCAAAGCCCTCCCGTCGTACCTTCTGGGGTCGTTTTGCCGATCCTGTACTTGGTCTTCATGGCCCTCAGTTCTCTCACGGCGTCCAGGCAGGTGGTGAACGAAGACTCCAGAGCTTCGTCACGCCAGTGATCATACTGAAACAAAGGGTACCGGACGTCAGAACATCAGCGTATATTCTGGGGCACAACTGCACATGGCAAACGTCCGGTCAACAGCGTGCATTCGAACAATTAACACCCAACATTCGATGATCAACCAACCAACGATTACCTGTAGGTAAGCATTATGACAAATGGCCCGGAATTAACAGATACACTATCACTACCAGACACCAGTGTCATATCTGTCAAACGTTTAAGCTTAAGTATCCACAGTTTTAAGTTTAGGTTACTTAAAATTACTTGACTCCGACCGCCGAATTCCCGATCCCGCCCGGTACCTACCTGCTCCGGCCGAGGGTAGGACCGCCGCAGCAGCAGTCCCGACTCCTGCGAGTGTTCCGTCAGCCTCTCCCCCAACTCCTCAGTCAGGTGCGGCATGAACGGGTGCAGCAGGCGCAGGCCGGCGTCCAGAACACAGACCATGACGTCACAGCAGCGCTGGCGGGTCGTGACGTCATCAGAGTTCAGCACCGGCTTCACGGCCTCCTGTCGAGGGCGGGGAGGGGGGAGTCAGTGAGATGAACGAGATCGACAGAGGCGTTCTGAACTTGACGGTGTGTCGAACAGACAGCGGGGAATGCGAAAGAAGGCTAAGAAAATACGCATCGACAACTAAACGATCACGACGGAAATAACAATGAACATAACCATAAAAAATATGTCGCTTAAGTATAATTGGGGTTTAGGGGTGCGTCGATAGTATCTTTGCTAGGCATCCAGCGATAAAACTTTTCCCATTTGATTATGAATCTGCTTCTACCAGCCCCCTGCCTCATATTTTCCTACGTGCAACTCTTTTCCACGGACCGGTGCTAGCCCCTCACCAGGTATACGTCACAGAACTGCCTGTAGAGCAGCTGCTGGACAGCCGCCGTCGCCGTGTGTAACCGGTGGTCATCCATGGCGGTGTTACACGTCCGAACGCAGTCTGACAGACAACTGAGCATCCACCGGTCCGCGCCGACTGCTGACTCCAGTCGGGACAGCCTGAGGGCACAGCGGGGCCAGGGAGAGTCAGGGAGGAACTGGTAACCATCCACCGGTCCGCACCGACTGCCGATTCTAGCCGGGACAGCCTGGGGGCACAGCGGGGCCAGGGAGAGTCAGAGAGGAACTGGTAACCATCCAACGGTCCGCGCCGACTGCCGACTCTAGTCGGGACAGCCTGAGGAGTGAGGGCACAGCGGGGTCGGGGAGCGTCAAAGAGGAGCAGGTACAGGGTGTCCAGAAAAAAAGATACTACGGAAATTAAGTCGCATTTATTAACGCACGTGCCGATTTTGTTCCAACTTCATGTGCTTATAGTGCAAGATTTGGCAAAACTCATGAGCACTGTAATGCGTCGTTGGAAAGTTGTCTGCCTGCCCTCCGAGAGGGTCAACATGACCATCAGTCACCTGCCGACCGTGCTAGTGCTGGAGCTGATCCGCCGGAAGGCCGCTCACATTGAGTATCTGCTTTGAGGAGCTGCCGCGACTAACCAAAGGGTTTACATGCCATGTGGCACCTGCTGTCTGTTTTGCCATATATTTGCGAATACAAGCATGTGCCATTTTAAAATGTGCGGTGTTTATTTTCGGAATTACAGCAAAAAATAATAGTATCCGTTTTTTCTGGACACCCTGTAGGCATACGGGGGTTGGCCGTGGGACAGTCTGAGGGCACAGCAAGGTCAGTGAGGTTTAAAGCGGAACTGCAGATAAGCGTGCGGAGATCGGCCGGGCAAACTTGCGGGTCCTGAGAAGAGTTACGGAATACGGGTTCAGGAAAAGACCAGCTGCAAAGATCAACGCGAAGAAGCTAGCAGACGGTGAAGGAAGACTACAAAAGGAGAAGCGATCAGATAACCGGTCGGTGGGCGTATGCTTGCCGTGTCTCCTCGTCGCATTTGTAGCCGCTCACCGCCAGATGGCCCAGAGCGAAGCGGCACGCCTGCCACAGTTTGTTTCCGAACAGCCGGGCCTGACGCGCCTCCCGTACGTCCAGATTGAGCACAGTGTCTGTGAAGAGGGGTAACGGGAATCAGCTGATGTCAACGCACAATACACGAAGGACGAGCCGTCCTCGTAAGTCGTAAGGCTAGGACACTGTTCCGAAGACTGATTAGAATTTGATCTGAGGGATCCACAGGGAAACTTGTTTTGTTTACGGTCATACATCACTTTCCCCTACAAATATAACAACATATTCAAACATTAAGATTAAACTGCATGCTGAAATATAAGAAGCAAGAAAGGTGGCATCATAGATGGCAGGACCCGGCGGATAGGGCACTAGCGGCGGGTCTCACTTCGTAGGTCGGTGGAGCACAGCGACAGGCGCAGGGCGTCGGCGCCGCACGTCGGAATGCCCTCCGGGTAGAGTGAGCGCTGGCCCTCCTTGGCCCTGACCGCCTCCTCCGCGGAGATGTAGCCGTGCGCCGCCGAGTCGTCCACCTGAAAATAAACAGATCTTTATCTTGCCCAATAAATCATGCAGCACTAAAAAACTTGTAAGTACCACAAATTTAAGCGTAAAGTGGGCGGGAAATCGAAGAGAACAAATGCCTTGAATGACGAGACATGTCTATTTCAATAGCTCGGATATAAACGCATAGCCCTAAAACGTCCTTAATGCGACCTACGACAAATCGACCTGCATTTGGCGGACAGCTGCTCGGCGCCAGGCACCGCCACACAGCACCTACCTGTTGGTGAAGGCGGTCGAGGGAGGCTCCTTCAATGATGTGGTCGGGGTCGATCACGTTTCCCAGGGACTTGGACATTTTCCGGCCGTGAGCGTCACATATCAGGCCGTGGAGGAGCACTTTCTGACCGAAAAACATGGAATCCGAGATCAATTTGTGCGACCGGAACCGAGGGTTATGTTTAGCAAAAGCTTTCTTAACTAGTGACATCGCCAAATCGATTAAAACAGCCGGTAGCACATGCCCGACCAGTGACCTTTGATAACGGTATTGCCAGCTGGTACTATATACCATGAGATTTATGTCACAAGACACATGACTGTATCCACCAAGTAATTTTAAACACCGTTCCACGGGTTGTACCCGTGTTCCACCCCGGGTGCCCTCTGACCTTGAACGGCAGCTGACCGGTCAGTGTCTGACCCAACATCACCATGCGGGCCACCCAGAAGAACAGGATGTCGTGGCCAGTCTCCATCATCGACAGCGGGTACCAGCGGGACAGGTCAGCAGTCTAAAAAAAGAAAGAACAAATTATGGTTTAATTATGGAGTTGCTCCTTGTCTGTGCAACTGTCATCCCACAGCCAATGGGCAAGACGCATTAAAAAACAACAATTAACAGTAAGTTCAGTTGTATTTTGGAGACTGACCTGTTCTGGCCAGCCAAACACAGCAAACGGAAATAGCGCCGAAGAGAACCACGTGTCCATGACGTCATCGTCTTGCCGAACAGAAATGACGTCATCAGCCTGCAAACCTGAAACAGCACGCAAAGAATAGGTCATGGAAATTAAGAGGCTGCGAAATAGCTGCCATGTGACGGAATTGTCACCATCAGTGTATAAAGTCAGCGACATCATCGAATTCATACAAGCAGGGCTCTCGGCATTCCATCCAAGCATCCCATCCAATCCAATATACGCCGACAGTGATCCCCAGTCAGCCGTGGTTGGTCACCCCCCCCCCCCTTCCCCCACCCAGGTAGAACCTTCCCATACTCCAACCCTCGCCGGCGGCACGACGTACCTAGTTTGGCGATGGCCTCCTGCTGTGAGCCAGCCACCGTCCACCGCTCCGCGCCGTCTCGATTGGTGACACAGAACGCAGGGATTCGGTGGCCCCACCACAGCTGACGGGACACGCACCAGTCCCTGGGGGTCAGGTCAGAGGTCAGGTCACAGGGCAGGTCATAGGTCAATCACAGCTGGCGGGTCACGCACCAGTCCCTGTGGGTCCGGTCAGAGGTCAGGCCACAGGTCACTGGCCTCAACATAGCTGGCGAGACACACACCAGTTTCTGTGGGTCAGGTCAGAGGTCAGGTCACAGCTCACAGGTCAATCACAGCTGGCGGGACACACACCAGTACCTGTGTGTCAGGTCAGAGGTCAGGTCACAGATGGCGGGACACACCAGCCCCTGCGGGTCAGAGGTCAGAGGTCAGGTCACATGTCACTGGGGCCACCACAGCAGCTGACGGGACACAGTCACACAACAGTCAGAGGTCAGGCCAGAGGTAAGGCGAAATGGTGCCACCTAGAATAAGATCAGTTATCACCCAGCATAGCCCTACGCATGCCGAGGTATGCACCAAGGTATGAAACATACCAGCAAATCGAAAACGAAATTCCAATGGAATGACCACTAAAACGACTCAGGTAATTAACAGCGACCGAGTTTCAACCATCACTGCTGTCGGGGTTCACCTCGGTTGGTTTGCTGCTGAGTCTTCCCAGCCTGCATCCGCGGATGTCTATCCTAGGTGTCGAGATAGTGTCTGTACCTGGACTCCTGGAGCCACTGTTTCCAGATATGTCTCAGCGACGGAGGCTCCAGTACCAGCTCTCCCGACTCCACGGCGGCCAGCGCCGCCGCTGCCATCTCTTCGCAGCGCACAAACCTGCAGTACGCGCACGAGGACGTAAGATACGATCATACGAGAGCCTAAATGTACTTACTTTAGAAAGACTACTCATCATGAATCATAGCATCATCAGTAAGGCCGGAGTTAAGCTCACAAAAATATGAATTACATCATTCAAATACTTTGAATATTTAAGTTTTGCGAATAAATAGAGGAGTTTACGGCGGCGGTATGCAAAGTCAGCACGTTCAGCGATGGAACGGGAGCGACACCCAACCTACCAAGGCGCCCTGAGTACTCCGCCCAGCCGACTCACCACTGGTGTTTGACCATCGGCTCTATGACGTCACCGGTTCGTGAGCAGACGGGCACGGAGAGCTGGTGAGGTCTCTGGTCGCGGAGCAGACCGCGCTGCCGCAGAGCGTCCAGCACGGCCAGCCGGGCCTCAGAGCGCGTCAGACCCTGGCGGCGCGGAAACGTTGTCATCAATTATTGATATTGTTGCATGAAATACGAGTCTAAAACTATGATAACAGACGCGGGTGTCGGTTGGTCAAGACAAGACATGTCTGACAATGTATGCCGATGCTATTAGTTTATTTGTGTTTCCTTTGTATTTTAAGACAATGCACGGCTGCAATGTTGCACAAAACACGAAATCCGGAAAGCTTTAACACCAGAGTAAAGACGTAAATGCCATGAACAGCACAGGCGACTCAGAGTCACAAGGAAGAGTGAGTTTGTGCGAGTACCTGAAATTCGCCGCCATTTTCGTTTATCCTGCCGTCTTCTGAGAGGATGGTCAGTGATTCCAGCTGGTGACGTTTTCCCACTTCGAAATCGTTGGGGTCGTGGGCAGGAGTGATCTTAACAGCTCCTGCAGTCAAGAATAGACAGAAACTCAACATGTGCGCACCTCGAAAGAGCATCGTTGACTATTGCAACAGCAATCTCAACATGCCACACTGATTCCGTATTTATCTATCAGATACAAAAGTAGAAAATCAAAAGGAAACCCTCGAGCCTAAAACGTACATTTATGTAAATCCCATAAAAGCATGCCTTGAGCTGAATTCAGCAACGCTTCACATCCACTTTGCTTGCCAGATAAATCTGCAATGAGCCCCCGTCATCTCCTTTTCCTCCCGAGTCCCGTCCTCATCACCAACAAATCCTCCCAGGCCCCGCCGCAGGGTCACCTCCTTTTCCTCTCACCGGTGCCGAAGTCGGGCCGCACGCTCTCGTCCGCCAGGACGGGTATGGTGGGTTCTCCGGGTCGCAGTGGGTGCGTCAGACGCCGGCCGACCCAGGACGCCCACCGTTGGTCGCCAGGGTGGACGGCCACCGCCGTGTCGCCCAGCATTGTCTCCGGACGGGTGGTGGAGACGACTATCTCCTCAGACGGGTCTGTAACGGGGGGGGGGGGGTGAGATGGGAAGACGGTGCGAAAGCAAGGGACTAGGAATTATAAGGGAGAGCCGTGCATGGTCATCGCCCATCGGTGGCTAGTGGCTTCTGGCAACTGATTTGACGAGAAAGCAGCAGGTGTAAGCCTTCGCACGGAAAGCTACGAAACAAAACTGACAACCAATCTATTATTGTTGGTTTATCACATGGAAGTGATAATGGAAGTTGATTGTCACAGACAATGGACTCCTCAGACCCCCCCCCCCCCAATCTTTTTAAGACCAATTCTCATAAACACTGATCCGTTCGATGTTCATGTGTAACAATCGACTTACAATCTGTCCCTGCCCCTTTCATCATTACTGCCTCCTAACCTTGATCCCAGCGGTAGGCGAAGTCGACCATGGCGCCGTCCACTGTTTTGTGCTCCACCTCGATGTCTGAGACGGCCGACTGCAGATGACAGCACCAGTTGACGAGCGCCTCCGATCGGTACACGAGTCCGGCGTCATACAGCCGAACGAAGGCGGCCGTCACGGCAGCAGACATGGTCTGTCGGTCACAGCGAGTGGTCAGAGCGGTCAACATGGTCTGTGGGTCACAGCGAGTGGTCAGAGCGATCCATATGGTCTGTGGGTCTGATCGAGCGGTCAGAGCGGTCCACATGGTCTGTGGGTCACAGCGTCGGCAGTAGGATGACGAGATGTCATCAGGAGGGAGGGGACGTAATCGTGGGGAGGTGAACTGACGTGGAGCTATCGGGATGGGAAAGGTGACAGTAAGAGTAAGACGCCACCTTACGCCATCTTACAAGCGCAATATACGTTGTCAATTACAATAATACGACGTTGTCGATCACATTTCCAAATAAGATAATATGTTCGTGCGCACGTCTTGCACGTACACCGATGAGATCACGCTGACTGTAAAGTCGACGTACCGGGTTCATTGTGAAGACGGCTCTGTCCCAGTCGAGGGTGACTCCGAGCGCCTTCATCTGATGGTGGATCTGCTCTGAGCGGTCCGACTTCCACTTCCACACCCGCTTCAGGAATCTGAGACCAGCACAGCCGGGGAACGGTACAATGGGTTACGCTGCTGGAAATATGTGAAAATACGGTACCGGTTTGCACAGAATGGTGAGCAGATCACCAGACTGCAGAGGAAGCATGCACAGTACGCATCTTTTATTTGGACTTAATTCACTTCTAGACATTCATAAACTGAAGCGATGCATAAGCCAAGTATTGATAAAAAGTCACGACAGCACGTCTTGTTATTGACGGGAGCAACGTCAGGTCCGATGGCCGTAAAATGTAAAAAAAAAAAAAAACAAATAACGTGACAGGTCGCATCGCACAGTCCACTATTCTCGCCACACTCTCTGTAACAGAGAGTTAACGGGAACGGTTCCCGCCCCACTCCCCGCTCTTGTCCCACCCACCGGTCCTGTCCCTTCCGCCTCCCCTTCCCACTCACTCTTCCCTTCCCAGCTGGTGCCGTGTGGTCCGCTGTTCGGCCCACAGCGACTTCTCCACTATGACCTGAGTGGCGATACCGGCGTGGTCGGTACCGGGCACCCAGATCACCGCGTCGCCCCGCATCCGGCGCCTGTGACAGGGGAAAGACGGGGGACGGGAGTGGGTTACCCGCCGGTCATACCAAGATTACTTTATACAGTGGACACTAGATGCTGTTATAGATCGGACGCTGATCCGTCTGATACAGAACGCCAAGGACGGGAATTATTTATTCGACCGTCATAAAAGCTAGGCAAAGAACGGATGTAACTATATTACTACGCCTATCACAGGCAGGACACAGTGTTTATCTATTAGCCTGGTACATTTTTATTTTTTATTATAAATTTAGCTCAAATTTTTAAACGGACGGATTGACAGAGCCAGAGCCCAAGCTAAGCAGAGCTTGTTGCGTAGACCCCGACCCCTACCGTGCGATCACGCAATTCCAGGTAACGGGAGAATTTAGATGCCAAAGTTTAACGTGAACATCAAAGCCGGACACGGCCTGTTCTACTCAACTGACTTCAACTGGCTGCGGCTGCTCCCACCAACCGCAGACCATCCCCGTCAGGAGTCTCAAATATCGAGCGTCGGAGCGACTCGAACCCAGGCTCTCACCACCGGGAGTCCAACACGCTCTACCAACTGAACTACGGGACAGGCGTTTGCGGAGCCGTAACAGAGGAATAACATAAAACAGAAGCCGTGACAGAAAACATAACAGAGGAATTAAGCTAGGCGCCGGGCAGACCAGATTCTGGTGAAAAAGGGCAGACAGATTCATTACGGTTTATTCCATAGCTTGTGACACATCAGAAAACACAAGCATCCCACTCTCGCGGCCAACGCCTCCGCTCCCTCTCCTGCATAGACCATGTAACCACCACCTCCTCTACTCAGTCGTCGCATCCATCTCCATAACAACCTGACACATCTGAACGTCACCCCCTCCCTCAACTCGATCGCCGCCTCCTCTCCTCTCCTTTTCCTCAAGACAGTCCAGCACAACCAGCGTCGCCCCGTCACTTGGCCGCCGGTTTCCGGGCCATCAGTAGAAAGCTCTGACGGCGCTCTGTAGCCGACGCCACATCGATTCCCCGACTCTGGGCGTCGTTGACGAGGGCACACATCTTCTCCCGGGTGCGGCGCAGCAGCGAGTCGCCGTCAGCGGCTCCGCAAGCGGCCACCATATCCTGAAAGCAGGACCAGGTGGCAATCTCACCGAGAGCGAGCTCCACGGAGAAGGGCCGCTCGATGAAGTAACTCTGCTCGTCCCACTCGATCTCCGGGTAGGAGATTAGCGCCGCCGCCTTCCGAGTTACGGGTGTTAGGTCTTCCATCAGTCCGGGAATTCGCCAGTACTTGACCAGTTGCACGTGCGACACCTCTCTTACAATATCGTCAAACTCGGTCCACACAGTGCCATCGGCCAGTCGGATGGACGGCTCTTTGTAGCCGTAGATAGCGACCACTCCGCCGGGTGCCAGGACCCGGTCGACCTCGGCAAAAAACCGCTGCTGGTCGAACCAGTGGAAGCACATCGAGGCGGTGACGAGGTTCACCGATCCGTCCGGCGCCGGGATCTCCTCCGCTGGGGACACCTGGTAGGTGATGACGCCGCCGCTCTTATCGTTGCGGGTCGCCTCGGCTACCTGGGCGGGACTGATGTCCGTGCCCAGGACCGACTCAAAGTGCGGCGCCAGCACCCGGGTGTTCTGGCCGTTCCCGCAGCCGACGTCAACGGCACGGTGCAGGGGTGAAGAGTGGCGAACGAACTGCAGCACGCGATCTATCAGCGCCGCCGGCGGCTCGGGACGAAACTGGACGTACAGGCGCGCGTGCTGAGAGCCCTCGAACGCACGAAACATGGCGGCGATGGTGAGTGGCTGGTGCGACGGTGAGCTGGAGACTTGTGAGACGGTGAGCGACGGTCGCTGAGACGGTGAGCGACGGTCGCTGAGACGGTGAGCGACGGTCGCTGAGACGGTGAGCGACGGTCGCTGAGACGGTGAGCGACGGTCGCTGAGACGGTGAGCGACGGTCGCTGAGACGGTAAGCGGCGGTCGGTGAGATGGTAAGCGGCGGCCGGTGGCAGTTCAGCAGTTCCTGGAGAGTTGTTCAGACTGGTGGTGAGCCCGCCGCACTATATAGTCTGCTCCTTCAGGGACGGGTGTCGGCAGAATCCGAGCACTAACGGTTTGCTCCAGGTGGTGTAACGACACAAGGATGAGTGACGGCTGGACTGCCCTCTGAACCACTGACCCCTCTCGGGTGACTGACTTTACGCTAGTGGACGCCCAAACAGCACTGGAGTAGGCCCGCGCCTTAATGACATGGTGCATGTCGGAGATGTATAAACAGGCTCCAACGTACACATACGTCAAGTGAAGAAATAAACACTCGATGCCCCTAGTTACGGCTGGTTTTAATCTTGTGAACGGTCTTAACACGTGTTAAAGCATTTCATCACATTCTTATACCTACGTGGAAATAGCCGCATCATCAGATTCAATCAGATCAGATCAGATATGTATTCATCGAGGGTCCACAGCAAAAAGTGGCTTTTCACCTGACACGTAAAGCAGATAAAACCGATAAAACATAGGGTAAGTCGACATGGCATGGCATCATCATAGCACACACAAATCACGCACACGACATTCACACCAATACCACCTCAGTGACGTCTGGTAAGAATCGCGTTTTTTGCCTCTCGACGGAACGATGGCAAATACGGATCCAAGTTCATGTCGTTCAACATCGAGACCCCCCTGATACACAGTCGGCGCCTCCCCGTCTCGGTTCGGGGTCGTGGTTGTGTCAATCTGCCGGCGTGCCTTGTGTTGTGGTCATGTAGGTCGCGGGCTAATGGACCGATGGTTTGACTGATATATTCAGGAGTTCTCGTGGTGATAGCTCGCTGGACTGCGCAGATAGTGTGGTACTCGGCTAACTCATCAGCTCGCAGCCAGCCGAACCGCTCGATGACATCGGAGATGTGGTCACTGCGTCTGCGACCGCTGACGACCCGCGCACAAAAGTTGATGATCTGCACGCGAGCCATCTGTGTCACACCACACGACCCGTACACACTCATGCAGTACCGCACAATGGAAAGAACCAGGGCCTGCACTACAAACCTCAGTGTGCTGGATGGCATCACGTGACGTGCGTGGGCGAGGGCGATGAGTATATATACGCAAATATAAATATACTATACCGAGTCAAATATACGCATCTTTCAGATTCAATGTATCGTAAGAAGATCGAACCAGATTCAGAGTCTCCCGGACGACGAAGATTCTACGTCGCGTGACCAATGCCGTTCAAGGTCGGCGGGGGCTTGGCTGCGGTTATCGAACGGATTGGCCGGACGACGTAGAATGTTTTTCGTCCGAGGAGACTGCGAACACGCCCTAAATCTCTTCTCTAATCGCCATAGCGCGAGTCAGGCGCAGGTAGATTTCGTTATAAGACCGGCCCAGTCTAAATAAACACCAGACGGTGTGGGAAACGCGGCAGCTAATTAATTGTGAGTTGCCATTAGGTACTGCAGTGCACTTGAGTAGAACAGCAGCATATGATAACACAAATGTCAAATATAGGTACACATCTTTCATTCGCTCATGGAAATACAGAACCACTGTCCCAGGCTCGAACAGTCATACCGTCGCGGGAATATTCAGACTCACAGAGCCATTTCTTGAATGACAATGTTTGACTTCTTAAAGGGACTATCCCACCTTCTAAAATGTTGTTAAAACCAGTGAAATTGTACCCGACTTTATAGATTGAATGACCAGGAACACGGTTCTGGCATTTATTTTTCATTAAACATCTTAGGCTTCCCATATTCCAAACACAAACTTTCAAATATGTGACGTAACAGGCCAAAATTACCTCCTTCCCCAGGCCACATTACTGTCATAAAGCTGATTCTTTTTACTCTGTAGGCACCACAACAAAGTTCAGACCAAGTTTTAAGCGATTTTTCAACGAACAAACCCATTTAAATCAGAATGACTAAACGAGGTGACGCCACACTAACGGTCGCTCCATGTTGAAGATAGGGCCTTGTACAAGGCCCATTTTCAAATGAAGGGAACGAATTTCTTCAACACCAAGAGGCCGCGGGGGTTGCAACCTAGATAGATAGTGGTTTCTGAACCTCGCCGCAAACTTGGCTATCTCAACTCAAACCCCATGTTAAAGGTGGGATAGTCCCTTTAAATGTCAATGAATTACCTTAGCATATCAATGCATATTGCTCGATGGGCCTATAAGGCTAAAGACATCCAAGGATCCGTTTAAATATCGGCCAGTGGCGAGATCACTGGTAGTGGTGACCTTATTAGGTTACCGAGAGGCCGGTCAGTGATTTGTCGAGAGGGCCCGTTTGATGAAAACAGAGGCCACTAGTACCATGACTGCGGAGTCGACAGTTCTTCAGTGACCTTGACTCAAGGCTCATAGAATCGACTCCAACTGCGACTCTAAGCATCCCAAAGTCCGTATTACGGTGAAATGACTCGTGACTCTGCGTCTGCAGATTTTCCTTTGCCTGATTTTTTTTTCTGGGAACATTAAAAAAATTACATTATATTGAGGTGCAACTCTGAGCTGCCAGCCCCGGGTCCTCGACAAGTAAGAAAACTCCAGCAGAAGCAACAACATCCGATAAAGACTGAATTACCATAACAGTCTATGAGGTGGGGGAGTCAGCTTACAGAGGTCCATATTCCATGAGCTCACAATACTCTCCGAGGTCCTAAGCTCGCATGATTCAATACCGTATCCAACGTGCACCGCATATTATGACGATCGGTCGAAAACGAGTCAGCTTACAAGCATACAAGGTAAGAGCATGACATTGAGCCACATTTTACCGACCCCGAAGACGGGGTCGGTAAAATGTTGCGGCTCCGACTCCAACTACAGCCAGTAAGAACTGTCGACTCCGACCGACCTCAACTCTAACCCAGACTCCACAGCCCTGGTTTATACCACCTCAACAGTGATAACGGATTGTCGTGACGATAGTCAGTAGCGAACGAGGACCCCACAACACGACCTCGACGATAGAAGACCTCAACGATTAACAACGATAGTCTTACCAACGATAGAGAACCCAAACTGAGCGTCTTACCAGCGACATAGGGCGTCCTGGATGCTGATAGTTAGCGCATGCCCCAGGTGAAGGCGGCCTGTGACGTTGGGTGGCGGCAGGACCAATGAGAAACGACCACCAGTGACATCATCGGGTCCTGCGCCGGTGCCGTCATCCTTCCATCGGTCACTCCACTTCTTCTCCACAGCTGCAGGCTCATAGGCTTTGGCCAGACCTGAGGGCACATGAATGTACTTGGGTGACAGTTTGAATAATTTATGAGGTCACAAAATGAATCACATCAGATAGGGAGGAATGCCAGGGAGGAAATGGAGTGGAAATGGCGAGAAATGGACAGGGAGTGGCAAGAACAAAGGAAGACCTCCTATAAAAAATGAGAAAATTGATTCTTATCGACAAACAGAAATCAGGCCTTTATCACTATTCACTAACTGTATGTTGTTCATTTATCATAAAGAAGGAATGTCACACGTACACAATATAACTACATTGCCGAATGTATTCAATGATGCAATGTTTACTTGTTCAGTTCATTTACAAGTGTTTAAAAGCATATCAACTCCATTATCATTAGCACCACAAATAAAGCCTAAGCTACACTAGCATGAATTCCGACGTTTTTTTCGGTTTCTGCGGGATTTCGGCTCGCATCGTCAAGTTCGCCTCATAGCGAATGCATTGCGCAAGCTACACTGCCAGTCTGGCGTCCCGTGGAACGAAAACCCGCAAAAACCGACGAGTCGGAACCGAAAAAAAGTTCAGAGCTGTGAACTTTTTTTCGGTTTCTGCGGGATTTCGTTTTAGTGATGGATGATTAGAAGTGATTGTTGCTAATAATATTGTGACGATGGAACAGTTTCAAATGTAAATAATGAAAATGGTGTAATTCATGATTAAATAAGACAAAATGTGTTTCAAAACTCATCATTCTACATTAAATATGATAATTGTAATTAAACTGACAAATGATTATGATCGAAAATCTTTTCTTGTTAGTTGCAAAATCTTTAAAACAATTATTTAATCATAATTTTGTTAAAACACGATAATATTTAACATGAATAATTAAATAAGTTTATCACTTATCCATCACTATGCTATAAACAACACCGTCCACGCGGCGGCCGCCCGGAACGAAAAAACGCAGAAACCGTAAAAACGCGGAAACCGAAATCACGCAGAAACCGAAAAAACGCTGATAGTGTAACCTGAGCTTAACAGAGTTCACTTCTGAACTGTAAAATCTTACCATCAAGATCAGCACTGTTGGGGCATGGTGTTGATGTACCAAACTCTGCTAAGGACTGAGCCACTCTAAAAGGTGATGGTAATCTGCCAGCGCAAACCCAGGTTCTTCTATGAAACATGCTGAGCATTTTGGTGAGTCTGAAACACGGGCACTTTGTTTAAGATAAAACACAGCTACCTATGCACCTAGGGACATAAATGTGTATTGTGCATGAAATAGTTCTGAAAAAAAAAACTTTTAATTCAATGTATGAATAAAATAATGCCTAAAAATAATTAAAAACAAGCACTGTCATCCACAGCCTAAGGACTCAACTATGTGCGATGATATCCTTATGTACATTGTACAGCCCTCAGCAGACTGCGTGGTAGGTATTCATTTTCCGACAAAACTGACAAAACAACATTTATGTGAGTTTGAGTTGCTTTAAACTTGTTAGCAGTTCATTAGGAATCAAAATCTGTGGAATTTTGGAACTTAGTTATTTGGTCGTACTCATATAGCGTATGCCGGCCCAAGTGCCGGCCCTTGCTGTTGCAGCGCCAGCATCCAAGACTGAGACCACCTTACTGGATTGGATTCGCACGTGCATACAATTGTGCTAGTTATAAACACTTAAGTATCAATTCATAAGGGGCTGCTGGTGCATGAGCCCAAGGCTATATAAACCAGGTAGAACGCTCCCGACGAAAAAGTGGTGACAAGCGATAATTAGTAGCCGCGACCCTCTTTTGTTCAAAACTATATCCGCAAGCAGCATTTACAGGCTAGCGGAAATCGACCAATCGGCGTTCGGCAATACTCAACGCTGATTGGCCCGATGCTCGTGACGAAATTGCGGGGGACTGCAGCTATTCCCCTATGGCGTTTAATAGACTTACGGCTTTTGAAGGGGATTTGTACCAGTTTTTGTTGGGTTTGAGGCCATTTTTGAGCTTGGATATTCTTTCTGTGACTTTTGACTGTGTAATAACGACATTTAATCATAACATTTCTATATACTACCGGTGTCACATCGACCAAAAAGACCGTAAGTACATGGGATAGACGGACCACTGCTGATGGGGCCACACATGCCGGCGTGTGGTCATCGGAGGCCCATGAGGGCTCGACATAGGCCCTTCATGGGTCGGTATAGGCCCGGTGGGTCCAGTGCAAGCCTATCAGGGGCCGGTGCTGACCCAACAGGGCCCAGTGACATATAATGTAAGGCCGTCTAGGGACGTTGAGGGCTCATGGGGGCCATATAGGACCAATAGGGACCACATAAGCCAATCAGGGGCCATTTAGGCCAATAAAGGCACTTCAAGGGACTTGAAAAGGTCATTCAAGAGCTGTGGTGGGCCCATGAGAGGACGGCACTGGTCCAGCAGGTGCAGTCAGGGGATGTTGTACGGGTTTCTCAGTGGCCCATTTGGGCATATCAGTGACCAATTTAGACCCAGCAGTGGGCTTTGTAGACCTATCAGGGGCTGGTGATGGTTCATCAGGGGCCAGCGTTAGTCCATCGGGGCACGGCATATGCCCATCAGAGGTAATTGCGAGCCCACGCTGAACAATGCTGGCCCTTCAACGGCCCCATGGATCTACATTGACCCATGGGCCATGATGTGTCATGTATGCCCCTATGACAGGCCTACTCAGACCCCTGATGGACGTTCCCGGCCTCTGATGACCCTATGCTGAATGCTGATGGGGCTCTAAGAGTCTCCAATAACCCTTCGTCACCCCATTATTACCATACGCTGGCATTAGGGACCCCACATCAGCCGCAGGGCAGTCCGTACCATGACAGCATGTCTTTTCGGCCGATATTTCATCGGTAATATTTATCAAAATCATGATTTTATGGTGCCATTATATAGGTAACAGTCATAAGAAATATATTTCAACTCGAAAACAGCTCGAAACAGCATATAATTTTAAAGAAACCCCTCCGAAATCCAAAAGCCTATTCGGGTCCATAGAGAATAACTGCGGTCCCCCGCAATTTCGTCACGAGCGTCGGACCAATCAGCGTCGAGTACCGCCGAGCGCTGATTGGTGAATTTTCCGCTAGCGTGTAAGTACTGCTCACGGAACAAGAGTTCGTCGACAATCCTCCACAAACGTCTGTCACCATTTTTCATAATGCTTAACAGCCGGAGCGTACCCCCCTGCATGAGCCTATATTACAGGGCTGCTGTGACAAACAGAGCCCTTTGCACAATGAAAATGTAAAAAAAATGTTTGTACCGAGGCCCTCAATGTTTTCTCATCCTATACATGTGAATGGTGACCATTAAGAGATTGTTCTTTTTGATGCTTGTTACTGGACGGGTGTCTTGCTTTCAAATGAAAATTAGCGCATGTGTAAGCAGTAACACAAGCGCTAAAATCACAACTGAACACGGCTTACTGCTGTATTTTCTGCGCCACTTTTCTAGTGAAACAACAAGAATAAAAATTATGGTTTGTTGCATTTTTTTCATAACTCTTTATTTTTTCAATAATTGTTTTTAAACCGAAAATTCAAAAAAGTCAAATTACTGCTTCTATAGATGAGATGTAAAAAAAAATCAAATGTAAAAAAGATGTGTTTGTTTTAGTTCATGGCTACTCAGATTCGTTGGCAACCATTTTGAATTTTCAAAACAACTTTAGTAGCGTGTGGGAGTTCTCGCGTGTCGTGTGTTGTTTTATGCATATGCTGCGAAGTAATTTGAAAAGGCTACATATTGCAGCCTGACTTCAGTGTTCACACATTTTTATTGTCCTACAACAGCCATGGCGGCAGTGCTGGAAGAGCTAGGCTCAAAGTTGACTGATATTGCCGGGATTAAAGTTAGCTTTCCCGTCAAGGAGGACAAAGATTTCATTTTGAAAATATATGCCCGTCTGTGTTTAATGTACGATGAAACATGGGACTGTGGAAATGCATCAATCTCATTGTCATGCAAGAAAATTTTAAGGTGGGTTTGATAATTGGTGTGTGCCGCGAGAGAGATTAGGATGCCTGTCGTATGAGCAGTTCAGTCATATTGGGCTGGGTTTTTAATTTGCACCTTGTTTATGAGCTACTATACTGTCATGTATTTTAAGTTAAATGCTTAAATCCTTTAAAAATAACCGAAGAACTGAGCGAACAGATCATTTTGCTTTTGGGACGGGAGGTGTGGTTTGGCCTGGGAACATTTGCCCTACTTAATGATAAATTTTATCATGCTGGTCAGGTTTTTATTGGGCAATATTTTTTATGCTTTAATAGCCTTTTCTTTAAGCATTTCATTTGGGGTTAGTAGACAGGGCAATGAAAATTGTAATGAATATGTTCTTTTTAAGTCTCGCCAGACTAGTGTCGAGTAATAATTAAAACTAAGTGATCACGTTGGGGAAACTAAAAGCTGTGGATTATGAAAACATTTGTCAGTGACATGTCTCCCCTCATGCTGTGGGACAGGCTACTGAACCGAGTGGGCATCGCACACCTGACCCCGACGGCGGCGGACGTGGTGGACCCGCGCCGGCTGCCGCGCGTCTGGTCCGCGTTCATCTCGCACCTGGAGCAGAAGTACGGCAGCCAGGGGCTCTACCCGCGCCTGCGTAAGGTGCTCAAACAGCAGCAGATCCTGGCGGCGCGTCGCGAGGCTGAGCGTGAGCGGCAGCAGCGACTGGCCGGCCTGGCGTCCTCGCCCTGCAAGTCGCACCCCGGCGATGTATCGACCTGCTCTACGCTGTCTCAGGACTCGCAGGAGGATGTCAGGTATAAACGATTTCATATTAATGTTATTTCTCAATAGCCCTCTTAGTCTCAGGTTTCTTCCCGGTTTGGCTGGTAGCGCATAAGCAATGGCGATAAATGATGATACGATAAATACGACAAATGAATACGATAAAGTTGCTTGTCACAATGCTCTCAAGCCACCTCAGCTGCACACACGCCAGCAATATCAAATATATGATCTTGACGATGTGTTTCCGTTTTTTCAGGTTTGTGAAGCCGCGCCCTCCGGTATTCAAGCCTCGCGACGTCAGCGTTTTGTCAGCACCGTCAGCATCCCCGGGTAGGGGCGCCGTCAGGAGTCGGATTCCGGTGCCCACCAAACAGAACGTCATCCCCACCGGTAAACAGCTGGCGCGCACTCCCAGTGTGCCGCCCAGCAAGGGCCCGCCGGCCGCCGGCCAGCCGCAGCGCGTGCAAATGTTCGGCTCTCCGCGCCTGGTGGCGCCCAAGGCGGCGGCCGCGCTGACGGCGACTGCGGCGGCGGTCCCGGCCGCGGCGGACCGCTCGCCGCCCTCGCCCTGCGGCCGGTCCGACAGCGGCGCGTCGGAGAGCGCCAGCTCCACGGACGCCAGTCCCGGCCGGCGCCGCTCGCTGATCCCGGCGCCCAAGACTCCCGAGCAGGCGCTCGGCGAGTACATCGAGAGCGTACTCAACACCGACTTCCCTCACTCAGCAGCTGAGAAGGTGTCGGAGCCGGCAGCCGAGACAACGCTCAACGTGACATACAGCGCCGAGCGGCCGGTGGCGCCGGCCGGACGGGAGGCGGGCCCGGCGCCGTCGCCGGCAGCCGACGCACGTGACGCTATCCTGCAGGCCGCTGAGGACAAGGAGAACGTGCAGCCGGCGCCAGTTGAGGAGCTGGCTGCCAAGGCGGCGGACGCGCCAAAGGATGTGTCGCCCCGTGACGTCCGTAGAGACACGTACGAGGTGGCGCCGGCAGCGGAGACGGCCGAGAAGGGCGACGGAGACGCCCCTTCCAGTGCTCCTCCACAGCAGGACGCGGCTGAAGTCCCCCAAAAAGCCCGTGCTAAAAAGGGACCGAGTAAGAAGAACACTGCGCCGGCGGCAGTCGAGGCAGCGCCGGCGCCTGAGCCGGGTCCGATCACACAGCCGGTCCAGAATGAAGAGCCAGCAGCTCCAGCCCCGGATCAGTCAGAGCAGGAGCCAACGGTCGTAGAGGAGCAACCTGGCAAGAGACGACACGACAGGTCAAAGAAAGATGCTCCCGACTCCGAGCAAGTTGAAACCGCAGACCAAGAGCAGACGGCGCCGAAGGTATCCAAGAAGCGCAGTGCTCGCGCCAAGAAGGTCGAGGCCGCGTTACAGGATCCGTCTATAGCCGAGGTCGCTCCTGCGGTAGAGTCCGCTTCCGCTGTCGAGAATCCCGTGGAGTCGGTTTCAGAGCCCGTGCCCATTGAGCCCAAGACTGAGGCTCCTAAGAAGCGAGGCGGTCGCCCTAAGAAGGAGAGGAAGGTTCCGAGTGAGGTACCGCTGACAAATGTAACTGAGGATACTGTTGCGTCCGAGGAGGGCGGTAGCCCGCAGCTTAAAGACTCAACTGCGTGCGATGCAGAAGTGACGAACCCTGCAGAGTCGAAGCCCGTCGAGCCCAAGACCGAGGCACCTAAGAAGCGAGGCGGTCGTCCTAAGAAGGAAAAGCAGGCCGCGAGTGAGGCACCGTCTGAGCCTGAGGTGACTGCTGTGTCCGAGGATGGCCCAGCTCCGCAGCCCGCGGAGCCTGGTGTGTGTGACGCGAAACTGGAAAGCGTGGTAGAGTCGACACCCGTCGAGCCCAATACCGAGGCACCTAAGAAGCGAGGCGGTCGCTCTAAAAAGGATAAGCAGGCGGCGAATGAGGCACCGTTTGAGGAGTCTGTTTCGTCCAAGGAGGGCCCTGCTCCGCAGCCTGCGGAGCAGGCTGCGGAGCCTGCTGTGTGTGACGCGAACCTCGAGAGCGTGGTAGAGTCGACACCCATCGAGCCCGAAACTGAGGCACCGAAAAAGCTGGGCAGTCGGCCTAAGAAGGGGAGTCAGCCCGAGAGTGAGGTACGGTTTGAGTTGCCGACTGCGTCCGAGGACGGTTTTGGTCCGCAGTCTGCAGAGTCTGCTGTGCGTGACTCAGAACCGACGAACGCGGCAGAATCGACGTCCATCGAGTCCAAGACCGGCGCATCTAAGAAGCGAGACGGTCGGTCTAAGAAGGGTAAGCAGGCTGCGAGTGAGAAACAGTCCACGAATGTAACGGAAGTCCCTGTTGTGTCTGAGGAGGGCGCCTCTTCACATCCTACGGAGCCTCCTTGCCCTCCTGTGTGTATCGCGGAAGAATCAACATTCGCCGAGCCAAAGAAGCGGCGCGGACGCTCTAAAAAGGAGAGGCAGGCCTCGAGTGAGGCACCACCGATGCATGTGCCTGAGGAGCCTGCCACTTCACATCCTGCGGAGTCTCCTATTTTTGACGCAGAAGTCACGAGCGTGGTTGAGTCGAAACCCGCCGAGCCCAAGACTGAGGCAACGAAAAAGCGGGTTGGTCGGTCGAAAAAGGGGAAGCGGGCTACGAGTGAGGAGGTGTCGACAAATGTAACTGAGGTCACCGTAGCGTCGGACGAGGGCCCTGTTGCCCAGCCTACGGAGACCGCAGTGTGCGACGCGAAACTGACAGCCGCGCCAGAGTCGACGTCGACACCCACCGAGCCGCAGTCTGAGCAGGCGGCACCTGCCGCGGAGGAGCTGCCCAAGAGACGACGTACCAGAGCCGCAAATTCGTCATCCGAAAACCAGACGACCTCACAGGAGTCCGTTCTGGTAGAGCCGGCCAGCGCAGAAGAGGAGGCTCCGAAGAGGCGCCGTGGCCGGGCGAAGCAGGCCAAGCCGGAGGAGACGGCCGAGCCGGAGCCGGAACCGGCAGCGGGCCGGAGCAGGGGGCGGCGGACGCGGCACACGGAGCCGCAGCCGGAGCCGGAGGGGAGCGGGGCGGAGAGCGAAAACGTCCCCGCCGCAGCTGAGGAGACCCAGCGGCCCACCCGCCGCCGAGAGAGTCGCACCTCCGCCGCCGCCGCCGCTGACGCCCCCGCCGCCGCCCCGGCCGGACGGAGAAGTACCCGCGGCGCGCAGAAGGCGGCCGAGCCGGAGCGGGAGAGCTCGGCAGAGGTGGCGCCGCGCCGCCGCCGCCGACTATGTCTGATAGTGGAGAGCGACTCCGACGGCAGCACGCCGCCGGCGAGCGCCGAACCCTCGCCGGCGTGGCCACAGCCACAGCGCACCCGCCGCACGCGCAAGGCTGCGGAGCACTCGGACCGGCCGCGCCGCGCGCTCCGGGCGCTGGAGAACTGCGACTGACGGTGAGATACGGCGCAGCCTTTTTAAGCTATAGTAATGCTAGTTATGTTTGATTCGAGTGAGATTCAATCACGACCTTTGGGCCAAAATGATAAAATGAGTTATCGTTATTTTTAGCCGTTTATTTACCGTGTGCAGTTTTTTTTTCTCGCGATACCACTAAGAATGATAATAAGTATGATAGTTATGTGTATTATGATTAAACATCAAACACTGTTTCATTTGCAAGATACGAACTATAACTGAACCATCGTGTCTTGCATAAACTTAGCACCGCTGCAAGTTGCTACCAATTTTTTTTTTTGCATAAATGAATACTTTAGAAAAAATCGTACCATTTGCACCATCACTTCGCCCGGTAGCTATATCGTTAATACCAACCGTATTAATGCTAACTGTTTCGCCTGCAGACCTCTTTGGCGAGTGAACTGCTCAGTCGCCTCGACTCCCGGAGAATCCTCGCGTCACGGCGCTTCTGCCACGGATGACCCGTGCCGCCGATACTGTTCAGCTAGGACGAACCGTTCTGAAGTGACGGCCCGTGCCGTCCCAGTCCCGGCCGCTGTACGGACAGCTTGTTTTTCTAGGTAACTAGGTTTTGTTTCCAGTCTGCTTGAAGCTAACAGCGGTCTCGGGATGCGGTCGTGGAGCGCTGCAGTAGAGTAGCTCAACGCCGAGCAGCCGACGGATGTAATTTATCGGCGATGAACGTGTACAAAGGACTGAGGTGCTAGTAGGTCAGAAGCGCGGTGTATGTGTCACTGGTTGTCCTGCCCCAATATGTGCTTCTGTCACGGACTTGGGCTTGGATGTGCTGTATATTCTTCCTCGTCTTCATAGAATGCCGTTTCACATGATTTTATCTGATCCGCTGATTGTTTGCGATGCAAGCCCGCATTAAATGAATAACTCATTATTTCAATTTCTTGGTAGGTTCTCGCAGTGTAAGACTTCCTCTTGACCTTTCAAAGAGGGCTCCTGCCTACGTGCTGAGTGTGTGATCATTGATCAACCCACAACTCATACGGCCTGGAACCCTCGTTTCTTTCTGCGTTGCCAAATATACAAGTCCTGTTCGAATAATTGGTTTTGAGTGATATTGAGTCTTGGAGGAAAATGACATGCAGCTGTGTTCATTCGTTGCTATATGTATTGATCCTGTTGTCTCCAACCATGCAGGCAAGGACGGTTATAAAAGGCAATTTTTTCCGTTCTGGAGGAAGCGATGCTATGCGATTTTCTTAACCCACGCCCGTATATGGGGGGGGGGGGGGGTCCAACGGACCCTCCTCGGTTTTTCGCGAATAATTCGCGTAAAAAGCAGCCGATCGCGACGAAACTTTCAGTATGCTCCCATTAATCAATTTTACACCTACCCTGAGAATGTCATGACCCTGACCCAAATGACCTTTGACCTGTGCTCTACTTTTCGAGACCATGTTTGGCCAGAATCGCGATTCGGCGTATGTCGGCTCGTATTAGCCGCGTGTTTGCAGTCTTTTCGTGGTTTCAAACGTTCAAACATATGATATGATATTGGTCCCATGCATTAGGGTTGGTATCGAGTTCACCTGAAGGTCAGGTCAGGTCATTGACCTTTGGTGACCTCGGTTCACTTTTCCAACTTTTACATGTTTCTAGGCTATTTTTGGAGCTAAATTCGAATATCGCAACCATTTGAACAATTACGAAGTAGTTTTGGTGCCTTCGCAACATGCTACGTAGCTGTCAGAGGCGGTTGACAAATAGTTGAATAGCCGGCAGGGCCCCAACTGGTTGACCTGACGTGACCTGGCTTAAATGCATGAGGACATCATCTGTGATCAAAACTAACATGATATTCGTGATCAGCTCTCCGAAAAGCCGCATCAGCTACACTTAACGTCGTTCTAACTTCTAACAGGTTCCGATTTTCCCGACTTTTGGGTCAATGACCTGACCTGGAAGGTCGACCAATTACCCAGGACCTTAAAATTGGGTATCATCGGCCTCCTCTCGTCAGGATCAGGGGCGAAGCGGCAAGGACCCCCCCCCCCCCCCTCCCTCCTTATGAGTTCGCGGCTGGCAAAACATGAATACAAGCGAGGGCTTATGATGGAAAAACACTTCTGAATGGTATATCGACCTATCTTTGAATCTCTTTATTATTCAGAAAGAAAGATATCTTTGAATTTCTTTATCGCTGAATCACAGGAGGAGCGGCACGAGTGTGAAGCTTCGCTTTGGCCAGTGGCTTGCGACGGACAAACACGCAAACTTCGTGCGCACGCCAATCTTTGCGTTACTTTACGTTTGCGTAGGTACATACTGGTAACTACGATTCAACGCGTGTTGTAATGATACTTGGATGATGCAATGCAAGAGTGTGAGAATATAATGTAGGTACTAAAGATAACGCATCTACTGTTACGTCGGATCGTATCACTATAAGGTCCCAGAATAACTTGTGAGTCGTGAAGCGTTTTCGAGTAAGTTGTACAATAAGTATCGATGCCGAGCTGATTCCGTTGCCATGTAACGTAAATCATTTACACAAAAACGTCCCATCCATTTCACTTTCGAAACACTCCAAACCGCCAAACACAAATTTCATCGGAAATGTATTTGTCATTAAGTGCGAAATCGGTCTGGCTCAGCAGACCAAACCAGCATGCACTTGTCGAAATTTCCGCGCTAACAGCTGGCCTCTTACGGGCCGCACAGATCCACTGAAACTTAACTGTCTACTACTGCTAACAACGCGGTCAGGTCTGGTCAATGATGAGTGGTTGTGTAAAACGCACAAAACCGATGAAAATGCTACGATGTCGCTCGATCCTCTGCGCTATCTGGCGGCGTTTGTCGCCGCCGCTGGGCTGTGTCCGCCCCATTCTGACCGCACAAGGCCGGGGTCCGTCCCGGCAGGGGGGCCGAGATCAGGTCGCGTCTGTATGCCCGCTCAGTGCACGGCGCGGCCGCTAGTTTTTGCGCGTCTCGACGACCAGCGGCCGGCCGTGGAAAGCCATGCCGTCCATTTCCATTACGGCTTCGTCGGCCATCATCCGGCTGGACAGCGTGACGTACGCGTACGTGCTGAGGAGAAAGAGGGGACAGCGTCACATAGGTGAACATACTCAGGAGAACGAAAAGGAGTGCCACACAGGTGTTCGTGCTGAGGAGAAAGAGGCACAGCGTCACGTCACGTATGCGTACGTATCGAGGAGGCAGGGGCGGCACAAAACCGACGCAAAAACAACAGCAGGAACAACAACAAAAAAACGGGAGAGGGCGTCAGGGTAAAGGGTGGGTGGGCATCAGCATCAATAGTGATTTTATTGGGAAACATGGTGATCAGCTTGGGGAGGACAGGACATGGCGGTATGACTGGGGGACAAATAGGAAGAGAACAGCGAAATAAATGTTAAGTTCACAAATGAACGGAACAAATCACAAAAGCTGCCAGTATGTTAAGCACCCAGCATGCGCTCCCAACCCTTTCGCCCCGAGACCCCCACTCACAAGTCGTCTGGGTGCGGGCTCGAGTTGTTGACCATGATGCGCACATTCAGCGGCTCGAACCGGTCAAACAGCTGCATCAGGTCGTGCTCGTTGGTTCCTGCCGGGAAGTTGGCCGCCACCACGTCCATGGGCGCGTGCAGGCGGCTCTTGATGCGCTCTGAGATGGCCACTGCGGAGCGGAGCGCCATCGGCGGAGGGCCCACTGTCGGGAGAGAGAGAGGTGGGGGTTAGACGGGCGAGACGCGCGGCGGTTAGACGTGGGGAGTGGGCGTGGTCAGACGGATATTATTACGGTCTTACTGTGGCCAGACTGGGAGGACTTGGTCAGACGGGATATTGTGGTCTGACGGAAAATACAATTGACAATTGATACGCGCAAAGTCTTGAAAAGGAATGACTTCGGTGCACGCACTGGCAGAACACAATCAACGACAACATTGAGAAACACTTTATATCAGCTGCTAGCCACATGTACAGCGGAATATAAATCATGTACTGATGTACTCGTACAATCACACTCATAGCAATTGTATACATTGTGAGCTGCATTATCCTGAAAAGCAGAAAGACATAATTGTAATTTTACAGCCGCGGTAGCACACGGGCTATGGACGTAATAATATCAACATTCTTTCACGGAAGGCACGCTTCAGTACCAGTCATAGGCCGCTGCAGCAAAGGCCGTTAACTCGACCGATGTCACCCTGTATAGCGTACAACACTCGCCCCCGTTTCCCTTCCGCACCTCTGAGGCCGAACAGCCCTGCCCAGCCCGGCAGTTCCACCCGTCCCTCTAAGGAGCCTACACAGCCCGGCCCGGCGGTCCCACTCGCCCTGAGCCCACACAGCCCGGCAGTCCTACCCATCCCCCTGAGCCCACACAGCCCGGCCTGGCCCCCCAGCAGTCCCACCCATCCCTCTAAGGCAGCGGTCGGCAGGTCCTCCGGGGTCGTGCCCCCTTTTTTGGCGCCAGGCAGGGCCATTACCCCCACCTACCAGACCCCATTGGTGATGCAACCAAGGTTACTGAAATTTTATATTTTTCCGGGACTCTTTGGGTACCATATCTGCGAGAAACCGCAGGGGGCCCCGCCCCTCCCCCTGCGTTTTCTTGCAAATACCTCAAAAAACGTTGCCACGGAGCGCCACCATTTTGACACATTTTATCATACATCTTTTCTGCGCATGTTGTGAAAATTTCAGACCAAAGTAACTCAAGGTCAGGTCACCAGATCACGTCAAGTGACCTCACCTCAGTAGAGACTGTAACGCCTGCCGTAGCTACACAGAGTCACACCTCTTTCAAACTTTCAGGAATTGATAAGGCAATAGCATGTACAAAATTTGTATCTCGGAGATTTGATGTCGGTGACCAATGGTCAGGTGATCAGTGGGAGAGGGCGCAAAGCCAATGGTAGAGCAATGAAACCCTTTTGGACCCTTTTGGACGAGTGTCATTCCTAACACTGTGAAACACTAAATTACAAGTAAACATGGCCACTGAACCGGAAAAGTGCACCCGTAACACCGCTGTATGTCCCTGAGGTCAGAGCGATGAAAATGCCTTAGATGTGTTCAGCTCGACGATACGGATCGACTGATGTGCAACAAAACCTTCGATGCTTCTCGACGGGAGGATCACGATGCTGATAAAAGTGAGCTCTTGCAAGTTTTGAGTGAAAAGTTACTGAAGAAAAGCTATCAGTTAACAGTAAACACCGTACATTTTGGCAGTTTTTGTCTCCTGCAGGCTAAACCGTTAATCTGGGTTAATCTGTCCTGAAAATGGCATGAACCAGAATAACCGTTGATTTGTGATATCTTTATTGAGATCATGGCAGGCCACAAAATCTCACTTCTAGAAGCTACAGCAGGACCCGATTTACTCGATAATTGTCATTGACTTCTGGAAGGTCACCCAATGACCAAGGACCTTTAAATTGGGTAGCAGCGGCTGCCTATCTTCACGGGCAACACGCTCAATTTTTCTGCAAAGCTCCAGCTCAGAGGCCGAGATGCTCGGGTCAGGGTGCAATGGACGACTCCTCTCCCTTGTGTTAGTGACTGTGAAAACGCCAATGGGCGAGCGCCGGTTAATACATGACAGTTACTTTTGCACGACTGTACGGAATGGTGAGCAGCTAATGAAAATCGGCATGCGCCAGCTGATCAGTTCATGCTTTGTGCGTTTGCCCTCGACGAATTTTTGAATCCTAGGGCACAACAGTTGCGATGCCTGTCCCAGTGTCCCATCAAGGGAGCCATTATTTCTAAAAAGATGAGGCTTTCTCAGAGGCCCTCATTACCCCCAGCCGAAGGGCGTCATTACCCCCAAAGGGGGCATGCCCCACCATTTGCCGACCCCTGCTCTAAGGAGCCCACACAGCCCGGCCCGGCAGTCCTACTCGCCCTGAGCCCACACAGCTCGGCCCGGCCCGGCAGTCCTACCATCCCCCTGAGCCCACACAGCCCGGCAGTCCTACCCATCCCCCTGAGCCCACACAGCCCGGCCCGGCGGTCCCACTCGCCCTGGGCCCACACAGCGGCCCACTCACTGTCGCCTCCACGCTGCGGCTGCATGGAAATGCGCGGCGACGGGCCCACGGGACAGGCCAGCGGAGGCGGGGCGGACGGCGTGCGCATCGGCCCGGCCGGCTCCGGCTCGCCGTACCGGGCCCGCTTCACGAACGGCTCCGAGTAGTCCACCTCCGCATCGGCCCTGCCGCAGAGGTCACCAGTCACCGCGGGTCAGCAAAGGTCACCAATCATCGCTGGGTCGGGGCACCGGTCACCGCTGGTCAGCAAAGGTCACCAGTCACCGTGGGGTCAGGTCACCGGTCACCGCCGGGTCAGTGAAGGTTACCAGCGGGTCAGTCATGTAAAAGGCAATGTGGGCGACATTTTATCGATAAGTGCAAAATAAACACAAAATATATTAACAACGATAGCCCTAGCGCTTATTCGCCCATGAAATACTAAATTTAACACCGGGCCTGCGATCCACTAGCGGACAGAGCACGAGTCAGTTGCCAACGTCTGTTCCACTGCCACCCACTCACCGTTGGTTATAGCTGCGTCGCGACCCGAGGCCAGCCAGCGGGGGCGGACCAGGCTGCGCCGACCTAGTCGGCGCCGGTCGCGGCGGACCGCCGTACGGCCCTGCCCTCGGCCTCGGCGGCTCAAACTCGGACTCAAAGTGGTCCACCGGCGGTTCACGGTCGTAGCGAGCCGGATCGCGGTCGTACCGAGCCGGGTCACGGTCGTACCGAGCCGGTGAACGATCGTAGCCGGCCGGCTCTCGGTCGAAGCGGATGTCTGGGCGCGGCGGTCGGCCGGCCGTTCCGTTGTACTGTGCCGGCGGGGCCGCTCCGTTGGCGCCCACTGGCGGCCGGTACGCTGCCGGGCGCGGTGGCATGGCCGGCTGTTCCGGCGGCGGCAGCACTAGCGGAGGCATCTGCGCGGCGTCGGGCGGCGCGCGCTCCCCGGACCGGTGCACGGAGCCGCCCAGACGCTGGCGCACGCTACCCTGAGGCCGGCCAGCGGACTGGGGCCGGCCGGCGGGCGCCGCCGCCTGCTGCTGCGGCCGGGGCTGGCGCGACTGCCGCTGCTGCTGCGGCTGCGACTGCTGACGTTGGTTCTGCGGCTGGTGCTGTTGGTTCTGAGGCTGCCGCTGCTGACTCTGAGACCGCTCCTGTTGCTGCCGCCGCTGTTGCTGCTTCCGCGGCTCCTGGGCATTCTGGTTCGACTGGGTCTGATGTTTGTTTGCGGCTGAAACGTGCATGAAAATAACCGCTGCTAGATAAAAAACGCGATCCTTAAATTATGTTGACACATCTATTTCTGAGCCAATTACAGCCTATGATAGACACCAAAGACATGTCACGTTTGCGAAAAACGATTTATTAATGCTGTTTAAATCCTATTCAATATTGGTTCAAATATGAAGTACATTAGTCGATACAAATGTAAGAGATTGACTAGCATCGCATCAGTAGTCTGAACTGACACCAAGGCACAAATTTCAGCCAACGTAACTATATCTCTTGCCTGCAGTTTACGCAAAGGACCCAGTCCTGACAGACTTATCCCGCCGAGCTACTCGCCGTCCCTCGCTCCCTCTCTCACAACTGCTGTGACGCGAGTCCTTGACGACGATCTGGCGGCCGGCCACCTTGCCCCTGTTGAGCTGCTCGATGGCCCGCGTCACATCCTCGGCCGAGGGCACCACTACGAAGGCGAAACTGTGAACAGGCGACGGCAGGCCAGAAATGGAGAAACGTCAGTGGCGATTTAGTTCGCAGGAAGGTGGCATAAGCACACATCAACGCCTCTTTTCAAGCCTTTGTGAAACCAAAACGTTTGACTTTTAGAAAAGTGAGATAACTACATTACGATCAGCAAAACACAGATGAACCATATCCCCGTTTCCACGGAAGCAAGGTAACATATCATGGTAGCATGCTTCTTCCAGCGGGGAAGGGTTATAAGCCGGGAAGGAAGGTGAAAAGTGTGGCCCGGAACGGTCCATCCACCGACTCCGAGGACTTACCCGCGCTCCTCCTTCTTGTACAGGCGCACTGACAGCGCCTTGATGTTGAACTTGGCGAACAGCCCGTACAGATCGTCCTCTTCCAGCGAGAGCGGCCAGTTGCCCACATACACCTCGTACTTGCCCGAGGCGCCGGCGGCGGGCGGCCGCGCCGGCGAGCGCTCCGGCACCGCCGGCTGGTCGCCGCGCACCATCGGCGACACGCCGCTGCCGGCCGCCGGCCGCGTGGTCCCGCCCGTCTGCAGGCGCTCGCTCTTAGGCCGCGCGTCCGCCACGTACTTAACGTAGTTGACATTGCACAGGTGCGGTGACGCGCGCATGCCCGTGATGGCGCGCACCGCCTCCTCGGGGTTGCAGAAGCGCACGAACGTCCAGCGGCGGTTGTCAATGCCGTCCTTGGCACCGCGCACCGACTGCACGTTGCCGTACTGCGAGAACGTGCTCATGATCTGCGACTCGTTCAGCGCAAACACGTTTTTGAAGCCCACGCAGTAGAAACCGTCCTCGCCAGCTTGAAGCTCGTCCTCCATCACTGCTGCCTAGCGCTGGGCCGACCGGAATAGAGAGAAAACAACGAAGAGCCGTCAAAAAGACGGCCTCGGTCGGCACCAGCAAAGCCAGCAACGGGCAACAGTGGGTGATCTCATGCGAGCAAGCAAACAGAAACCACTGCCAATGGCCAGTGGCCCAGTCAACAAGCTGGGTGAACAAAGCAACTAGTAAACAAGGCGAGCTCAGAGCAAGTTCAGAGTAAGGTCAATAAAATCTGGACGGTAAGGGGTCATCAGTAAGATGGGTTTAGACAAATGGGAGGGAAATGCAACAGCATCGCTGACTAATGATCATAGGTAACGGGACCACAATGCGCCCCTCAGAACGTGTCAGAGTGGGCTCAGTAATTTGTCGCAAAGCGCTGTGAAAAGAAAGAGATGAGACGATAAGCAAGAAACTCGCAAGCAAACGGAGCGTCTTTCTTGGAGCAGTTGCCAAAGAGAGACATCGTCATAATTCAAGCAACGCAATACTCGCCGAGGCAATGATAAACTATCTCTACCAATGGGTAGATATGAAAAACTAGAATGGCGTTACGTGAGAGACGAATGCGCTGTAAAACACAATTCACTGAACAAGAGAAAAACACATCAGCAGCCTCAAACAAAATAAAACAAACCGGACGAACACAGTAACAACAGGCCACTGAAAAGAGATGGGTATTGGGGTAAAGGGGGCAGCTTTAGAAATGCTGACGATTATAACGAACGAGCAGTTCAGGGATCACAAATAACCTTTATCAGTCAAGGTTTTCCATTGCAAGATCGCTATCGCAATTGAGATGCCAACAACATTGAGACAATCAAACAACACAACGTCATCGAGTAAGGGATATGACACGAGAAAACTCAGAGTGACAAGATAGGTGACATTGGCTATCTCGTGGGGATTGATTTTTTCGCTCAGTACCCGTTTATTATTGACTTGTCTACAAAGCAGCTGATCGCTAAGCCATCTGCAAACGAGGTGAACCATTAGCCAACAATGCACACGGCAACGTGAAGGTAGGCAATTGAACCAATTCGTTCGCAAGTGCCCACAAAAGAAGATGCAAGGTCCTGAAAAGACCGACAAAACACATTATCTGCAAGTTTATTTTGGTGCGCTTCGAACGAACTTCGCCACATTTCAAGTAGCCTGACAAATGATAATCGAAGACACATTGTAGTTACGGATCCAAATCCCACAGCGCAAGCGTAAGATCATATATCTCTGAAAATCCAGATGAGGACCCAGATTAATCAGATGAGGAGGTCAGAGCAACGCAGACCATTCAGTAAGCTTTTTTATTTGGAGGCGGCAATGTGAGGCACACGTGTCGCAATGGTCGAAAGAGAGGCTTTTTATCAGGCGGAAACCTTATCTCCGGACATCCAAGCCAGAATATTATTATAAAATCCCGGATATATTGGTAGATCATATCAAATATATGGGACAAAGTTGTACTGACCGCTCCCAATTTTACTGTTTTGCAGACGAAGACACCCTCAAGGATGAGTCGATGAATCATCGACGCTCCGCTGCCCGCCGGTCACCATGAACCGAGGAAAAGTGACAGCGGAAGATATCGATCTGGCAGAGTACCGCTCGGTCGCGGATGGTCTGCTACTGTAAGCCGTCGCTCATCTGGTTGACTTGCCGGTGGTCTTGCTTCTGCCGACGGCTTCCGAGGGCGGAGCCACCAATCGTTGACAGGTGGCTCGGCCTCAGCCCGCGCTGGTGGAATTGGCGGTGGAGTTTTGGATGTCGTCCTGTTCTAGGTGATCGGTGTCCGGCGTATATCCTGAGCGGGTTCGTGTCGCTGGTGGGAGCTCCGCAACTCGGGCCTCGCGTTGAGGGCGGCAGCCCTCGGGCTTCCCCGCAAGCTTTTCATGTTTTATTGTTTTTATTAAGACCAAGGCTGCCTGCAGTTGCTGCAGGCTTGGTCTTACTTTTGTCGCAATAATAAATACCGTATAATTACAGCGTGCGTTTTCTGGGCCAAATTCTGGGCTGCACGGTGCAGGGCGTATGTGTACTTCGTGAGAGGTTCCATCGAGCTTACGAGAAACCGAAGCTTGGGTTTTCGTGAGAAGGGCTTTTGATAACCTTCCCACCGTACACCGGATACCAGACTCTCGTGAGAAACGCATAGAAAATGGTTTGCAGTGAGAAGCAATTTCCGTCTCGTGCGAGTTCGCGTACTGGCTTTGCTCGAGAATGGTGATGCCAGTTTTGGGACTCGCTACGGAAACATTCTCAGCTGAGAATGCTATTCTCTGAGAAAACCGAGAGAGGGACTTAAAACGTGTGGTCTGATTTGAATAGGGAGAATGAGAATGCCTACCGGTTTCAAAGAAGGGCTAACTTTTTTCTCAGCGCAGCGTCGTCGTCTGGATGTGCGGAAGCGACGTATACAGTGGACGAACACTGCTCCCAAGCTACTCAGACGGCTCCTTGAAGGAGGACGCCAGGCACGCCATCCTCATCACCAAGCGACTTCTGGCGGAGACCGGTCAAGTTCTGGTCCCGGGACCACTCCCTCGCCTCAGCGGGGACATGATCAGCCTCAACTGGGAGCGGAGCACCTCCCTCCAGCTTTGATGATTATAGGCTCCTCTCAATCCGTCTGGAGGCTCATCTTTCCCACGCAGAGAGGCGCAAGTTTGCTGACGCACCACGGCTCGTCGCTAGCCACGAGATGGAGCAGGACATCAACAGCCGTCAGCTGCGGAACATCGGTCAGCCCTGCTTCAACCTGAAGGCCATCCACCAGCCCGCCAAAGCCAGGAAGAAGTCAGCGCAAGACGCCGGTGGTCTAGAGCCGGTAGTCCAACTGACCGAAAGGACCAAGGTGATGCTGAAATCGAATATGTTTGTAAGCGCGCCGGTCTAACGAACGGCACTCTGTGGACCGTGGCCGGGCTGTTGTGCCCTCCAGACGCACCTGGCTAGACACACTGCCAGTATGAATATTGAATAATCATATAGGTAGGTTCGCCGCGAAAAAAGGCGAAATTCGCCCCTAAAGGCTTCAATGTCTGAATGAAAAATGGCACTATGGTAAAGAGGTAGTTGAAAAATGGTAGAGAGCTGGCCTCTACAAGTTGTTGATTGAGATAGATTAGCGTATTGACTTTCGATTGATATACCTCATTAAGCATATGGTTTTACGGAAAATGGCTAAATTTGTCGAAAACTATCTCGTTTTTGTTATAAACCGTATATTGGAAATGGCGACGTGCGCCACTTCCGTCGCCGACGCCAGGTTGCCCGAGATTTGAGCGCTTGTACGCCTTGGCTTCTATGTTAATTTCAAGATGAATATTGAAGGCAGAAGACGGCGTTGTGCATATGAGGGGCACGCACTGATTTCAAGTGAGTCGGAAGTGCCAAAATTGAACAAGATTGGTTCCAAGTACGTTTCGAAGTCCGTCATTCAGGCCCTGGGAATGGGTGACCCTGGCAAGCTTGCTGGACGATACCTATGTCATAAGTGTATTTCCTATGGCAGGTCGCAGATGAAAATTGTTCAGGTGAGATTACTTGACTGATGTGTTGGCTCATGGCTGGGCTCTCCATTGATGTTTGCAGTGTGAATCGTCATGTCCTTCGACGAGATCACCATCGATCCCCGCGTGGCGTACGACTCCACGGACGACGCGGTCTACGGCCCCAACGACAAGATGCAGGTGGTGATGGTCCACTCCTTGTGCAGTCGTTGGAAGCAGCCCGTCTTCTTCGACTACAACAAGGACGTCACCAAGGACCTTCTCCACCGCATCATCGCCGCCGTGGAGTCTGCCGGCTACGTGGTCGTCGCCATGGTGTGCGACCTGGGACCGGCCAACCGGAAGCTGCTGTGGTCGCCGAAGGCCGCTGACGGACTGGGCATCGACCCGGAGGACGGGTTCTTTGCCCATCCGTGCGACCCCAGCCGGTAAGTCAACTTTTCTAACTTTCTTATTCATCAGTTTTTAACTTCGGACACTAATTTCTAGGGAGACCATAAATAAGCTTATATTTCGATGTTGTGTAGCAAGCTTATGTAGCCACAGCAACTCTTCATTCATGTTGCATTGAAACCAAATATGTCATGTATGTCATGCCGCTGGCAACGATTGTCTTGATGGCCTTGGTACCGGCATTCAGCCTTTCGAAAACCACTAAAATTGTAGCTTAATTTCCGTGTAAATGCTAGCTGACGGCAACTTCGTTCCGTTTCACTCTGCAGAAAAATCTTCACCTTCGCGGACGTGCCACACCTCCTAAAGCTTCTCCGCAATCACATTCTCCGGCAAGGCCTCCAGCTGCCAGGCGGCCCTGTCATCGACAAGAAGGTCTTTTGCAACCTTCTGGAGAAAGATAACTCTGAGTTTCGGCTATGCCACTTTCTGAAGTGGAAGCACATCACGGTGAGCAAGTTATCAATGTTAATTACCATAACCAGCAGCATTATGAATTATATGTGCCATCAACTTGGATGATTAATTCCGTGACGCTGAAAAGCAATGTCTTTTTACATTTGATGCAAAGCTGTGATAGTGTAGCACATTATAGTGTGTGTTAACTGTAGTCAAATATTTATCTCGTCATTGGAAACAAGTTAAAAATTTACGAAATTTGACCCTTCAGTGAGCCTGAATGTTGACCAACAAAAAGTCAACCAACGTCATTATTTATTACTCCTTTGGTTCCCCGTGTGTCGCAGGTGCGGGGTCAGGAATGCCAGCGCGTGTACCTGGCCGCCCAGCTCCTCAGTGAGCGCGTGGCCAAGGCGGTCTCGCACATCTTCGGAGACCGGTACCGGAAGGAGGCGGAGTTCATCGCCCTCGTCGACCAAGCCTTCGACACGTTCAACTCCCGCCACGTGTCGGACGGCAAACTACACCGGTCGGCGTTTGGGCTGGCCCATACCATCGAGGACCAGTACTCCTGCCTCCTCAATGAGGTTGATGATGAGATGAGGTTGAGATGAGATGAGGTCTCAACCTCCTCAATGAGGTTGAGATGAGGTTGAGCAGCTGGAGGTGCTGTTCACCACGATGCACGGAGGAGATGTCGACCGCGGCCCCGGCGTCGTTAGGCGACTTGCCGAGGCTGCTGCGCTGAAGTTCCCGCAGCTGCATCCATACGTACTGAGGAAGTACGCTATGACTAGGACGCAGCTGCGGGTACGTGAGATCCGGCGCCTCATCGGCGACAGAGAACGTCTCCGAAAGGAGCAGCCTACCTGCAGCCGGGAGGCCAAGCGTGCGCGCCTGTACGTGCATCCTGGTGATTAGACTTCAGCGTGGCCTCGCTTTGTGTGCTGCGCCGCTGCGCTGGCTGTGGCGGGAGCCGGCGGCGGCGTGCCGCAAGACTTTAGCGTGGTCTCGCTTTGTGTGCTGCGCCGCTGTGCTGGCTGTGGCGGGAGCCGGCGGCGGCGTGCCGCAAGACTTTAGCGTGGCCTCGCTTTGTGTGCTGCGCCGCTGCGCTGGCTGTGGCGGGAGCCGGCGGCGGCGTGCCGCAAGACTTTAGCGTGGCCTCGCTTTGTGTGCTGCGCCGCTGCGCTGGCTGTGTACAAAGCATCGATCTTCACGTCGGCGCCATACAGCGGGCTTCAGACATGCAGCTCTCTCAGCTGCGAGACACCGCAAAGGCAGATCATCAGTATGCAGCCCTGGTTGACATGGTCTTGGAAGGATTTCCAAGCAACAAGTCCGACATTCCTAGTCATCTACTGCCGTTTTGGAAAGTGAGACACGATCTCTGCGTGGATGATGGCATTGTTTTGAAAGGAGCGCAGCTCGTAATTCCACAGCAGGAGCGGTGCAACGTGTTGGCTCGTCTTCATGATGCACATCAAGGCATCGAACGAACGAAGAGAAGGGCGAGGCAAGTGGTCTGGTGGCCAGGAATATCAACGGACATCAAAAACACCGTCCAAGGATGCCAGCTATGTCAAGAACGACTACCAAGTCAGAAGCGTGAGCCGCTGATGACGGATCCCCCACCTACTCGAGTGTTTGAAGAAGTTGCTGCAGACATCTTCAGTCACGCTGGGCGATCTTTTTTGGTATATGTCGACAGACTTTCCGGGTGGCCTGTTGTGCATGTGTTCCCAGCGGGTGACACAACCTCAAGGCAGGTCATTCGAGCGTTGCGTCAGAACTTCGTGATGCTCGGTGTTCCTGTAACGCTGCGCTCAGATGGCGGCCCTCAATTCAGCAGCCGAGTCTTCGGAGACTTCGTGCGGAGGTGGGGAGTTAAGCATGTGATGTCATCTCCCCACTTCCCACAGTCCAACGGTTTGGCAGAGTCAGCCGTCAAATCCCTGAAACAGCTCGTTGCAAAAACCACCGTCGACGGTAACTTAGACGATGAGAGGTTTGACCGGGGTCTTTTGGAGTTGCGCAACAGCCCACGTGAGGGCGGCCAGTCTCCAGCCCAAGTGGTACTGGGTCATCCACTCCGAAGCTGTGTTCCAGCTCATCACCGAAGTTTTGCTCCAGAATGGCAGGCTTCAGCAGCGAAGTGTGATCAGGCGAATGCAGAGAGGCGCCGTAGGACAGAAGAAACCTACAACCGTTCTGCGTCTCCTCTTCTTCCGTTGAAGATCGCCGATGAAGTCCGCCTGCAGAACCCTCTCTCCAGGATGTGGGACCGCACAGGCGTGGTCGTGGGAATCGGTCGTCACAGAGATTACCACATCAAGCTGCCGAGTGGGCGAGTCTGCTGGAGAAACCGACGCTTCATCAGGCCTCTCCATCCATCTCTTCCCGGCGGTCCATCTAACTCGTCCTCCGTCTGTGTTGCGGACGAGGCAATGCCTCCACCACGTCGCAGTGCGCGTGCGCGCCACCCACCGAACAGGTATCGGCCTGCTCCGTGATCTGTGTTATGCCGTACGGTCAATGCCATGTTATGCTGGGGAGATGTTATGCCGTACGTTCAAGAGGACTCTGTGACCTGTTCGCTGTGATGCGTATAGTCCCGTATTCGTTTACGTGTTTCCGTTTATGTTGGATCGCTGTGCTTTGTCTGGGCAGAACGATTTGTTTTTGTTTGTCTCACTACTTGTTAGCTCTCCCAGTGCGCCAAGACCGCTGCATTATTCAGTTGCATCGGTCTTGTGGGGGGGGGGGAGATGTTATGCGCATAAGCATTGGCGGAGGGAGATTCCTTCGCGTTGGTGTATGTGTGCTGCCATACGCGTCTGTGCCAGCTGAGCTGGCACTCACTTGATCTGTGTTGGTCGCGAGAGGAATACACCTGTGTGCGCAAGACGGACGACTCTTCGGATCCCTGAACCGTGAGGACCACTGCACAGATCACAACAACTGTAAGCCGTCGCTCATCTGGTTGACTTGCCGGTGGTCTTGCTTCTGCCGACGGCTTCCGGGAGCGGAGCCACCAATCGTTGAAAGGTGGCTCGGCCTCAGCCCGCGCTGGTGGAATTGGCGGTGGAGTTTTGGATGTCGTCCTGTTCTAGGTGGTCGGTGTCCGGCGTACCTATATCCTGAGCGGGTTCGTGCCGCTGGTGGGAGCTCCGCAACTCGGGCCTCGCGTTCAGTGCGGCAGCCCTCGGGCTTCCTCGCAAGCTTTTCCTGTTGTATTGTTTTTATTAAGACCAAGGCTGCCTGCAGTTGCTGCAGGCTTGGTCTTACTTTTGTCACGATAGTAAATGCCGTAGAATTACAGCGTGCGTTTTCTGGGCCAAATTCTGGGCTGCAAGGTGCAGGGCGTATGTGTAGTTCGTGAGAGGTTCCACCGAGCTTACGAGAAACCGAAGCTTGGGTTTTCGTGAGACGTGAGAAGGGCTTTTGATAACCTTCCCACCGTACACCGGATACCAGACTCTCGTGAGAAACGCATAGAAAATTGTTTGCAGTGAGAAGCAATTTCCGTCTCGTGCGAGTTCGCGTACTGGCTTTGCTCGAGAATGGTGATGCCAGTTTTGGGACTCGCTACGGAAACATTCTCAGCTGAGAATGCCATTCTCTGAGAAAACCGAGAGAGGGACTTAAAACGTGTGGTCTGATTTGAATAGGGAGAATGAGAATGCCTACCGGTTTCAAAGAAGGGCAGCCGTTCTAACTTTTTTTTCTCAGCCCAGCGTCGTCGTCTGGATGTGCGGAAGCAACGTCTACAGTGGACGAACGCTACTCCCAAGCTACTCAGACGACTCCTTGGAGGAGGCCGCCAGGCACGCCATCCTCATCACCAAGCGACTTCTGGCGGAGACCGGTCAAGTACTGGTCCCGGGACCACGCCCTCGCGTCAGCGGGGACATGATCGGCCTCAACTGGGAGCGGAGCGCCTCCCTCCAGCTTTGATGATTATAGGCTCCTCTCAATCCGTCTGCAGGCTAATCTTTCCCACGAAGAGAGGCGCAAGTTTGTTGACGCACCACGGCTCGTCGCTAGCCACGAGGTGGAGCAGGACATCAACAGCCGTCAGCTGCGGAACATCGGTCGGCCCTGCTTCAACCTGAAGGCCATCCACCAGCCCGCCACGGCCAGGAAAAAGTCAGCGCAAGACGCCGGTGGTCTAGAGCCGGTAGTCCAACTGACCGAAGGGGCCAAGGTGATGCTGAAATCGAATATGTTTGTAAGCGCGCCTGTCTAACGAACGGCACTCTGTGGACCGTGGCCGGGCTGTTGTGCCCTCCAGACGCACCTGGCCCAGACACACTGCCAGTATGAATATTGAATAATCATATAGGTAGGTCCGCCGTAAAGGTACGGGTGCGCCGATAATGGTGCCACAACACCAGACCACTCCGTCCGCAGATTCGTAAACTAACCCGTTTCATAAACCGTGTTGTTTCCTTACACACCGTGAAGCCATGGAATTTCAGAGCATCACCATTATCAGTTCAGGACGTATCCATTCAAGGACCAGCTCACGGTCAGAGCAAAACAGCAAAACGGTCAGGGTCAACTAATTATAGTGTCCCACGGGTCTCTCCGCTGATAATAACTGTCTGCCCTCAGAGTGACAGAAAGTGTTCGAGCCCGAGGCCACCCTCGTGCTAGACAATCGAGGAGCGACGAGGATTGTGGGCGAAGTAATTCAATGAACAAGTATCAAGTATGTACATCAAAGTAAGAAAGGGTTAACCGCTTTATCAATTAAAGCTGTATAATCTACGACTGCGTCTGTCCTGCAATTGGGTGTCATATCTGTTTGCGTTTCTTTTCAAATACAATACAATACAATCATTGGTCAGGCAAGCGTGAGCAAGCGTTGATCAGGCAAGCTGTTCTTAATGTGTATGCCTGTCGATTCTCAGTGTAACATCTCTTCTTCGTATCTTAATGCAACTATATGTTTCCCTAAATGCGCCCGATGTCCGTCATATAATCTGGCTGTACTCGATCCAGTTCATGTTGATTTAGTAGGGCGCTCGGACAAAATACAAGTCGGAGCGTAGGAGTGTAGCAGAAAGGATAAGACGTGGGTGTATACATATGCGTGTAGCCAAGTAGTACGAAACGTGCTACGCCGGTGCCATGATGCGAAGCGAACGGGCCGGCGGGACCAGTCGCTGCCGCCGCGGATGTACGTGGAAACAAGGGTGGCCTTGTTTGGGAACAGCCACGCTGCCGCCCGAGCGTTCCCCCTGGGCCGCGACCTGGAGCTCGGGGCTACGCTCGGGCGGCACACCGTCGTCATGCAGTATGTGCGGGGATACACCGCCGACGGCATGGGCGGCGACTCCGCCGGCGACTGGCGTATGATGATGGCCGCCGCCGTCCGGCTGAAGACTTTTCGTCAGCTGATAGTTCAGCTGACTGGAGCAACTCCAGTAGCTCCGTACTAATTGATCAGCTAACTAGGGTTCTTTGAAGCGATAAAGGATATAGACAAGTCATTTATAATTTGTAGTGATTATTGTGCCGGAGGCCACAATTGCAAGCATAACGAGTATATAAGGTGACGAGCAAAATGATATTCCTTTACCTACGCCATACAGATGCTTGAGAGGCCTGTGTTTCTCAGCGTTTCTCTTCTTGATCGGGAGTGATGACTATCATTGGCATCCCTCGTTCGCCCAAGAAAGGTACAAAGAACGCAAGGCCGTCTTATGTAACTTTCCTCTTCTCGTTCATCTTATGTAACCTCGTTGGGCCCAAGTGGCCTGTTGTTACATGAAATACATGTTATGTTATGTTATGTATTAATTCATTTATAGAGATCCTACCCAAATCGGTCTAGCATTGACCAAAGCGACACTTTCCGTACTCAAATATCCACGCCTTAGAGAGCAGCACGGTGGCCTCAAGGGAGGCGTTGGAAGTGGGTATAAAGCGGAGCGAGGAGAGAACTCGGCGCGCTTTTACTCGCTCTTGGCCTGCTGACGTGCTGCTGGGGGTACCGGACCACCACCACCTTCATCGCCAGCATGTGAGTGTTATACATCAGCACACTCCCTCATCTCCACTTTCGCTTCAGGCCAACACTTAACACTTCTCCGCCCACACCGCTTCGCTCGTCATCTTGAAGTGTCTACGCTATAAAAAAGTGTCTACTGGCGGCCTGAGTCCGCGTAGTTGGTCCTTACCATTTTCTCTTGTAGTTTTGTGTCTACTGTCTGCGCTCATTCAGTCACTTCCTCTTCGATATCTCCTGAAGTGTTTGCCGGCGGCGGGAGCCGCGCCGTTTGCTCTTGGTATTTCTCTCGTAGCTTAGCATAATACATTAGGTGACGGGAAACGATTATTCTAGAAGAGGTAGGAGTAACGGAGAAAGGGATAAAGCGTCAGGGGTAGGGGCAGAGATCACAAAGACACATAATCGAACTCATCGCGCATCGAGACACCGCCCAAAATACACAACGTTCTGTGACGTCAACCACTTTCTGCAAAGCTTCCTGGCATTCGACCCGGTCTGGGGCGAATATAAAAACTGAAATCATACCAGCTAGTCTGCGTGGTTTCCCGGCTACCAGGGTCCAGCGTGGAACCCAGAGAATCCTAAGTTAGTGCCGGTGCCTGTCATTACCAGCAAGTGGATGGAGGGAGAGCGACTCCACAGCCGAACGCAGATTCCTCTGTCGCTGGCACTTGCAGTCACCACCCACAAGTGCCAAGGCTGGCCAAGACCAGCCGTCTTGGTCGACATCGGGCCCAAAGAATTTGGACTTAGTCCCACCTTCGTAGCGCTGAGCCGCGCCACTTCTCTGCGCGGGCTCATTTTGAACCCAACGGATCCAGCCGCTGCTCTCAGTGGAGCCGCCTAGTTCGCATTAACAACAACGGGCAAAAGATGCACAGGAAGTCGACGGCTCCTCCAGCGTCTTCAGGGATCAACTTGAGTCTTCTCCATCCTACCGCAGCGCATCATTATCCTGCATATACGAGTATGTAGGTATTGGTAATCCTGCGGCTCTGGCTGCGACCGTCCCGAATAAACCGACCGCTCTACCACGTGACCCTGCCGGGCACGAGCGACCAATCGGCGGGCCGAGCTCACCTGAGGAGAGCCGTTCGGCGGCTTCACAGGTGTCGATCAAAGCCATATGTGCAGAAGTTGTTCAAGCGCCGTGCGCGATGGTGTAGGGATTGTAGGAATTTAGGCGTATTAATGTGGCCGTGAAATATTATGCAGGGATTAGAAATTTAGGCGTATGAATGTGAACGTGTGTTATCCTTTGTTCGTCCGTTGCGCCCGCGTCCGCGTTGGGAGTTACATCAGTGGAGGTCAGCGAGATGGTAACCAAGCGCTCCGGTTGGTCGGCCTTAGCCTCGGGCCGGCTGACGGGGGGCGTTCCCGCCTCGAGCCCGGTACATAAGCACAGCAGGAGGAGGAGTCGGGGCTCAGTGTCTGCCTGCCTAAGTGCTGTGCTGCGCTGTGCCCGACTACTCTTCTGCTGCTGGCTCTCCTGGCTCGAGGTAGGTTACCGTCACGCAGGGATTGTCGCGGGCTCACGGACATCCCTTAGCTAGGATAGGAGCACCTGGGTGGAGGATTAGGTAGTGTTGGCGCCGCCCAGCAAGAGGGTTCGCCGCAGTGTGTATACGCGAGAAAATTGTCACGCGATTTTATAATTTCGAATTCAGTATTTTGTTTCCGTCTCAGCTGGAGTTTATTGCAAGTTTATTGCGCTAAATTGAATATGGAGTATAGTTAGGTGATATTTTGTGTTAAGTGTTAACATATTTTGAACCCCGCAGACTCATGTAAGTACGCATTTTGTTGTGGTAATAGACACGACTTTCGTTAGTAGTGAGAGTGACGATCTTGGTTATATCTGTAACGTTAGATCTTGTATGAGATGATTTAGGTAAATGCATAGTGTTGTTGTCCTTAAACCTATGTCTCCAAGTTGTATGACGTGATGTCATGTATTCCAGAAACGGCAACATGGAACTCAAGAGAGATATGTTTGTTTCTATTATTTGAGTAAGAAGATGCTCGAATAGTGCAATTAGACCGTATTGAGTGCGGTGGTAAAGGCCATAATTGATTTGCTGATTTAGCGTAATCAAAAGTTTATGAGTCTTCGATTAACTTTTATGAAAAGACATTTTAAACTGAGTTATTTTAAAACACGTTACCGTGAAGATTTATTCTGCGTTTTGAAGCCAGAATCTTCAGCCAGCCACTGTAAGTCTATCGCAGCTTTACTATTCTCAAACCTTAAGTATTGAATATGGACAAACTCACCGTGTATCAACTGAAATGTGAGCTAAAGGCCCGCGGGAGAGGGACCACAGGGAATAAGGCTGATCTGGTTGCTTCGCTGCGTGATGCATTAGACGAAGAAGGAATTGATTTTGAGAGTTGGGCTGAATTTGTCCCAAGTAAGGCCGCTGGGATATTTAACGCAAATGAAAACATGCCCCCAGCTAGTGCCGCCTTACCGAGTGGGCAACGAAGGAATACCGTCGAAATTACTGGAAGTGGCGAAGCTCCTCAAATAAGCGATACTATTTCTATCCAAACATCTGCATCGGCCGCTGAAATGACAAGGTTAAAATTGATAGAAGAAGACGCGCTTCGTGCGGGCTTAGAAGCACAGCTGAAAATTGTGCTAGAAAAACAGGAGTTAGATAGAAAGATGTCTGAATTGGCAAGACAGAAGGAAATTCTTGAATATACAGAGGCTATAGAAATTTCTAGAGCCAAGGTGAGGGCGCTAGGTAGACATGAAGACCATGAAATAGTTGAATCGAATCGCGACAAAGAGACCCCGAGATCGATATCGAATGCTACGAACGACACGAACACGACAAACCGAAGGAGCCACGACGGCCATCTAAATACTGAGAGCAGCAATATTGCAGGACTGTTGAGACGAGAAAGGGAAATAACTGCTGGGTTGATGCGCTTGCCGCCTGTTGAATTGCCCAAATTTGGAGGTGATGTTACTGAATTTCCTCATTTCATGAAGGCATTTAACCTAAAAATTGCCTCAAAGCTGTCCACCGACGAAGAAAGATTATTTTATTTAGAGCAGAATATGATTCCAGAAAGCAAGCCACATAGTATCGTTACAGCTTGCTTATACCTGGATAACGGCTACGAAGAAGCTAAGAACCTTCTCACACGACGGTACGGTTCAGAGAGCGTTTTGGCAGCGGCATTTGTTGATCAATTTGAAAATTTATTGCAGTTGAAACCAGACGATATTGAAGGGTTAGACCATTTTGCACTGGAGCTTATGAAGTGCAAGAATGCCTTTGGTGTAAATAGCGCAGCCATGAGTGACCCCAGAACCCTGAGGAGTATAAGCGCCAAGTTACCCGTTCACTCGCAACACAGATGGCGACATCGAGCCGACTCCATTAATGAAAATGAGGGTAGAGCAGTGGTGTTTGATGATCTAGTGAACTTCGTTGTACAGGAGGCAAGAGTTGCAACCAATCCTGTGTTTGGAAATCGTGGGTCAAATGCAACTGTAAGGCAAAATAACTCTGTCACTGTGGGCAGATTTCGTTCAAAACCGCTGGTGGCCGCGACACGGATGGTTAGTGCCGGAGCAAGCCCATGTATTCACTGTCAAGATAAGGGGCATGAACTCACCGATTGTAGTTGCTTTGCGAAGTTGCCACACCAGGACAAAATTGCCATTATTAGGGATTCAGCGCTGTGTTACGGCTGCTTGAAGCAAGGCCATCGCAGTACTGACTGTAGACGACGAGCTAGCTGTTCCATTTGTGCTTCCCGACATCCTACATCTCTCCATATCAATAGATCAGGAGGCAACAGTGAAAGATCAGAAAATGGTGTCCCAAATGTAACATCTTGCACCACGAAAGGTGGTGCATCCGTCTCATTTAGACCGGCTCTCCCGATCGTCCCTGTTGTCCTACATCACGGTCTTGAAAGGAAATGTACACTTGCTTTTCTGGACAGCGGATCAACTCATTCATTTATTTCAGAAGGATTGCTTAAAACTTTGAAACTACAGAGCCTGCCACAGACCAGACTATCGCTGACAACAGTTGACAGAGAAGTTAGCATCACGACACGAATAGTCAACGGAGCTTGGTTGTCGGACGAGAATGGTGGGAACATTTTAGAGCTGCCTCAGTTGTTTTCTCTCGAAAAAATTCCAGTGGACTTTGCTGATTTTCCTACTCAAACTGAAATAAGTAAATGGAAACATCTGGAAGGGGTCAAACTAGATCTGTGCCAAAATGAAGAAGTTGAACTTTTATTGGGCTCCAACGCCTTTTTAGCCATGGAACCATTAGAAGTGGTGACAAGCAACGGAGAGGGTGGTCCTTTTGCCGTGCGAACAAGATACGGATGGGTTGTGAGCGGTCTCCGTGGGGTATCATCACCATTTCCAGCGAAATGTTACAAAACACTGGTACATCCTGAGTTGCAACACCTTGAAGGGCTTGTACAACAGCTATACAACAAGGAACATGAAGAAAATCTACATTCAAATAAAATGGGACCATCTGTTGAGGACAAGAAATGGGAGAAATTCGTTCACGCGTCAACTAGACTGATTAAAGATCATTATGAGGTGGGACTACCGGTTGTAGATGAAGGGCTGATTCTGCCAAATAACAGGAATATGGCGGCAAGCAGGCTACTGAGCTTGAGAAATAAGCTTAGGCGGAGTGATAAATTGGCGTCCGATTACAAGCTATATATGAAAAACATGTTGCAAAATGGTTTCGCAGAGCCCGTACCAAATGCCGATTTATCCAGAAATGATGGTAAGGTATGGTATCTTCCACATCACGCCGTTCAGCATCCCCAAAAACCGGACAAGGTTCGCATTGTATTTGATGGCGCCGCAACCTTTAAAGGAATCTCTTTAAATGACAATCTTTTGCAGGGACCAGACCAAACGAATGCACTTTTAGACGTGTTGACCAGATTCCGTATGGAGAACATAGCTTTCACAGCCGATATTGAAAATATGTTCCATCAAGTTTATGTTCCAGAGTCTGACCGCGATTTATTCAGATTCCTGTGGTGGAAAGATGGCGATCCTCAAAATGATATATTGGAATACCGCATGAAAGTTCATGTTTTTGGAGCCACTTCTTCACCCAGTATAGCATGCTTTGCATTACGCAAGACAGCTTTAGACAACCGAGGGTGTTTCTCGAATGAAAGCTGTGCTACTATTGAGAAGAATTTTTACGTCGACGACTTGCTGAAGGCAATGCCTGACGAAGGAAGCGCTATACTGCTGCTTCGAGACCTGATGGTTTTGTGCAAACGAGGGGGATTTACTTTAAAGAAGATTTCGAGCAATAGTTCCGCTCTGATTGCATCCATTCCTAGCGAATCGCGGTCTAAGCAATTGGCGTACTGGACCAGCGATAGTAGTCACCTTCCCACTGAGCGAGTATTGGGTGTAATCTGGGACACTGAACAAGATGTGTTAAAGATGGCATTGGATCACGACAAGCTAGTTGCCCGGCCGATGACAAGACGAGGATTACTGTCAGCTGTAAGCTCCTTGTATGATCCAATTGGCATGTCATGCCCATCCATGCTGAAGGGACGCCTCATCTTGCAAGAATTGAGCAGGCTACATAATGGATGGGATGATAGTATTCCGCCTGTCAAGCAGCAAGAGTGGACGGCTTGGCTATCAGCTCTAAATGAAGTGAATGAATTGTCAGTGAATCGTTGTGTAAAACCTGATAACTTTGGAGACGTAGTATCTTGTCAACTTCATCATTTTGCTGACGCCAGTGAAGTAGCATACGGAACGGTTTCTTACATCCGGCTTACGAATGCCAAAGGACAAATCTGTTGTTCTTTTCTCAAGGGCAAGATGCATTTAGCGCCTCTCAAAGGAGCTACAATACCTCGTCTGGAGCTCATGGCGGCAACGACGGCGGTAAAAATATGCTCCCTGATAGGTGATACCATTGAATTCGATGATGTCGAGCATATATTTTGGACTGACAGCACCACCGTTTTAAGGTACATTCAGAACAAAGCGAAGCGTTTTCACACCTTTGTAGCAAATAGATTGGCAATAATCCACGATGGGTCAAGGCCAGAACAATGGAGGTATGTCAATAGTTCAGACAATCCAGCTGACGACGTGTCTAGGGGTGTCCAAAGTAAGAGATGGCTGAATGGACCTGAATTCCTTTGGAAGGACAAAGGCTTTTGGCCCTCAGCACCGATCGCCTTCAGGGAGGTGACGGAGGACGACCCCGAAGTGCGAAAAACGGCGATATGCGCTAAAACTGCGATTGTACCAGATTCTGAAACTCCGATGGAGCGGCTCATTTTACATTATAGTCAGAAAGAATCCCTGCTCAGAGGATTGTCGTGGCTGTCACGATTTACAAGATCACTTAAGGAAGGACAGAAGGGGTTTATAAAAATGTCTCCCCCTTTGTGCTATGAGGAGCAACGTGAAGCAGAAAAGAAAATAATTCGACATATACAAGAACATGAATTTCCAAGGGAGTATGAAAACCTGTCAGTTGGCGCTGAGGTACCAAGAACCAGTCGATTAGTGAAGCTTCACCCTTTCATGCAAGACGGTATCATTAGGGTAGGTGGAAGATTAGCAGAGGCTTCGATTTTAGAAGAAACAAAACATCCTATCGTTATTCCGAGTCGTGGTCATTTTACAGAACTACTCATTACGGACGCCCATGAAGCCGTAGGGCACAGTGGGAGACAGTTCACGCTAGCGAAACTTCGAAAACGTTTTTGGATTCTGAAGGGAATTTCAAGTGTAAGACGTGTTCTAAACAGTTGTTTGAGTTGCACTAAACTCTACCGACCACCTGAATCACAACAAATGGCCAATCTTCCGTCTGACAGAGTGCAAGCTCAAGAGCCACCGTTTACGCGAACAGGTGTGGATTACTTTGGACCATTTTATGTCACTCAAGGTCGTTCACAGGTCAAGAGATATGGGGTCATATTCACCTGTCTTGCTATCAGGGCCGTACATCTGGAGGTTGCTGAAAATCTGACGTCAGACTCATTCATTTGCGCCCTGCGCAGATTCGTTGCACGTAGAGGTAATGTTCAAATACTAAGGTCTGACAACGGAACAAATTTTACTGGAGCCTTTTGATTACGCTAAATCAGCAAATCAATTATGGCCTTTACCACCGCACTCAATACGGTCTAATTGCACTATTCGAGCATCTTCTTACTCAAATAATAGAAACAAACATATCTCTCTTGAGTTCCATGTTGCCGTTTCTGGAATACATGACATCACGTCATACAACTTGGAGACATAGGTTTAAGGACAACAACACTATGCATTTACCTAAATCATCTCATACAAGATCTAACGTTACAGATATAACCAAGATCGTCACTCTCACTACTAACGAAAGTCGTGTCTATTACCACAACAAAATGCGTACTTACATGAGTCTACATGAGTCTACATATAAAATCGCGTGACAATTTTCTCGCGTATACACACTGCGGCGAACCCTCTTGCTGGGCGGCGCCAACACCCACCCCCTTGAAACCACGAGGGGTCGAAAACGAGAGGTTTCAATTTAACTTCACCAGTTTTGTCACTGGGCGCTGCATTACTGTCCCTCTTGTTCGGACAGTCGCAGATCGAACCAATCCATCGGAACTAGTTCGAACAGCTTCAATCAAACCGAGTGGCCACTGGCCTCTGGGAACACTATCATCAACAAGCAGAACTGTGTCTCCTGGTTGAAAGTTCTTTCTTGTTTCTGTCATAACGTGCCTTTCTTGTAGAGTCGGTAAGTATTCGGATCTCCACCGTGTCCAAAAAACATTTGCGAAATGACGAGCTTGCTTCCATTTTTTTCTATTTCCATGGTCCGCCTGGGAGAAGACTCCGAATGGTAACGTTACACCATGTCCTCCCAGAAGAAGAATGTCATTTGGCGAGAGAGGTGGATCGTCCCTGACGTCGCTAGATACTGGCGTAAGCGGTCTACTGTTCAGTATGTTTTCAACTTCACAAAATATGGTTCGGAGTGTCTCTTCCTTGAGCGATTGCGATGTTAAAAGGGATTCGAGTATTCTTCGTATGGATCGTATCTGACGTTCCCACACCCCACCATGATGGGAGGCGCCTGCCACGTTGAATTTCCATGTAATTCCTCGCTTGAGCATTGCTCTTTGTAACACATGCTCATTTTCTGATAACCTTGTCATCTCTAAGCGCAGTTCCCTGTTGGCTCCAGTAAAATTTGTTCCGTTGTCAGACCTTAGTATTTGAACATTACCTCTACGTGCAACGAATCTGCGCAGGGCGCAAATGAATGAGTCTGACATCAGATTTTCAGCATGTCTTGTGAATGCTGTGACCCAGTGGCTTCCGCGGGTGTGAGTAATTGCGGCATAAAGACTTTATTGCAGCTGAGTTAGTTGTGATTTGTCAAATATGGCTCGTGAGAGAGGTGTAGGCTAAGGTTGTTCCTGTGTTTGTGTCTTTCTGCGCGTGCCGTGTGTTGTGTTCGCAGCGGGGCAAGTTGCCCTCGCCGCGTGTGCGACCTTTTGAGTCTTTCACCCAAAGTTGTGGTGGAAGGTTCCTGTTCTTGTCGTCGTTGAGTAATAGGCTCCGACGACAAGTCATAGTGTATACTGTGTGTGTTAGATTTAAGTAGAAATAAGTCGTGTAGTGTTTTTGTACTTTGTTGGGCGAGCTGTCCTAACAGAGTGCTACGTTCAACTCATCCGCCCGCAGTGCATTGTACGCCGTGTTTGATAGACTTAGTTTGTGTAGTGTTTTTCACGTGTTGTCGGACAAGCTGTTCTGACGAAGCGTGAATCTCAGTTACCATAGAATCTCTTAAAGGTTGTGTATAGTAAAAGCTGTCTTTCGCCGGTAGCTAAAACGAACAAAATGACCAAAAAATCCGTCCCGCGTCGTGTTGTTAGTGATAGTCTGTTTGAGTTTGTGTTGCCTGCCCGTCCACAGGGCGTTATTAGCAATAAGGTAAAAGTGTCATGTGATTTGCCATATGTAACCCTCGACGATGACCGCGTGCTGGCTGAGGAGCACGAAGAAAAACTCACCCAGCAAAGAGATGAGGCGCAGAAGCGCCGGAGCGGACGCGAGTTCCGCTGGGGAGCTGCCGTAGCAAAGCGAGCTCTTGATGAGGAGGCGCTTGAGCTGCGCGACTTGGAGCGCGAGAGCGATAAAGCCCGAGCTCGTCGTCTCTGCCAGCTCCAATTCGATTGGATCTTCTCTGCTCGTTGTGGCGAGCTGGACACTCTCCTGGCTGCAGAGGTCAAGCGCCAGGATCTTGCCAACCAGGAGATCGCTGACCTCGAACGGCTCGGCGCCTATCAACAAGCCGAGCTGGCTAAACGGCGCGAAGACGCCATCTTCTCCGAGAGGCTCGGAGAGCTCGACATGCTCATCTCAGAGCTGGAGGCTGAGGCATGCTTCATGATGGGTCAGCGCGACGCGCTGTACTGCTCTGAGGAGGCAGTGGAGATCGAACATGACACCAAGCGTGGTGAGTACCTCGCTGAGTCCACGGCGTATGATGAGGCCAAGCGCTTGAAGCGCGAGGTGGCCAGGCTGCGCCATGCTCACCGGAAGCGAGGCTACTACGGAGTCAACGACCAAGGGTGGTTCGTTGCTTGTGGCCCTGCTCAGCCGGGAGAGGAGGATCAGGTGCGCCTTAGCACCTATAACAAGTTTGACGCGCTGGAGCACCAGCCGACCCTCGACAGTGACGAAGAGGCCGAAGTGCCCAAACAGAGGAAGGACAAGCGCCGGCGTAACCTCCGCCGTAAGTCGCAGGAGGTCGATAACTTCGATGAGTTGTTGGCCGAGGCAGCAAGGTGGGACTCCGAGTGTGGAAAACTCGGTGCCCCCCCCCCAAGCCGTCCCTGGTTGCATACCAGGCGCTCGCGCAGAGGCGAGCAACCTCTTTCGGCAAGCGCGTTGAGGTAACGCGTAAGCCGTTGCTGACGGTCCCAAAAGACGTCATGCTGGATAGACCGCTGAATGAGGCCAACAGCCCTTCCAGCGAGGCGACGAAAGAAGAGAAATTCAAGAGAGCTTTCGGCAACCAAGGAGAAATCCTTTGTGAAAATGGGAAGTGGTATCTAAGACGGTGTAACCATGTACTTGGTACGAGCGTTCAAAACGGAGATGTACAGTGGTTTATCTTGAAAATCAGAAAGGGAGTTGCCTTCAAAAAAGAGGTGCCGGCTCCTAACTTTGGGTGTTACTATCAGCATGGAGCTATGATTTGGTACAAAAATAAGTCTGAACGATGTGGTCTAGTTGAGATCACTGGCCTTGAAGCATCAAAATTGAAAGGCAAATCAGGTACTAGTTGCTATGGAGGGACTCTACTCGGTGTTATTCACGACATCGACTATGATTATTACGGTGCAGTCATACATACTTCTGACCCTGTAGATGAAATTCAGTATCATGTAGATCATTATGACGACTGGGTCGATATTGATAGGACTTTCGGTGAGGAAAAAGGAAAGATAACGTACACTCTGTGTTCAGCAGCTGCGCTGACTTTCATGTGCCTTCTTTCAAGTGCCTTGTCGTGCGATGTGGTTAGCGAAGCTTACGGCACTTACTTAGTCAATGAAATCCAACAGCTTGATTGGCCGACAGGCGAAGAAACGTGCATGGTGCCCCCATGCATTGGTTGTCTCGATTTGGAATGTGGCGCTGGCTATGATCTAGCCACATGGCAGTATATATGCAAACAGGCCGACTCTTGCATTGAAAATGAGGCTTTAGTCATGTTGTTTAGGTCAAATTATTCTGTCGATTTGGATTGTATATACGATGTGCCACAGCCTCGCGCAAAGCGAGACACTAGTAGCAGCGAGGGAATCCTTGTTAGAGTTTCAAATAAATTAGGTTTTGATATTTCTGCAGCTAAAGATAGGGTTATCAGTTTCAAGGACAAAGCAGTAGAGTACTCCAAGAATTCGATTGCAATTATTATAGTAGTTTCAGTGCTCTGGATTTCCCTTACATTGCTGGGTGTTAGCCCGGTGGTGTCTATGATTTTCATCTTCCTTTCTTTCTACATTTCTAGCGTTCAAGGCGTCAATATTGCAAAAGATAGGACGAATTGTCGAGTGGAATATAATAGAGCGGATTTGAATGTGCGCTCTAAGTGTGTAACCAACACTAGGCTTTTTAGTGGCGTTCTTTATTGTAATAAAACGGGTGTTCCGGGGTGCGGGTGGTACATGACCTATAGCACTTTTAGGCCCGACATGAGGACGCGAGCCGTGACTTGTGTGTCTGATGATCAAATGAGCTTCTGGGTAGAGCAGACACCAACACAAAAATTTGTTAGGAGCTATTGTGCTGCCAATCCAGTTGACGTTGTTACCTTAGCTAAAAAAGTTGTAGAGTATTATTTTGGATACTTGCAGGAGCCGACTGAGGCTCATTTGAAACGGATTAGCGACGAATTTTCGACCATTATGACTAATTTAGTGGGAACCAAATATTATGAGTTACTATATAAAATCGCGTGACAATTTTCTCGCGTATACACACTGCGGCGAACCCTCTTGCTGGGCGGCGCCAACACCCACCCCCTTGAAACCACGAGGGGTCGAAAACGAGAGGTTTCAATTTAACTTCACCAGTTTTGTCACTGGGCGCTGCATTACTGTCCCTCTTGTTCGGACAGTCGCAGATCGAACCAATCCATCGGAACTAGTTCGAACAGCTTCAATCTGTTGGCGCCGCCCAGCAAGAGGGTTCGCCGCAGTGTGTATACGCGAGAAAATTGTCACGCGATTTTATAATTTCGAATTCAGTATTTTGTTTCCGTCTCAGCTGGAGTTTATTGCAAGTTTATTGCGCTAAATTGAATATGGAGTATAGTTAGGTGATATTTTGTGTTAAGTGTTAACATATTTTGAACCCCGCAGACTCATGTAAGTACGCATTTTGTTGTGGTAATAGACACGACTTTCGTTAGTAGTGAGAGTGACGATCTTGGTTATATCTGTAACGTTAGATCTTGTATGAGATGATTTAGGTAAATGCATAGTGTTGTTGTCCTTAAACCTATGTCTCCAAGTTGTATGACGTGATGTCATGTATTCCAGAAACGGCAACATGGAACTCAAGAGAGATATGTTTGTTTCTATTATTTGAGTAAGAAGATGCTCGAATAGTGCAATTAGACCGTATTGAGTGCGGTGGTAAAGGCCATAATTGATTTGCTGATTTAGCGTAATCAAAAGGTAGATTCGCGCGTCGTTAGGGTATTGGTAGGGTAGTACGCGGAAGTTATACCGTCAGGGTTTAAATGTATCTCTCTAGCAGTCCTTTCATGATGTTCGGCTTTGATAATATATGTGGGTATGAATTGACCAGAAGCTTTTGGAAATGGGATGAGTCGGAGGAGAACGGAAATTGAGCGGAGTCAGATTCATTCGGTGCCTAGTTAGTCATTATGGCTCAGGAGCTTAGCTCCAAACCCAGGGTACGCTATCCACCGCGTGTGCCCCAAAATGGCGGAGTTATTCACCTGAACCACGATGCATAGTTTAGTAAATTTAGTTTAGAGGACAGTGGCCCGGGTGGCAGACGGGTAAAAGGCTGGGAGACGTCCCGGCCGACCACTGATCCTGTAGAGTAAAGTAGAGATCCGGAGGGGAGGTAACGAAGGGCCTACAGGACCGGCCTAAGCCCACCTCACAATGGATTGCTGTGGAACGATCGTGTGGCTTTGTGCTGTAAGAAATGGGACCATATTAGAGCCAGCAATAATCACGGAACATTAGTGTCGGGGCAGACTGCGGCGACCCCTAGGTTGAAGAACAACTAGGGAGAAAAACATTCGACAGATGGCAGCACTAGAAGAGATAATCAGGCAATACTTTAATCAATGGGAAAGGAAATAATGCCAATGTTTTGCCCTCACCAAGCATGCTACCACGACAATGGAATTATTAGGTATAATCTATATGTGAGAAGCAAATCCAACAAGAAAACGAAATCCGTGAAAGAAAGGCAACGCTAACAAACATCGCCATAGTCTTCCTACGCCGAACGAGTTCCCACACCGAACGTGCATCAGCGAGAGTAAAACTAGGATCCTACTGTGGTCGCGATGGCCCCTCGAAGGCGAAAAACTGCAAAGAAATGCGAGAGCAGCCTAAATGTGCTAAGCATATGGCTGTTAGATCGATGTTTGTCATCATCATCGCCATCGTATAACATGTGTGCATGGATAGCGAACATCACCAAGGCCTACTTCGGCAATTGTGATCGTACCGTATGAAAACATATGAAAAATGAATATATTTGAATGCCGCCAGTATAGAGCATAACATGGCGCGGTCGTAACGCTTGTGGTACCGACAATCGTGTGACGTGACAACAGCATGGCGTCGTCGTCGAGTGATGGAGAAGGAGAGGAGAAAAAGTCTTCCAGTGTCCACCTTCTGGCGGACCTCGTCAATCAGCAGATGACCGCGTCTCAGCGGCGAGAGGAGCGCGTCATCGCACTTCTGGAGTGGATGTGTGCATCATCGGTGCAGCCTCCGTCGCAGCCGACGGTGGCAGTGGTCCCGGTTGGCGAGAACGGCGGCCCGGGGATCGCTAGTGGTACTTCGCCTGTCCGGCCTGCATCACTCGGGACACGGGCCTGTCCATGGCCTGCCTGGGACTGATCGCACTGTTGGTCGCCGCCGTGATGTGGGGTCATCTGTGGGCGGGTCAGCGTGTGCGTGTCTTTTCTGATAACATGGGTGTAGTCGGCTGTGTCTCCCGCGGCTGGTCACTGGTCAGGCGACTCTCGGATCATGGCCGTGCTGCGCCACTTGCTGTTTGTGACTGCGTGCCTGAAGTGTGTGCTATCGGTGTCGTTTGTCCCCACAGCAGAGAATGCCGATGCCGATAGCTTGTCACGGGGTGACCCAGGGCGGTTCCAGCGCCTCCGGCCAGATGCCCGCACTGGCCCCGACCCGGAGCCGCCAGGAGTGGCCACGTACCTGTGCGCAGCCGACGCCGAACCGGTTGCCATCACAGATTTTCTCTGTAGCACCCTTCCGAGAAGGTAGCCTGGCGTATGTTGTATAGGTGGAGGATGTGCGGTAGTGGCGACTGTACGATTCCAAAATACACATACCCACATTCTGTCCTATCGGGTGTGATTGGCGCACACACGATGCAAGGACACGGTCACGAGGGACGCGACCAACAGCCCAAGATTAATACTATCGAGACGGAAGTAAATGGCGATGGGAAAGTTACGTAGTTAACTTACGATAACGTGAGTTATCGATCGTTGTGGTGGTGCCTCACGCACCAGACGGTGCAGGCGCTGGTAACTCCTGCTCTGGTAGTAAAATATGGATGTGGAGACGAGCTGGCGAAAGAGATCGCAGGGTCGCTGGCCCGCGTCGGCGCGCACCACCCGGACCAGCTGGCGAGCATCTGCATGGACGGCCAGTATCTCCGCGGCAGCGTGCCTGCCAAACTACTGCAAAAATGAGAGGTGAAATGACGAGTGAGCGAGGCTGACTGGTCGTCCAAACGGTATGGAACCAGGCTCACCTCCTAAACCCGGCGGAAGGTACCAGAAAACGCCATAAGTGCGTCAAGGAGGCGGTGACGCTGATCACATCCGTGACAAATCGTCACATGTATGAGAAAGGGTTCGAAACTCTCATGGACTATGAGAATGCCACGCTGCGACCGATACTATAGTCGGAGACTCGGTTTGCTCCCCACGCATCTCAAGTGATGAAAACTTTGATCAGCAACCATTCGGCGGTGACACGGCTGCTGGAAGAACAGCGATATCCAGAGCAAATCCTTCACCGGCACTTGACGCCATGTCAGATGGCTGTGGCGAAAGAAAATACTCTCATCAAAGGCTAATAAAATTATTAATATTAAAAGCTTACCCAAAACTGCATTTTTATCACAGCATTGATGCTCATCAGTTTTTTTTACTCTATTGTTTCCTTTCTGACGCATGTTAGGACAGAATATTTAAGCGTACTCTACGGGAACTAACAGACATCCTCGACATTGCTAACTCCATCGTGAGTACGTTTCCGCTCTCTGAGCGGTGCAGTGGTGTGAGGAAAACAACGAATGCAAGAAGGCGCACTGAGCCTATAGGCGTAAAATTGTTAAGAAGGTGAGCAAGAGTGGCTTTGTGGTTGACGTGAATGCCCCATTTTTGGACTTTTCTCCAGAAAGCCTCCTGTCTGATCTTGTCTTGGGGATCAAATTCCCTTACAGCGCACGTACGGCTCCAGTGGAAGCAGGCGTGGGCGATTGGCTTGTGGTCCAGGATGGCATGCTCAAAGTGAAAGAATACACGAGGTACCAGGTTCAGGGACAGATAGCGATCATGGGCAGTTCCCTGTGTGACGTAGTCGTATTCACCAAGGTGGACCTAACTTTTGTCGCCATAAATGCCACACCAGGCCTGTGCGTGGAAGCAACAATCCCCACACTTTGTGAGTTCTACGTGAAACATGTGGATCCATTTATCCTGTTATATTCGTAAAGAGCAACTGACTAATCTGCATTTCATGAAGCGGAAGCGTATACAAGTGGATGAACGTGGCTATGGAAGAATGTAAATGCAATGACTGTTCATCATACCATCACAGAAAACCCTTTATCTCGTGTCAATGAATGGAAAGACAGCATCGTTGAATGCGATGCTAGAATTGTGTTTGGTAAGATATCAAAATCATAACTTATTTAATTTGATTCCATTCTATAGTTTCCACCAGTCTGCTGGTCAAAGGCTATTTGCTGTTTGTTACGTACACATTCCGCAGTGTTAAAAGCAGATTTCTACCCCATTGTGACGATGAGGCGACTGAAGTAGCACCCTATCATTCAGGTTAATTGACCCGCGGGGCCGTTTGCAAGACCTGGTGGTCGACAAAACATACTGTCATAAATCGTCAATTCCCCTGCGTTCATCGTAAGATGACTCCATCCCTTGACGTAAGTCGTGGCGTAATGCCAGGCGGAGTAATTCCGCCATCTTCCCTTTCCCCCGCTATCCTCCCTTCTTCTCTTTCCACTTCGCCTTTCGACCGAGCTCGTAAGAGTACAGGTCTCTTCACTGACTCTGATCCCGGCGAAAATTTTCTTCAGATGGTCACTATTTCGCAAGCGTCAGCTCGGGTGGCCTCTTCGACAGTAGTCGACTCTTTCGGTTCTGCCGGAACCTCTTCTTTTTCCTCTGGACGGGTTGCGATGAAGCAGATCATCGTAATCCCACTGACATCGGAGTGGAAAAACAAACCACTCGCTGAATTGGATCTCGACCAATGGCAGACGGAACCACTGACAGTCCGACGCAGACGGACTCGTCGTTCGCTGACGGAGAATGTATGTTTCGGGTGCAAGACCAGTGTGAGTGAGTGTGTCTGTGAGGAGTCCGACGATTGCAGCATTCATGCTGCGCCGTTGGACTACCGTGTGCGCGTCGAGAGCTCCTGGGAGTTGTTTGGGGGCTTCTCATCTAAGGCCAGAGGGCCAGCGAAGCAGGACCGGACTCGTCGGGTTCCAAATTGTCGGATTTTCGATTCGACCAAACCGTTCTCGATCTCTTCTGACTGGCATCACGACTGCCAATTGACGGCCACCCGAAAGACCGACGGCGGGTTCAGGTGGGGGAATTTTGGAGACTGGGAGCCGACCGCGAAGAAAAATCGGTCCAGCACCTCCCAAGTCCGGCGGCCACCGCCCAGAACCTTGGCGGACTTCTTTCCCAAAGAGTTCTTCGAAGTTCGTGGTGCTGAAGAGGCTCCTTCCCAATTGTCCACGAGTGCTCGTCCCGAACAAAATTCTGATGCACCACCTCCGAGGAACGCTGATTTCAAACTTCAATCTTCCGACTTCCCTAAACTGCCGTGCCGGCATGACAAATGGTTCAAACATACACCATCACCAGCCGGGGGCAAACTCTATGTCGCACCCGATGTACCCAAAATTTACGCCATCGCTCACGCCGGACAGAATCAACAGGCCAACTTCAATGACACTGATTCGGAATCTTCCGGATATCGTTCAGAACGCAGCTTGGAAATCGAGAAATATATATATAAAAAAAAGACAAAACATACTGGGCACGTGACGACCCTAGATACCGTGTGGGCTTCGGCAGTAGTGATCAGCGGGAACCACCCGGAGAAGATCCGCCGCCTGATGACATTCGCCAATGTGGGCACACTAAGTGCGTCTGCCCACAGAAGGATAGTGGGACATGTTTTGCGGCCGGTGGTGGAGGACGCCTTTACCAGAAACAGCAAAGCCCAGGAACCGCCGTGACAGCTGCCAAACCGGGCGCGACTGGCGTCACGGCGGAAGCAGCACAGACAAGGCGATCACGGAGGCGAAACAGGGATCAGCAAAGCCAGGCCACGATCCGGGAGGCACGACGGCCACGTCAACGGCAAGACCGGTCCAAATGCCCAGCGGCGAAGCAGAGGTTCCAATGCAACCGAGCCACAGCAGACGCGCCGGAGCACAACACCGATGGCCGAGCCGGACACCAGCTGCCACGCCACCACAAGCAGCGGCCGTGCCGAAGGTACGACGCCGCGCCGCCCCTCAGCCGGAGCCCCAGTTGCCGAGCCGGCGCCGCTGAGACCACGCGACGCCCCGGAGGCGCACGCAAGCCGCGGAGGTACGTGCGGGGACGCAGAGACGCACGTGCGAAGCCGCGGAGGCACGTGTAACGCCGCAGAGGCGCACGCAAGCCGCGGAGGCTGTAAGGTGTGTGCCTCTCATTAGTACATGTTTCCGGTGCCACCTATGTAACCTGTTTTTAATCACTAGTGACGTTATACCTGCGTGGCGGCAATAGGTATGCTTTAGACTTCGTACAATAACATTATTATCTCGGTATATTCATCACTAGTAACGACACCTGCGTGGCGGCCATAGGTACGCTTTAGGTTTCATATAATTAACACTATTTCACCCCTGCTGAGAACTCAGTTCAGCTCCACGGTACGTCCCAACCCGCGCCTGGCCGGTGATGCGTCATTTGTTATTCATGCCGCTCCGCGCTCACCACTCAACGGCTGGCGCCAGGACACTCAGCAGCCGGAGCCGGCGCTCTCTGAACATCTCAACACACGCATGTCTCTCTTGCAACGCTTTTAGCCTGCTAAATGTCCACTAATGGTTTTGACGTGTTTCTTGGAACTCTCCTGCGCCGAACACCTTCAGCCACGAGACCAGCGCGTGACACTAGCTACTCACGTGGCCACCGCCCTGCAGTAGGAACTGGGTCGAAGGGAGTTGAGCTCTACCCAACCGAGAGGGGGTGAGCTCAGAAGACCCTCGGCCGTCACCGAGACCAGACGTGTGCAACCGAGTCTGAATCGTGTGTGACTCGTGAATACATCTGTGCCGAGAAACCAGCATCTGCAAGGGTCAACACCTGTCCACCGTGCCCCAGCCCTGGGCCCGAGAACGACGGCGTGCTACACTGGTGCCGCTGACCGGGATCGAGCCTACTGCCGTAGAAGCCGTCTTCTCTTCCATTTGCTTCTTCGTGCAACTCTCAGCCGACGAAAATCTACAATCAGCCAGTGGTTGGCAATTGGTATGCCATTCCACGGATCACTGGCCGGCTACCGTATCCACCTCGACGTACCCATCGACCCGAAGCCATATACTGTAAACTGCATCTGCTGGCGACTTCTAGAACCAGTCTCCACACTCAGGGCTAATCTCCAAGACGTACTGCCGCGCCTCTGCGGATACCATAAAACTTTCATCGAAACCCGAATCGACACGCCTATCTCCCGCGACCCGTGCGACTGCCAGGACAACAGTCAGCGAAATTTCTGCCCAAACTGCGGATTTTGCCATCGCTGTGGCAGCGACCTGTGCACCGTCTCAACAAACAGAATTCACTCGTGGAGCTGCCCGCCGTGCCTGGAGCGCTGCTGCCGCCTTGAAGGCGCCAACCCGGACCACTTCAAAACCACCCAGCTGAAGCACCTCCTGCTTCGCAAGCGCCAGCTGCCGCAGCGCAAACGCTGCTCCGGGTCCGTACCGCGAACCCAGTCGCAGAGCCTGGAAGAGCTACCACCCCTCCGTGGTTTGACACCACCGTCATCCGCCAACTCTGACAATCACGCGCCCGCCGCTTGCGCGAACGCCGCCGGACAACTCCAAGTGCAACTTCCCAGCTCGCTAAACCGCGACTCAGACGAGTGGTAGTGCAGTGTGTGTGCACCCCTCTCCAACGACCGGACAACCACAAACAGGTACGTCCCGACAACTCCCAAGCGGCCACTAAATTCTTTTTTCTTGATTCTTCTTTTTGTGCGTATATATATAACGTAGCGAATAAAGTTTTGTATTCTCACGGTTGGTTAACGGTCAATTGATTGTCTCGATGGCTCATTCGGAAACGTCTCACTCGCATGCTTCTGCTTCTGCTCCCTCGGGACCAATGACAGATGCAATGATGCAAGGCTTTGGCATCCTCAAAAACCAGTTAATGACTAACCAGGCGGTAGCTGGTAAACATCACTTTGACGGCACGAGTAGCGATCATTTTAGCAAATGACTGGCTGAAATGGACAATCTACATATGGCGCTAAAAGGCGATGAAGAACAAACCCTTTGGGCCGCTAGCCAAACGCTCAAAGGTACAGCTCTAGACTACTTTCATGAAGTATCACCGTCGATTGACTCGTGGGCCCGTTTCAAAGCTCTCATGTCTCAACGTTATCATTACCTAGATGATGCTGACACAGCCAAACAAAAGCTTCATTCTTCTTGTGCGGCTGTTCTCCCGCTCTCTGTTTTCTGTCCATCGTTTCCTGGTGCCTTCCCGTGTTGGCGGACGGCGGGGGCGGGCGGGAGTGCGCTCTTCGTCGCGCCGCCGGCCCCTGCGCTCGCTCGCTCGCTGGCGGCCGGCCGGTGCGAACAGCGCGGGCCGTTCGGGTGCCGCTGGTGTCGGACTGTGCGCGCGACACGAAATCTCAGGAAATAAATACATTTCAACTTTAAAATTGTTTGAGTTTTCTTCCGGATTCTTAGGCACGTCTTTGAGAACGCTTTTGGGGAATTTAGCTGGAAATAAAGAAGAGTTCGAGTGTGGTTTGGGTAGAGTTTTAGCAGGATACGGGTAGAGTTTTGTGAGAGTTTTTAAAGAGTCGGGCCTGGAAAGGGATCTTTGGAAGGGTTACAAAGGAGTTTAAAGATAGCATCGAAGCATTTTGTAGGAGTCACCAGGGTTGTTCCAGAGTTTTGGACGTGTCATGGAAGAATTTATTAAGAGTCACAAGAGTATTCCGGAGTTTTGAAAGGGTTTCAACTAGAGATGCCCTTTTTGAACCCGCAAACCCGCTTTCTGCGGGTTTTCAAAACCCGCAGGGTTTTTGGCGGGTTCGAGAGGCAAAACTTGTCGTGTGGCGGGTATTTGGCGGTCAGACTTTAGAACCTATAAATTATTTTTTTTTTAGATGCAAAACACAATGCCAAGTGCATTTGCTCAGGTTAACAATACAATATTCATCAAAACAACTTTTAAAACAGAACCAAATATAAAACAATATATCAAGGAAGCACATTTCAAATGCAAAACTGAAAACAACCAGCAATAGCATCCACAGTCTAGCAATGACCAAACCAGGGTACAAACAACAAACTACAAAGCATAAATAAATGCTGATAGCTGATAGGAAGCTGAACTGAAGTCTATGTGCAGTGCGCACTAGATATACATTATGGAAGAACCCAGACTAAAATGAGATGTTGATGTTGAAAATCAGAGCAAATGCCACATGTTACTTTATTTGCGTCTGGTCGGCATAAAAAAGAGCTAAACAAAAGTTGATGCAAATTCATTGATTACCTATCCTACTCTATGTTCTGTCCCACCCTATATTACGAAAATAACACACCAATTACCTGCAATTACCCTTACAAAAAAATTAAAATATTGACTGGCATGCAGCCCAAACATAACGCAATACAATACTGGCGCACTTTCGACATTCTGACAAGGATTGGCATTTGACTGCGTCAATTTTGGTCTGAGGCGAAGGAAAGCTGTCATTGATGACGCAATAATAATTTTACAATCAATTTTTCTGTCTTGGTTTTTGAATACCTCAAAATAGCAGTTATACATGTTACAAAACCACGTAGCTGGTCGCATTTATTTCTTTTGTCTTTTTACGTCCTTATCATTTGTATGCCGATTGCCGAGAGAAGACCAGCCGGAGAGCATTACCAAGACCAACTATAAAATTATTACATTTTATTTAGTATTTACTGTCTCTTTATTTCCTAACCGGTGAATAACCTCTGAATTGTAAAACTTTAGCTGTTGTGTAAAATAATATTATCAGAATGGCACATTAATATGCATTATACAACGGCGTTTTCGCAACAAGTTCGCACTAACTACGGCTGCAATAATTTAGTCGCTGTAACATTCCTTGCAATCAGCTGTTGGTGACGCTTCTGACGCATGTTTCCAAAAATGCGTGGTTCATTGGTTAGTTGGTTTTTGCTGGGCTTTTGCATGATTTGTTTTATGTGTAGATCGACTGGATACGCATTATTCACCGTGTCACTATTTATTTTTAACTGGAAATCGCATATCTTTTTATATCAACATTCATTTTGATAACAGTATTATTCCAGAAGCCTAACATTGAGAGGAACCAGAGTGAAATTTTGATCCTCAGGCTCAGCCAATGCTGAAGGGTAAGGTGAGAGAAAGATTTTACTGAATTCTTTTCAGAAAGGAATTTCAAATGTATTGATGCATTATTCATAATTCGTTTTCCATTATCCAGTGTGCACTTCCTGAGGACTTAGCATAGCAATTTCAAGTCCTTACTATTTGTTTGGCTGTCTTTTTCTGCACAACAATGAAGCAAGTAAGGTTTATATAGCTCTAGCATTGACCCAGCTGTATTTTTTCCATGCAAAGGCAGGTTTTTAAAATTGCGGGTTTTTTGCGGGTTCGGCTCAGCCAAAATCAGCTTGCGGGTAGTTGTGGTTGGGCAAGGGGTAGCTGCGGGGCGGGGCGGGTAATGAAATTGCAAATTTGGTGCATCTCTAGTTTCAACAGAGTTAACTAAGAGTCGAAAGAATATTCAAGTAGTTTTAGGAGAATACAGTAAGAGTAAATGTGGAGTTTTGCTAGAGTTTTGAGCAAAGTGAGAGTTTTGGCTGAACCAAAAATGACAACTGTCCCCCACTACTGGGAAGAGTCAACTTTTTTCTCAGTCCAGAGATTTGTCCAGAGACCAAACGAGTCAATTCCCCATTACGCCGAACGACTTCAAGCGCTCTCACGCCAGGCCTACAAAGAGAAAATGGATGAATCTACATAGTGTGGTAGAAGCCATTACTAGGACATTCATCAACGGAATCACTGACAGAAAACTACAGGAGCTCATAGCGACCCGCCGACCAAAAAGCCCGACAGAAGCATATCATATAGCTATGGATCAAATCAAACTGATGACAGAGCTAGCTACTTATCGTGATCATTCAAAAAACAAAGCAGAGCCCATGGATTGCAATGCCGTCACACCCGCGCCCGCGGTCACTGCACAAACTAGTGACCTATATGAGGTCAGAGACCTACTAGAAGTACTAGTGAAGCGCACCGACGACTCTTTTCAAGTCAGACCTCAGGTTCACCAAAACTATCAACGGCAGACAGCTGACCAAAGGTATCCGCCCCCCATCAATCAACCGCCCCCGGGCCAATTCTTCCATGAACCGCCATTTCAGCCGGGCCAACATCAATCAAACCCTGGGAATTTCAGACAAAATTCTAGGCAAAAGCCGATCTATCAATGGACGCCAGATCGCCGGCCAATCTGCTACTACTGTGGCCTGATAGGCCACGTACAACGCATCTGTCGTAAGCGACAGGCAGCCAATGCTTCTGCCCAGCGTCCGCAAAACCAACAGCAGGGTAGGTCAAACAGAGGTCAAGCGCAGCCGGGAAACATGTAAAGCCTCACACCGATTCGGCGACAGGCGGACAGGCGCCAGGACACTCAGCAGCCGGAGCCGGCGCTCTCTGAACATCTCAACACACGCATGTCTCTCTTGCAACGCTTTTAGCCTGCTAAATGTCCACTAATGGTTTTGACGTGTTTCTTGGAACTCTCCTGCGCCGAACACCTTCAGCCACGAGACCAGCGCGTGACACTAGCTACTCACGTGACACCTCACCTCTAGAAGCCTCCAGTGCGTTCGAGAAACTGTAACGTATAAACGACCAATCACAAGCGTTCGATTCTTGTTTAAAAAGTCCTAAGCCAATAGTAAGCCGCCACGCACAGTAAGGGGCCACCGCCCTGCAGTAGGAACCAGGGTATATAGAACAACGTAGGAACTTTGTCGAAGGGAGTTGAGCTCTACCCAACCGAGAGGGGGTGAGCTCAGAAGATCCTCGGCCGTCACCGAGACCAGACGTGTGCAACCGAGTCTGAATCGTGTGTGACCCGTGAATACATCTGTGCCGATAAACCAGCATCTGCAAGGGCCAACACCTGTCCGCCGTGCCCCAGCCCTGGGCCCGAGAACGACGGCGTGCTACAAGGCACGTGCGACGCCGCGGAGGCGCACGCAAGCCGCGGAGGCACGTGCAACGCCGCGGAGGCGCACACAAGGCCGCGGAGACGAGAAATGAACAGATGAGAAGAAGTAGAGGTAGCCGCCGCGGAGTCGCGCGCCATGCCGTGGGGGTACGCGCAATCCACGGAGGCGCGCGACAGCGAAGAGATGAGAAGAGACGAGACGAGAAGAGAAGAGAAGAGAGGGAAAGAGTAGAAAAGTAGCAGAGCCACCGCGGACAGGCTCGCGTATGCCGCGGAAGCGCGAGCGGCACAGCAGCGGAGGGGCGCGACACCGCGAAGGCGCGCACAGCTGCGGAAATGTGCGAGACAAATGAACTTAATGCCCCTCTCCCGGAAAGTAAGGGAATTTGTCCCCCCTGCCGGAGAGGGGGGTTATATGTAAGGGAGCGGGAGAGCGGCCGTACCAGTTTAGAGATTAGGGTTGAGTTAGTGTCCGTTTTAGTTTACCTTGGTTTTGTTAAAATTGTACACGTGGTATATTTAGGCAGGGGTCTGAAAGGAGGCAATCGCGGCGGGAACCACACGGCCACATCGGCCGCCATCTTTAGCCTCGAGGCGGCTGATGGGGGCGTGGCCTACTCGGGCGAGGGACGAGACGAAAGCAGGGGAGAGGAGATCGAGGCTCTAGGTGTCTGACTGCCGTCCGGTACGGACATCGAGCACCCGACTGCTCTCTGCTGCTGGCTCGAGGTAGGTTCCTGTCACGCAGGGATTGATGCTGGGCTCAAAGCACATCCCATAGTTAGGATAGGCGCACCGGGGTGGAGGTTCGTAGGTAGTTTCGCGCATCGGTAACCGTTAGGGTAGTGATAGGGTAGAAACTTGCAGAAACGGAAATAATCGGTCGTCTCGGATCCAATTCAATGCGCGGTCCTTTATGATGTTCGGTTTTACAATAAATGGGGTTTGAATTGACCAGATGCATTTGGAGATGGGTTGAGTCGGAGGAGAACGGAGGTTGAGCGGAGTGCGATTCATTCGGTACTGTAGTTTAGTCATCACGGCTCAAAAGCTTAGCTCCAAACCCACGAGGGTACGCTTCCAACCGCGTGTGCCCCAAAATGGCGGAGTTATTCACCTGAGCCACGATGCACAGTTTAGTACAATTAGTGTAGATGGCAGTGGCCCGGGTGGCAGTCGGGGTAAAGGCTGGTGACGTCCCGGCCTACCACTTGTCATGTAGAGTAAAGTAGACATACGGAGGGGAGGCGACGATGGGCCCACAGGTCCGGCTTAAGGGGTTACAGTTGCAGTCAGACTGGATTAAAATCTACAGCGTGGGCAGTGTGCATCAAACAGTACCTACACTTTTCTCAACATTTGGTGAGAAGTTGCGAATGCACGTTGCCCTCTGAAAACTGTGAATCCTCGTTAGCCGCGATATCTGTGGGTAATAAAAATGTTTACCGATGATGTGAAATCGTGTGAACGAGTAGTTACTAAAATGTGAACGTGCGATTCTGTCAGCTCAACTGTCATCTGCTCGACGTTACTGTTGGCACAACATATTCGAGTTCGCGACGCGCTCTACGTGCGGAGTAAACAAAAATGAGTGCGAGCTGTCAATAAAGCAGGCAGACGTTTTAAATCGCCATTTCGCAATGTAGGTCCAAAAATTGCTGATGTTCCGCCCCGACTCCCTGTAATGTCACCTTGCGTGACGTCCGCGCCCCGCGGACCTGCGCCTGCGGCCGGATGCGCTGCTCGAATTGTCTTTGGTGCTATGGACATCGTCGAGGATTCATGATCCGATCTCGAGACGGTGGTTGAATCATCAACTGCCACAGCTGCACCTGCTGATTGGAGACTCAGTCGCCAGAGACAGCGTGATGTACAGCCGAATCCGCCGACCGCGACCTGCCCAGGATCCTGGAGGAGTGGTCCGGCCGAGCTGCGGACGACGGCATGGCGAAAGGAGAAGCCGTCCTCTGGCTCAGCAGGAACGATGTCTACAGTCGGTACACCGGTCTGCCCAGCTTCGACGACGATGGCAGGCGGTGGCTCATCACGCCTTCGAGGTCGTCACCAGGCTGCTGAAAGAAGCCAAGCGTGTCGTTGTGCTAGGCCCACTGCCGCGCCTGAGTGGTGAGATGATGGGCCTCCGGTGAGAGCACAGCGCCGCCTTCCATCTGGAGCGGCGGCTCAAATACCAACTGCCGAAGCTGGCGCGGTTCGCCCCGCTCGGCCGGCGGCTTACAAGAAATGAGCACAACAGGCTCCTCACCACCAGCTGCCTGGGTGGTACAAATAAGACATGATTCACCTGTCAACAGCGGGAAAGGCCAAACTTCAGGATGCCCTGGGGGTGTCAATCTGGATACGGATGGCCGCGGTCGAGACAAATGCGTGGGCTGCGACAGAGGACTAGCCCACCCAGTGACAGTGTGCTCAGGACCAGAGGCATTCATTGCATTGTTATGTGAAAATGCCCTGCATTTTGGTGAGGAGGACGTCCTTATTTGTTAGCTAACTTAAAAGTCGTTTTTTATTATGTGCGTCATTTACCCCGCACCGGCGCTGAGCTACATGGTAGACATTGGTGACCCGACGTGATCTCCGTTGCTCTAAACTTT